>NW_019154088.1:51876765-52055083 GCF_002288905.1 Enhydra lutris kenyoni
TTTTTTTTTTTTTTAAGATTTATTTATTTATTTATTTGACAGAGAGAGATTCCAAGTGAGCAGAGAGGCAGGCAAAGAGGAGGAAGTAGGCTCCCCGCTGAGCAGAGAGCCCGATATGGGGCTTGAACCTAGGACCCTGGGATCATGACCTGAGCTGAAGGCAGGCTTTAACCCACTGAGCCACCCAGGTGCCCCTCAAGTGTATTTAAAGACTGAGAGAAGGGTTGTACCCTTATTACCTAAGACTCAACTTCAACAATCATCTGCTCATGGTCAATGATGTTCATCTATACTCCACTTGGTGCTCCCCCATCCCCAAAAGGAATGGTGAAAAACAAATTCCAGATATCATATAATTTCCATCCTTAAATATTTAAGTACGGGTCTCTAAAAGATAAGTTATTTTTTATGTTTTAATTTTTTTATTCTTTTAAGGATTTTATTTATTTATTTGAGAGAGAGAGAGAGAGCAAGAGAGGGGGTGGGCTCAGAGGGAGAAGCAGGCTTCCAGCTGAGCAGGGAGTCCGATGTGAGACTTGATCCCAGGACTCTGGGATCATGACCCAAGCCAAAGGCAGACACCTAACTGACTGAGCCACCCAGGTGCCCCAAAAAACATTTCTTTTTTTTTTAATTTATTTGAGAGAGAGAGAGAGAGAAAGTCAGCATGAGCAGGGAGAGAGCCAGAGGGAGAAGCAGACTCCCTGCTAAGCAAGGGGCCTGATGCAGGGCTTGATCCCAGGATCCCGGGATCATGACCTGAGCCAAAGGCCAACGCTTAACAGAATGAGCCACCCAGGTGCCCCTTAAGCTTTTATTTATTTAATCATTTAAGTAATCTCTGCACCCAGCATGGGCCTTGAACTCTCAACCCTGAGACAAGAGTCACATGCTCTTCTAACTAGCCAGCCAAGAACCCTAAAAATGTTTAAATTATTTTTTAAAACATGACTGTCAAACCATTATCGTATTTAAAAATGGACAAATATCCATTCAGTGTCCATTTCCCCAATTATGTCATTAATTTTTTTTTACAATTATTTTGTTTGACTCAGGATCTACATTAGTCATCTTATAGCATTTGGGTGATCTTTTTGTCTAATCTACAATTGCCCTGTTTGATATGGTAGCCACTAGCTACATGTGACTCACTTTAAGCATAAACTAATTAAAAGTGAATAAAATAAAAAATTCAGTTCCTCAGTTACAAACAGCCTCTTGGAGAGTGTAGATATAGAACATTTCCACCATTGCACACAGTATTATGGGATAGTACCGATCTACAAGTCTCTTTTCCCTCTGTTTTATTCTTTAAAATTTAATTGTTGAAAAAAACCAAGTCATTTGTCTTACAGAATTTCCCACATTCTGGATTTTTAACTTGAATTCCCATGGTGTCATTTCACATGTTCCTCCATCCTCTGTATATAATTGATGGTTAGAGCTAGTGACTGAAATGTTGTTCACCTGGCTTGTGAGCTCAAGTTCAACTGTGTGACCTTGAGCACATAATCTGACCTATGTAAATATCAGTTCCCTCATCGATAATGAAGGGCAGTTGTGAAGACTAAACGAGATCATTGATATAAAGTGCTCAGCCTGGCGCATGGTACATAGTATGGATTAAGTATATATTAGTTATTACTTGTGTTATTATACTTATTTTTAATCAGTGATTCTCAAATAGTAGTCCATGCCTTGGCTGTATCAAAATACTCTATAAAATTAAAAAAAAGTTCTAGAGATTTTAGTTCAGGAGGTTTCAGTGTGGTCCAAGAAAAATCTGTATTTGTAATAAGTTCTTGATGATTCTGATGAAGTTATGACTTTAAAAACTGATGGTTTTGTGATATGTTGACTTGACCAGCGGAATTTCAGTCCCCAGAATTTCCGTTCTAGTATGCTGCCTGTTAGAGTGGATGACAGGAGATCGTCTCTTACAAGAATTGGAGGAGGGCAGGGAAGCAGCAGCCATTTTATAGCATGCACATATCTTCTCCTAGTTATTCAGTCCAACATACTTTAGGTGCTACTGTAAAGAGATTGTGTCATTGTAATTAAAATCCCTAATTAGTTGACCTTAAATTAATCAAAAGGGAGATTATCCTTGTTAACCCTGACTTAAATCAAGTGGAAAGCTTTTATAAGAGGGTTTAGGGCATAGTTCAGGCCAAGCTGGCTTCACTGGTGAATTCTGGGAAACATTTTTTTAAAAAAGATTTTATTTATTTGACAGAGAGAGATCACAAGTAGGCAGAGAGGCAGGCAGAGAGAGAGAGGGAAGCAGGCTCCCCACTGAGCAGAGATCCCTATGCGGGGCTTGATCCCAGGACCTGGAGATCATGACCTGAGCCAAAGGTAGAGGCTTAACCCACTGAGCCACCTAGGTGCCCCTCTAGCAAACATTTAAAGAAAAATTAATACTGATTCTGTACAAACTCCTCTAAAATATGGAAGAGGAGGGAACACTTTGCAATTTATTCTATAAGGCCAGTGTTAAATGCCAAAATCAAACACATCACAAGAAAGCAAAATTAGAAAACAGTATCTTTAATGAGTATAGATGGAAAAATCCTTAATAAAATACTAGCATACTGAATCTAGCAACATATAAAAAGGATTATATACCATGACCAAGAGAGCTTTCTCCCAGAAATGCAAGGTCACTTTAATAACTGAAATGAATGTATTATTAATAGGATAAAGGGCAAAACCACATAACTATTTCAATAGATGCAGGGAAAGCGTTTGATAGAAATCACTGATTTATCCTGAAAGCAATCAATAAACCAGGAATAGAAGGGAACTTCCTCAGCCCGGCAGAAGACATCTACAAAAAACTTTCTCTGGGGAACTCATGCTTTCCCAGAGGGGAAGGTGGGGAGGTCTGGGATAGCCAAGTATCTGGGTCTAGACAGGTGAGACTGTCTTCTCAGTAGGG
This sequence comes from Enhydra lutris kenyoni, assembly GCF_002288905.1. Classification (NCBI taxonomy): domain Eukaryota; kingdom Metazoa; phylum Chordata; class Mammalia; order Carnivora; family Mustelidae; genus Enhydra; species Enhydra lutris. The sequence goes on from NW_019154088.1 coordinate 51,879,707, forward strand.
TTCAGTTTTAAGAAGTCCACCTGCTCACAGGTGTATGAAATATTATCCACTGTAGTCTTTATTAATAACAAAGGTGATACTTTGCTGGCTCAGTTGGTGGAACTTACAACTCTTAATCTTGGTCATGAGTTCAAGTCCCATGTTGGGTGTAAAGCTTACATAAAAAAATAAAATATAGGGCGCCTGGGTGGCTCTGTCTGCTGGGCATCTGACTCTAGATTTCAGCTCAGGTCATGATCTCATGGGTGTGGAATTGGGCCCCACACTGGGCTCTGTACTCAGCAGGGAGCCTGCTTGAAGATTCTCTCCTTTTTGTCCCCGCCTCCTACTCTGGCACTCACTCTCTCTAAAGTAAATAAATAAATCTTAAAAAAAATAAAATAAAAAATTAGAAGTAAAAATAAAAATATTTAAAGGTGATACTTGGCCTCCCACCAGTCCCTAATGTTTTAAACTCTATATTCTCAGCTGATTCAGAATTAGGGCATGAGAGAGGGATGGTAGTTGTTGGCGCCCTCAAAGACTCCAACATGAAACAATGGAAGAAATAATTTATTGAAGTTTTAGGCATGCACAATAGTAATCCCTGTAGTAATGATTAGAGTCTTAGACTTATTTTAAAAGTTGGTAAAGATCCTAGAGATCATTTAGCTGCTAGATTCTAACCCCCCAGAGATTAAGAAATGTGTACAAGACTACCTAGTCCTCTAGTGACATATCAGAACTAGAATCCAAATTTCCTTCAGCCTATTATACTTGCCACCACACCCTGTTGCTTCCTTAATATGTGGAGATAAAACGTTTTTATCATCTGCTTCCCCAAAGATCAGAATTTTGTCATTGCTATAAATGAAGAAATAAATGCAATTAAGTTAAACAATTTTCCCGTGATAATGGGACTTATCAAAGTAGCCCTGGAGGGCGCCTGGGTGGCTCAGTGGGTTAAGCCTCTGCCTTCGGCTCAGGTCATGATCTCAGGGTCCTGGGATCGAGGCCCGCATCGGGCTCTCTGCTCAGCGGGGAGCCTGCTTTCTCCTCTCTCTATGCCTGCCTCTCTGCCTACTTGTGATCTCTCTCTCTGTTAAAAAAAAAAAAAAAAAAAAAAAGAGTGTAAAAAAAAAAAAAAAAAAAAAGTAGCCCTGGAAATGAGAAATACTCCTCTAATTTTAGTTCAAGGCTGTGCCGATGAGATCATTTTCTCTGTCAAAATGCCAAACTGGAATACATGGATGAGTGGTACATCGTGGAAACACAATTGCTATGGCAGAGTTTCCGGTTCACATGTTAATTCAACTGGTGATCTCTGGTTCCTTTTCTAGCATGATGTCACAGTATGGTATGGTATTAAAATTTCCTCCTGAAAGAATAGAAGGAAGTGAGTAGAATGGGGTGTTGCTGCCTAACTCCAAAGCCTGTGATCTTAATTAATCATGATGTTTACTGCCTCCCCAGATCTGTAAGGTACAAAGGCAAGTGTTTGGACAGTAAGATGAAAGTTTAGATGAATTCTAAAAGTAGGTAATTTATGGTATGTGTGAAAGTAATAGAACCAAGCACTTGGCTCTTAGAGCTTTCTTTAAATAATCGTCCCTGCAGTTCTATTGGTGGAAATGCAATCATGTGAAAGATACACATTAAACCACCAAAATAACAGCGGATGTGCTTTATTAATCAGGCCATTGCTGTTTGATTTTCTACAAAATCTACAAATGAATTTGACTTTGCTTTTCTACAACAAGATCTTTAATCTTATATGCTTTCCACATTGAGAAATTATTCATTCATTCATCAAGTAGTTTTTGAGTGTCTACTGTGTATCAGGCACTGTTTTAGGTACTGGGAGTAGAGTTATAAATAGAACTAGGTTCCTGATCTCACTGAGCAGAGGGCATTATAAAACAGTAACATCCTTTATTTGTTGCTGTTAGAGATAGCCATAATTCTACTTAATAAAGTTGTTATATTAGTGTTTTTAGAAAAGAAAAAAACAATGGTCAAATCAGTTTAGGAAATAATGCAATGATAACCTCTTCTTAATGCTTGAAATTACACACACTTATTAAAGGTCCAAGGATATTAGACAATAAAAATTTCTGCTTAACACTATTTCCCTGACTTGACCATTTAAACTTTTCTTCCTTTCTCTTTCTCTCTTCCTCTCTTTTTTTCTTTTTTTCATTTTTGGGATAGTACCTATTAACCTCTTGTGGAATTAATATTCCAAAGAAGACAGTTTTAGAAAATGTCAGACTGTAAGCGCTCTTTGTGTTGTTTCGTTTTTATATATGTTCTACATTTCTGTGTCAGTTGTAGTTCTTATTTTATATGGTTACATTTTGGAAGACACAAATGGACCCGCACTAGCTTAAATACATAATAATAATCAACTCTGTTATAAGGGTGTATCTACTGCGTGTACTTCTTTCTTACCATTTTCAGGTTGATTTGTCTTCTTAAACCACTGTAACTTTTTAATACTTTTAAAGTTTTGGGGGGTTTTTTTGACAGAGAGATAGAGAGCACAAGTAGGCAGAGCAACAGGCAGAGAGAGAGAGGGAGAAGCAGGCTCTCTGCTGAGCAGGGAGCCCGACGTGGAGCCTGATCCCAGGACCCCAGGGTCACGACCCGAGCCAAAGGCAGACGCCTAACCAACTGAGCCACCAGGTGCCCCACTTTTTAACACTTTTAAATTACAAAATAAATAGAAACACATAGAAACAGGAAACTAAAGAAATGTAGAGCTTAGTGAATAATTGTATGGTGAATACCCCTGTAGCCACAACCCATGTCAAGAAACAGAACTTTTCCAGTTATCTCAGGAGCCCCACAAAAGCCCCAGACAATGCACAGCCACCCCTCTTCCTCCAAAATAACCTCGATCCTGACTCCTAGCAATCACTCTCTTGCATTTCCTTACACTACAGTTTAGTCTTGCCTGTCGAAAAGAAAACACCTTGTTATTTTTTCACATTTCCTTTAATCTTCACGTTCTCCTCTACTCTTTCTTTTGCTTATACTTTATCTGTGGTAGAACTCCCATCTGACACAGAGAATTTCTTACAGTCTGGGCTTTGCTGAGTGCACTCTCATGATATGGCTCAACATGATCCTGTGTCTTTCGTGTTTCTTAGGAATTGGCAGGTGAGCCAGAGTTCTATCAGGTTTAGATTCAATTCCTTTGTGTTCTTTTTTCAGAAGTCTAGTTTTCACTCCTTTTCTTTTTCTTTCTTTTTCATGCTAGCAGCCATTGATCCTCAATATTTAGATTTATTAATTGAAGCTTGTAAAAAGATGATATTCTGTTTCTATCATTTTGCTTTTGTGTATTACTTTGAGATGCATCCCATGCATCCCAAAGAAACAGTTTACTACGGAAAAGGCAGGAAAGATGTTTGAGTTTTTCCCTTTTATTTCCCCAGGTTTTAAAAAGATGTATTTAGGGATGCCTGGGTGGCTCAGTTGGTTAAGCGGCTGCCTTCGGCTCAGGTCATGATCCCAGCGTCCTGGGATCGAGTCCCGCATCAGGATCCTTGCTTGTCAGGGAACCTGCTTCTCCCTCTGCCTCTGCCTGCCATTCTGTCTGCCTGCGCTCACTCTCTCTCCCTCTCTCTCTCTGACAAATAAATAAATAAAATCTTTAAAAAAAAAAAGATGTATTTATTTGAAAAAGAGAGAGAGAGCGTGCACAGGGCAGAGGGGCAGAGAGGCAGAGGGAGAGAGAAAATCTCAAGCAGACTCCACACTGAGCATCGAGCTCGAGGGGGGGCTCAATCTCACAACCCTGAGATCATGACCTGAACCGAAACCCAGATTCTGACCCTCAACCGACTGTGCCACCCAGGCACCCCTCCCCAGTTTTTGATGCAACAAATTGATTCCGTGTCATCTTTCACAGATTTAGATTTTTAAACTATTACAATGAACTTAAGGACTTAAACATATTTGGGGAATTTCAATCCATTACAATTCTTATCTTTCTTTTTTTAATATTTTATTTATTTATTTGACAGAAAGAGACAGCACAAGCAGGGGGACTGGCAGGCAGAAGGGGAGGGAGAAGCAGATTCCCCGCTGAGCAGGGAGCCAGATGTGGGACTTGATCCCAGGACCCTGGGATCACCAATTCTTATCTTTCTTGAAGTTCCAACTGTCCCGTCTTTGGCTGTTGGTACTCTTCAAATTACCTCCTTGGATGTGATCCTAATAGTTTTTTTTTAATAGCTTTCTTGATAGCTGATATGTCGAGATATCCCATTTTCCCTCCAGACCTCAGTTCCTGGAATCAACCATTTCTCCAAGGACCCCGATCTCTTTCGATGGCATGTATTTCAAGATCACAATGTAATTGCTGTTTCTAAGCCTCTTTAGTGGAAGTGGATATATATATATATTACATGATGAGTTCATACTAATATTTCTGTTTTAAATTCAGAACTACCAGGTTTGTACTTAACCTCTTTTGTGTTATATCTTTATCTCCTGTCTTTCATACCAACAACCCTGTTTCTCAAGGTAACAGGGAATGGTAGAGTTAGAATATTCCCTATTTTTCATTTACTTCTTTCCATATGACACCAACAATAGTCCAGAACTATAACACTAATACTACTACTGATGGTTAATATTACTAATATCACCACCAATTACTAAAAAAATTAAAATTTGTGTATGCTATCTCCATTTCTCCCCATTTTAAAAATGGTTGTGGCGTGTTTGTACCATGCTGTATATGATCTACTTGGTGAGATCATCTAGCCATTGTACACTGTAATCTCCTCCCTTTTCAACTGTTGTCTTACTTCTGCAAACAGCTATATGTTTAATAATCACCTCTTGTCCTTATATTAATAAATCTGTAGTCATTTTGGTTGGCTGAAACTCACTCTCTATTCAATTTCTTAGGAAGAGCACATAGGGACAATTTTTTTGAGATTTATAAAAAATAATTTGTACCTTTTATACATGTAGGTCAGTTTTGCAGGATATAAAATGTTTGGCTGATAATTTATTTTTCTGATCTTGTAAAAACAGCCCTTACCTTTCTTCTGGCGTAATGGCTGCTGTTGAAAAGTTTGATGACAACCTAGTTATTTCTCCTTTTTAAGTCAAATGCTCTTTTTGCCTCAGGACCCAAAACTTTATTTTTTTAAAGTCCAGTAATTTTAGGGGCACCTGGGTGGCTCAGTGGGTTAAGCCTCTGCCTTTGGCTCAGGGTCCTGGGATTTGGCCCTGCATTGGGCTCTCTGCTCAGCCAGGAGCCTGCTTCCCTCTCTCTCTCTGCCTGCTGCTCTGCGTACTTGTGATCTCTCTCTCTCTCTCTGTCAAATAAATAAAATAAAATCTTAAAAGAAAATAAAAAATAAAGTCCAGTAATTTTAGTAGAATATATCTTAGTCTTGGTTGTTCTGATCAATATTCTCAGGTACATAAAGTGCTATTTCAATATTAATTTCAAGTCTTTTTTTTAATTCAAGAAAACTTGTTGTGAATTACAGTATTTGTTTTGTTCTTTCTGTTGGTTTTCTTCTTTGGACCCCTTTTGTCTGCATGTTGATTTTCTTTGACAATCTTCCATATTGTCAACTTTTGAATCCCCTTTTAGTCTCTTTTTTTAATTTAAAAAACATTAATTTTGTTTTAGTTTTAAAATTGTCCTTTTCATTTTTATTTCTTATAAGGTATTATTTGTCAGTGTGTGTGTGTGTGTGTGTGTGTGTGTTGCTTTTATTTCTTCTAGTTTAGCATTTATTTCTAAAATGACTTTTTATTTTCAAATTCTCCTTTTTTTTTTTTTTTAAAGATTTTATTTATTTATTTGTCAGAGAGAGAGAGGGAGAGAACGAACACAGGCAGACAGAGTGGCAGGCAGAGGCAGAGGGAGAAGCAGGCTCCCCACAGAACAAGGAGCCCGATGCGGGACTCGATCCCAGGACGCTGGGATCATGACCTGAGCCGAAGGCAGCGGCCCAACCAACTGAGCCACCCAGGCATCCCTTCAAATTCTCCTTTGAGAATTATTACCTAATTTGTAAATTTTTCTAATTATGATTTATGTTGTTTTCTCATGTCTTGTATTGTTTATTAAAATTCATTTTTTTAAAAGATTTTATTTATTTATTTGAGAAAGAGAAAGAATGAGAGAGAGAGCAAGCATGAGAAGGGGTAGGGTCAGAGGGAGAAGCAGACTCTCTGCCGAGCAGGCAGCCCAATGAGGGACTCGATCCTGGGACTCCAGGATCATGACCTGAGCCGAAGGCAGTCGCTTAACCAACTGAGCCACCCAGGCGCCCCTATTAAAATTCATTTTTATTATTTTTTTTTTTAAAGATTTTATTTATTTATTTGACAGAGAGAGATCACAAGCAGGCAGAGAGGCAGGCAGAGAGAGAGGAGGAAGCAGGCTCCCTGCCGAGCAGAGAGCCTGATGCGGGGCTCGATCCCAGGACCCTGAGATCATGACCTGAGCCGAAGGCAGCGGCTTAACCCACTGAGCCACCCAGGCGCCCCTAAAATTCATTTTTAAATACTACAATTTGTCCTACCATTTTTATCTGTTTCTTGAGTATATCCTTCTAATGTGCTTTTGTTTCTTTTTAAGGATGCTATTCTCCTCCTTATTTTACTTATTTTTATGGGGGTGGGCAGTAACTGTGAGATTTGACCTTAATACTTCTCTATTGCTTGCTCTTAAGTAAAATTAGTTTTCCTGAACTTTCTGCAGGAGGCTTGGTTCAGTCAGATAGCTTTTTTTTTTATTATTTTAGGGAGAAGCAGACTCTCTGCTGAACAGAGAGCCCAACTTGGGGCTCGATCTTAGGACCCCGAGATCATGACCTGAGCAGAAGACAGCCACTTAACTGACTAGGCCACCAAGGTGTCCCTCCTTCTGAGATTTTTCTGACCATTTCCCTCAACCACTCCCCCCCAACCACTTTAGGTATGGATCTTCTCTTTACTTCTATGTTGTTCCTGCCCTGATCAATTTTTATTACATGGCCAGTGGTTTCTTCTCAGAGCTACATCCCAGAAGGGCATTTTGGCTGGTCAGTATTGAGAATTCATAGGGACGAGACTATTCCTACCCCTTTGGGTCTTATCAGGGCCCCCTTGCCCTTATCTGTTATAGGAATGGGCAAAATCATCCCAGGTATAGTTGTTATTCTCAGATTGACCTAATGGGCTTTCTAGTAAATATCTGTTTCTCTTTGGGATTCTTCTGTTCTCAGGTCCATCAACATCCCATTGATTCCCTCTCTTCTGCCTTTCATAAACTCTAGTATCATGGCCTTGTGTTTGTTAGTTATTTTCCTCCACCTGCTTATATTTTGTGATTTGTGGAGACACCTTACTATCTTGTTTTGTTGTAAATGTTATCCACGAGTTTTTAACTTTACTTTCTAATTTGTTTATATATAGGGATTTGAGAAGATCCAAACCTTATGTTGTCACTTTTTAGATGCTGACTATAATCTTCAATGAACTGAGAAATGATTATTTTTATATTATATATTACGTTTTTTTAAAATGCAATTTTATTTATTTATTTATTTTTAAGATTTTATTTATTTATTGACAGAGATAGAGAAAGCACAAACAGGGGGAGAAGTAGGCAGAGGGAGAGGGAAAAGCAGGCTTCTCAAGAGCAGGGAGCCTGATGTGGGGCTCAACCCCAGGACCCTGGGATCATGACCTGAACCTAAGGCAGATGCTTAACTGACTGAACCACTCAGGCACCCTAAAAATACTCTTTTAAAAATTGTTCCAACCTTACAGAAAATTGCAAGAACAATATAAAGGATTTAAGTTTACTCTTTACCCAGATTCTCTAATCAGTTATTAGCATTTTACCATATTTGACTTATCATTCTTTCTGTCTCTTTCTCTCTCTCAATTATTTTGTATAGCATATAGTAAAATCATTAAAATCAAGTAATTGGTAAAATTATTAAAATAAAAAAATTAAGATTGTTACAATACTACCATCCAATCCATTGGCTGCATTCACATTTATCTAATAATATGCTATGTAATCACTCTTTGCTTTTTAATGCAGGATTCAATTAAGGATCATGTGTTGTATTTAGTTGTTACATGTCTTTAGTCTCTTTGGAGCAGTTCCTTGGTTTTTCCCTATCTCTAATGACACTGACTTTTTTGGGAAGACAACAGGCTAGTTACTTTGCAGAGGTTCTCAATCTGAGTTTACTTTACACTTATTTTGACTAGGTTCATGTTATTCATTGTTTGGGAGGGATACCATAGACATGATGCTATGTTCTTCTCAGTGTATCATCAGGGAGCAAATTAACAAATGTAAATTTGTCCCATTTCTGTCAGTGTTGACTTCTATCACTTTGGTAAGGTGTAAAATTAATTGTAAAATTTGTGAGTATTACATACTTATTAATCAATGAGTTATTAATATGTATTTTTTGAGAACTACTTTGATATTTTGTTAATATTTTGTTTCTCAATACATTTTCACTCACTGTTTTAGTGTCCATTGTTGGTTCTGCTTGGAGTCAGCTATTACTATAACGGCTGACAAATGGCGGTATTCTAAGTCCACCATTCATTCCTCAGTCATTAGTCGGCATTGTACTATGAGGTAAAGCTTTCTATCTTTCTTCTTATTTATTTATTCACATATATTTATATCAAGATGGATTCATGGATTCCTATTTTATTCAATGGGTCATAATTTGTTATAATTTTTCATTTTATGTTTAATTGTCCCAGAGTTAGCCAATGGGAGTCCTTCAATCTGGCTCTTGTTCTTCTAACATGTCCTCATTGTTCCATGAGTACTTCCTTATAAATTGCATCCTTGTTCCAACAAGATGTTCCAGGAACATGTTGTACTTCCCTGTCCCAGTTCTAAATTCAACTATTTCCCCAAGGAATTCTAGATCCTTTTAGTGGAGAATGATATTCAGAAGTTACCATCTGGGTATAGGTGTACTCATTGCTACTAGGGGATCACTTCCTGTGGGTCTAGTTTTCTCCCTTTCCACACTGATAATTGGCAGTGAGAAGTCTGGCTCCCATTATCTTTTTTTTTTTTTTTAAAGATTTTATTTATTTATTTGACAGAGATCACAAGTAGGCAAAGAAGCAGGCAGAGAGAGGTGGGGAGAAGCAGCCTCCCCACCAAGCAGAGTAGCTCCTATGATCTTAATGTAGTTACTTCATCTTCCTATATATAACCAATCTCTTGACCTACTACTGGCTGCCTTGCAGATCAAGACCCCCACCCTCCTACTTCTCCCCATTGAGGCTACTGTGTGGTGGAAATGAAGACTTTCTCAATGGGCCAGGTCCATTACTCTTCCCATTATAACTTATAAATTGCATCATCCAAGCAGATGAGACACTTTTTAAAAATTCATTTCTACTCTTTACAAAAAAAAAAGAGTATATATGAAATTTGAGACTCTGTGTCTGTAATTTATTATAATTCTAAATAGTTTATTTTACTGTAGAAATTAATGCCATAAATATTACAACTGGAATCTTTATGTGAAATTTCTGTCTTTGTGTTTAGGAGTTTGTTATGACACAGTGGGAATATTTGCTCAGCTACTTTCTGGCTGCACGTCTAACAATTTGATAAATAAGACCTGCCTAGCAGGGAAGAAAATAGTGAGAATTTTTTAAAAAATTCAATTAACCACAAAACTCAGTTTCTTGTGTTTAAAAAGTGTTCTTAAAAAAACGAATGAAAGTCTCACATATCATTTTTACCTCAATAAATGTATTTTACAAAATTAACCATGTTACTGTAAGCTTCATTATAATTAATAACAGTTTCATCTGAATGAACATTATTGCTCACAAAGCACTTACCAATGATTATTTCAGGTCATCTTTTTCCAGCTTGGTGAAGTAGTTGATTTTATCTCAATTTACAGATATCATCACAGTCTTCTAGAAGTTAAGCAATGTGTCGAAGATTGTGCAATTCTTAGATGGCCAAAATGGGGTGTAAACACTGTTCTTTTAATGCATAATTTATTGTTTCCTTTTCACTATTTCAATCCTCTGAATTGGGATTTTTCCCCCTTCTCACCCCTGTCCTGTTTGCCAGATTACACATGGATAATTACTTTCCCAAATAATTTATTCATTAGTCATGTAGCCTGAGATCATTCAGTCAACTCCAACAGATCTTATTTCTGTAGAGTAGCAGAGAGTTCTTGTCCTCAATATTCATTTTCCCTTCATTCCACAGTAATGGAATGGTTAGCCTGGAAAATAGTCGCCCAGGATAAAGTTAATTCTTGTTGTAGATGTGTTCCTTTGCCCCTTCTTTGTCACTTCCTCCATCTTGCTCCCTGGATAATGAAAATTAGGGCCTGCACCCAAGAAATGTCCCCAGGGTGGTGGGCTAGAAGGAGACTCCTGGGTCCCAAGGACTTTCTTTGCTCACTTCTTCACTTCCTGAAATGCCTTGCCCTTCTTAACATAGTTTAATCTCATTTCTCCCTTAAAGCTAAGCTCAATTTCTACTTCCTTAGAGAAGTAGTTTATAAGGTGGTGGATGGAGGTCTCCTTTCTACCTTCTTTCTTTTCCCTCCTTCCTCTTTCTTCCTTCCCTTTCCTTCCTTCCTCCCTCTCTTTCTTTCTTCCCCCCTCCCCCTTCCTTCCTTCCTTCCTTCCTCTCTCTCTCTCTTTCTTTCTTTCTTTCTTTCTTTCTTTCTTTCTTTCTTTCCTTCCTTCCTTCCTTCCTTCCTTCCTTCCTTCCTTCCTTCCTTCTTTCTTTCTTTCTTTCTTTCTTTCTTTCTTTCTTTCTTTCTTTCTTTCTTTCTTTCTTTCTTTCTTTCTTTCTTTCTTTCTTTCTTTCCCAGAGTCAGATACATGTCTAGCCAGCCAAACAGAGGACACCTAGTCTTTAGCAAACCTTTCAGCAAGTGCAGGAAACACCTGTAACATGTTTGACCTTATCCCCGCACAATCTAATTACTGTACAGAGACCACAACCTGAGGGCAGTCCACTAAGAAGGACTCTTTTTTCTCTTCCCATCTTGAGTCTCCAGGATTAAACCCCAACCCCATCTGGCAAGAAACCTGACTATGTCAAAAGACTGGCAATTGGGGCGCCTAGGTGGCTCAGTCGGTTAAGCGTCTGCTTTCAGCTCAGGTCAGGATCCCAGAGTCCTGGGATGGAGTCCCGCATCAGGCTCCCTGCTCAGCAGGGAGTCTTCTTCTCTCTCTGCCTGCTGCTCTCTCTCTCTCTCTCTCTGACAAATAAATAAATAAAATCTTAAAAAAAAAAAAAACGAGAACAGGGGAGTCATTCTGTATCTCCAATTCTAGAAGCAAACATTCCATATATTCTTTCAGAATGTGTGAACTTGACCTGTCTCCAAGTGGTAAGACTTTTTGGAGACAACTACAGTACCATCTCCTTTCTAGAATATGAGTATGATATATCAGAGTCCTGGCTGGAAATAAAAAGCACACTCAATGGGTTTAACTGAGGAGTTTAAAAAGGGACTATTCCCAGTGGAAAGCCATACGATAAGGGAGTAAAGGGCATGCAGTTCTTGGAGGTCATTTTTCTAAGGCACAGAAAACAGGATGGAGAATAATAGACAATAGATCTGTGGTGAGGGGACAAACCCAGAATACCTAGCACAGTGGAGCTGTAACTGTTCTCTCTTCCAAATCCCATATCATTACATTATATATCATATACATTATATTCTCATTTCAATTTCTAACAAACATTTCCTGGGTGCTTTGGGATGATAAACAAATTAACCAAACATGGGGTCCCTTTAGGAGCTCAAATCTGGTGGACAAGCACTGGACACAGAATGCACTATACTTTTGGTGGGTGCTGCATGTTTTCACGCTGCAGGTGCAGAGATGTGTTCAGGTCCTTTCTTATGATGTGAGTTTTGTATCAGGTTCTGTATAAAACTAGAAGGTTGGTCCAGACACTGTGGCAAATTCTAGTGATGACCCAATGGGTTTTGCAAGAGTCGTCTCTGAACCAGGTGGTTGTGGCTCTTGGTTCCCTGCTCTTGTTCCTCTCCGTTCTTGTAGCCCCACTCTCTCTGCTAACTGTTGACCTCTCTGCATGTTTCACTCTCAGACTGTATTGTCTGAGAGGATTAAATTGGGGCAGTTTGTCCCTCTCTGTCCCTATTAGAAAGGGTTCATCTATAAGCCACTTCCAAGGGTACCTATTTTTAATATGTTCTGTAATAGATGATAAGTTATGTCCTGAATAGCCAGGTCACATGACACAAGTATGGGAACTGTAATGAGTATCCATCATTCATGGCTGTTCAAAATTTTCTGAGCATTCTCTCCCCATAATCGTAGTTCTTCACAATGGAAATCCTGCCTTCCCCATGTAGAACTGTTTCCCTTCCTCAGCTTTCCTTCTTGTTAGGGTGCAGACATGTGATGTGGATTCTGCTCATCAGATTTAAGACTGTTTCAGAATGGAGGGGAAGAGGGAGAATTTAGAGTATTTTGCAGGTGCGGATCCTGGAAAAGATGCTATGGTTGGAGCTGGCAAGTGAACCAGAGAAACAGAAGAAAAGAGCATCTGTATCTGCTCTTACTCTATGTCCCAGTTCCAAACAGCCTTTTGTCTCCCTGAGGATGAGAACTTCATAGGAAGAAAAGAGAAGGCCATCAAGGCAGTTGTGGACATCTAATAGCCAAGGCAAATTTTTTAAAATGCAAAAGCTCTCTTGTGCCTCTGCCATTGCCAAGGGATGATATGACTGAGCTTTTCTGCTGTCCTGGGAGGAAGATGAGAGATGGATAGGGAGAGCTAGTGCACAGCTGGGTCCAATCTTCATCAGCTGATTCCCAGCTGACCCTGCGATACTTTGAGTTTGTCTAACCCAGCTCAGTCTACATCAGCTGACCCCAAAGCACATGAGCAAATCTAGGCAAGATCAGTAGCCCTGCCCAGATCAGCTGACCCCTAGGTAACCTTGAGACATGTGAGCAAAGGCAGCTGAGGTCAGCAGACCTACTCATTGCCTCCCTTTTAAAATCAGCCAATTCCCAACTGACCCACTGTTTAATTGTCAACAAGATTCAGCTGGACAAGTCTGGCATTCCCCATGTACCCGCTATGCTCAAGGACCAGGCTCTACGTTGAAGAGATGTTCACATGGCCCAATACTCCTGCCATAGGGAGGAAAGCTCCATCCAGCACCCAACATCCCCTAAGATTCTTATTCTGAATAACAGCACCCTGAAGGGCTTCCATGTTATCCAACATTTCACCACTATGTGCAGGAGTAGTTTGAGTATCATACTTTCCTTGCTCACAGGTGGACTGCAAAGTCTTGAAATGTGAAGACCTTGAAAATACCACTTGCTTCTTCCTTAGTTTTTAAAGGTAAAGTTAGCAAAGTAAGTTGAAACCCATTGTGGGTTCAGTAACCCCTATAGCATCCCTTCTCTCCCTCACCCACCCCTACCCACCCCCACTGCCACACACATGCAGAGGCCAATCAGATATAAACCATGAGGGGAGCTGAGAATAGTTTTTTTTTTTTTTTAAGATTTTATTTATTTATTTGACAGAGAGATCACAAGTAGGCAGAGAGGCAGGCAGAGAGAGAGGAGGAAGCAGGCTCCCCGCCGAGCAGAGAGCCGGATGCGGGGCTCGATCCCAGGACTCCGAGATCATGACCCGAGCCGAAGGCAGCGGCTTAACCCACTGAGCCACCCAGGCGCCCCTGAGAATAGTTTTTTGTGACCTTTGTGGGCAGGACAAGGCCTCTAGGTTCTCAGAATTAAATATTTATTCAAGAAAGGGAGCATGATTGACCAGTGTCTTACGGTCTCCCTTCCCCACCTCCACGGAGGTCTGTGCCTGTTGCTAACAACTATTTGGTTCTAGGCTGGATGCTCACCAGTGTTCCCTGTACTCCCAGCAGTGGCATGGCATATTTTTTTCTTTAAATAAGATTTTATTTATTTATTTGAGAGTTAGACGTAGTGACAGAGATAGCAAGAGAGAGAGCACAAGCAGGAAGGAGAGGAAGAAGCAGGCTCCCCGCCAAGCAGGAAACCTGATTCAGGGCTCGATCCCAGGACCCTGGGATCATGACCTGAGCTGAAGGCAGATGCTTAACTAACTGAGCCACCCAGGTGCCCCAGAGTCTCAGCATCCTGAAGGGGTCAAAGTAATAGCCATGATGCTCCATGTTACATTGGTCCTGGAGACACTGTGCCAAGTGGTGGCAGCACAGACAGGACACAGCAGATCAGACCCAGATCTTCATGGATTGTTGTGGGAAATGATATATTTATATTCATAGTCATATTTTTAATTATTAAAATCTAACTTTAGGGGCACCTGGGTGGCTCAGTGGGTTAAAGCCTCTGCCTTCGGCTCAAGTCATGATCCCAGGGTCCTGGGATCGAGCCCCGCATCGGGCTCTCTGCTCAGCATGGAGCCTGCTTCTCCCTCTCTCTGCCTGTCTCTCTGCCTGCTTGTGATCTCTGTCGAATGAATAAATAAAATCTTTAAAAAAAAATAAAAGCTTACTTTAGACAGAGAAAAAGAATTGGCCACTGGAGTTTGTGCCCTTCTGTAGAAAGATAAACCAAGTTTTTGACAAGCTTAGCCTGGTTCAGTAAGAATAGAAAAGGCTACATGCTGTATGATTTCAGCCACAGGACATTCTGGAAAAGGCAAAACTGTGGATACAATGAAGAGATCAGTGATTGCTAGGGGCTGGGGGAAGGGATCAATAGGTGGAGCACAGAGGATTTTTAGAGCTATGTATTCTGTATATACTGCAATGGTGGATACATGTTATTATACTTTGTCAAAGCCCATAGATGTATAACACAAAGAGTGAACCCTGAGTGAACTATGGACTCTGGGTGCTATGTCCATGGAGGTTTATCACTTGTAATAAATGTATCACTTTGGTGTTCCATGTTAATAATGAGGCTGTTGTATATGTGTGAGAACATGGGGTATATGGGAACTTTCTGTACTTTCTGTTTGATTTTGCTGTGAACCTAAAACTGATCTAGAAAATAAAGTTTACTAATTAAAAAAAAATCTTTAAACTACAGAGAAGTTGCAAGTACAATGTAGATAACATTTGATCTTGAACTATTTAGGAGTAAGTTCTTAACCTGTTGCCCCACACCCACAAATTCTTAGGGGGTATATGGCGGACATTCTACTACATAATCCAGGTATCACCTTCAAAATCAAGAAATTAACACTGATAATACTACCTACTCCTGAGACTCCATGAAATTTTATCATTTGTCCCTGTAATATCCTTTATAATTCAGGAAAAGAAAAAAAAGATTTAGAGGCCTTGAATCAACTTTGATGGATGTCACATTTGAGGAAAAATAATCAGAAATATAAAAACTGGAGACCACTAATAAAGAGCTGAAAATTTCCATCTCTCTTCTTGGGCTTAAAATAAAGATTCTGAGAAAAGAACTAAAAGAAGAAAAAACTGTTTAAAAGAAGTCAAGCTGATGATTGACATAAGAAAGATTCATTCTTTAGAAGATGCATCAGAACACATAAGATTGCAAGTAGCTACAACCAAAACAGCCTTCAAAATACATGACAAGGGGCGCCTGGGTGGCTCAGTGGGTTAAAGCCTCTGCCTTCGGCTTAGGTCATGGTCTCAGGGTTCTGGGATCAAGCCCTGCATTGGGCTCTCTGCTCAGCGGGGAACCTGCTTCCTCCTCTCTATCTGCCTGCCTCTCTGACTACTTGTAATCGCTGTCTATCAAATAAATAAATAAAATCTTTAAAAAAATACACAAGAGTGAAAATCAACTTCAGAAACACTAAAAGATGAGTTGAATGAGAGATCTGATATTCGGGGAAGCTTAAAACTGTACTCACAAAAAACCCTGAAGAATAGAAGGAAGAGTAACCAAATGAATCCAACAGAAAGAAAAAGTCAGAAAATGCTCAAGTGCACATAAGACAGGTGTTAAATCGTAAAGAATGTTGCAGCAAGCCTCTGGTGAGTATGTGCTGAAGATGGGACATGGGGCTGCCCTTCTTGAATAAGAGAGCAGAGATGGTGGGAACTTGAACCTGGATATAGTGACTGCATTAGAAAATGACCACCTCCTAGAAGATGAATGAAAGGAGTTTTGAAGAAATGAATTGAAACAGCTGAGTCAAATATTTATTTAAAATCTCTCAAGGAAAAAAAACCCCAAATGTCCACTAAATTAACTAAAGGGGATAATTAATGCATTGAAAGATCATATTAGAAGTCTCCAAATGAGTGTCATTGCATTTAGGGGGAAAAAAAAACTGAAAGGGAGAGGTCAGAGCTCTGGCAGAAATTTCTTTCTGAGCTGCATCAAGAAAACGAAATAAATTTTCACCAAATAACCAATGTGGAGAGAATTTACCCTGTGAATATAGAGGAGAACCTTTTTAAACAGAGATGTGAAGATCACCCATGAGTATGAAGAGTGGAACACCTATAAAACAGAAACAAAAATTCTTCCAGAAAAATTCAAGAGAATTTCTGATTTACCAAAGCCAGTTTACTTCCCCATGAAAGAAAGGCTCATACTAATGATTGTTGAGAGCTCAGCTGGCGGAGATTAAACCTTGATAATTTAAGAAGATAAATACATGCATTGAGAAATTTGGGGGAAAATCCTTATGTTCCTTACATTCCAAATGAGATGTTTGGAGAGGCCTGAGATCACTAGGGAATCCTTTTTTTTTTTTTTAAATTTTATTTATTTATTTGACAGACAGAGATCACAAGTAGGCAGAGGCAGGCAGAGAGAGAGGAGGAAGCAGGCTCCTGGCCAAGCAGAGAGCCCGATGCGGGGCTCGATCCCAGGACCCCGGGATCATGACCTGAGCCGAAGGCAGAGGCTTCAACCCACTGAGCCACCCAGGCGCCCCTAGGGAATCCTTTTGATGACCAGATTCCTTAGGAAGAAGAACCATTTGTGATGTTGTGGAGATCCAGGGTCCCAAGTTCTATATGGACTAGATGCCATTCTCATGGAGTCAGGATTCCAGAAAAAGGATCCTTCCATCAGATCAATTCTATCAACACAGATCCCCTAAAGGAGAAAGACAGAGCTTGTCCTCGTACTCCTCACACTGACAGAAGCTCAAGATCTTTTTTATTGTTGTTCAGTTTCCCACCTGAACTGGGAGACTCTGACACAGGTAATTTCTCTCTTATCCTCCTCTCAGGGGTGGGATGTTGTAGAGGGGACAGAGGGATATTCTTGAGAAGTAGGTTCCCCCCTTTTCCCCTTATTCTGGAAAGTAAGGCTGAAGGTCCTCAGGAATCCCTTCTACCCTCCTCCTAGGGACTTCTGACCCCAGGACATCTTCTGTTGGCAATAAGGCTAAACTCAGTCTCTTGTCCATGTAGCCTAAAAACAATGTGAATCACCTTCTGAAATGAACCTCCATTCCTTAACCCTACTTCTGAAGACCCAAGACTATAGCAGGTTGCTTTTTTTCACTCATCTACAGTAAATTAGATTTTTTTTCTTTTAAGCGATTATACAGTGACTCAAATGGAAACGTGATAGGATTATAAATTCTTGGGATAATGTATGACAACTATAGATTTTTAAAATGTCATCTTGAAAATTAGTTGCATAGTTAGTAGTCTAGTGTTTTTGTTTTTATTAATAAGTTCAGTAAAATAAATCAGAAACACATGATGTTTTATCTTCTAAAATAAACTATTTTGGGGACACCTGGGTGACTCAGTTGGTTGGGCATCAAACTCTTGGTTTCAGCTCAGGTCATGATCTCAAGGTTGTGAGATCCCATCTGCCTAGAGCTCCCTGCTCAGTTTGAATCTGCTTGATTCTTCCCCCCCTCCCTCTCCCTCCTCCTCTGCTCCTTCCCTGGCTTGTACATATGCTCTCGCGCTCTCTCCCTTGCTCTCAAATACATAGATAAATAAAATCTTTAAAGAAAATAAAATAAACTTTTTCCCTCTTTTGGTTTTGTTGTTTACTTGATTAAACAATAGCTTGAATGGAAACTTAATAGGAGTATAATTCTTAGATAGCTTTTCTAAACACATACTACATAAGGTGCGAACCTTGTTGCGGCGCCTCTGTAGCTCCTTTGGTTAAACATCTGACTCTTGATTTCAACTAAGGTCATGACCTCAGTGTTGTGAGATCGAGTGCCACATCTGGCTTGCACTAGGCAGGGAGCCTGCTTAAGATTCTCTCTTTCCCCTTTCCTCTGCCCCTACCCCTCTAAAAAAAGGTGTGAATCTTGTTAGTAAACTATTTCCATCTTCTTTGATTTCTAGATAATGTATCATATTTTGTGTTGCTAGTTAAGTGATTCTGAATTTTCTCTCATTTATCTTCTCTGCTATATGTTCAGTGATTATACAATTGCTCAGATATAAGCTCATTAGGATTATAATTCAAAGGATAGTGTTTTTTAAATGTAGTTTATTCAAAAATGACTTTTACATGTGAATTTTTTTCTTTCTCTTCTATTTCTAGAGGATGTTAGGATAATATTTCAGCTGTTTCTGTTTGAAAAGTCTCCTGTAACATGTACTCTTCTGACAGTGGTCACAACCAGAGACATTTGAAACTCAAAGTTTATTTCTATATACCGAACACTGAAGTTACTCTCTTTGTAAGACTGATATGTCTAAGTAAATTTTTATTTCAAAAATGAGCTAATTTTAAGTATTGTTAGTAAAGTAGAAAAAAATAGTAATTCTATTTATGAGACTGATATTTTAAAATAAATTTTGGTTTTTAAGAACAGTGGAACAAACAAAAACTGATGAATGATAAATAAATCATTGATGTTAGTTTTTCCTTATATTCTCTGAGGAATTGAATCTGTGATGTGTAAAAGACTAGGGATATAATGTATTGCTTTCTTACCCCTTCACTATAACTTCCTCACCCCAAAGGTGGTGCTGGAATGGGCACCCAGAAGCTCCTGAGAGTTGACTGCACACACCTCTTCCCATTAGCTCCACCTTAGTTAAACTTGGCTTTGGTGGGAGTATTTGCGCCATAACAAAGGCACACACACTAGCTAGTCAGAGCTCCAGGAGTAATCCAGCCTCAGCCCCAAGAGTCAGTTTACCAACATATCCCTGGCCCCAGGGCAGTAATTCTTAACCTTCCCTGTGCATCAAGATCACAAATGCCTGGGGTCCTCTTCCCAGAGACTACGATTCAGTGGGTCTGGGCTAGTACCTAGACATCCAACTGTTCAAAAGCTTTCTAAATAATTTTAATGTGTGCCAAGCTCAGAACCACTGCCTGTAAATACTTTCAATCAGACTTTGATCTGTTTATTGTGGAAGAGACCTTTAGATGTTACCTTCATAATTATTTAAGGAAAAATAAATCAACCTCATTAAGTTCTGAGTTCTTATCCTCTGGGGCTTCTCTCCCCCCAGGCAGTAAACAACAGTAAGTGAAAAAGATTATAGACTGTCTGGCACAGAGCTACAGGCATTTCATAGCTGGGAATCCCTCCTGAGTATATTTGGGTGTTACTAGCTCTTCTTACCATGGGGTACTTAATAATGATCACAGAATTGTCTCTTTAGGTTGGATGCTGCTTTTGACATAGGTCTCTGGCACTAACTCATTTGAAATAAGGGGCAGGACTTCTTTTTTTCATAAGATTTTTATACCTAGGCAAAATAAAAGGTTGGAATTATCATTCAGCTTTTTGTTTAGAGCTTTGCTGAGTAAACAGAGAGCAACAACATATTTGAAATTTATATGAAGCATGGGGGTCAAGAATTGGGTACTTGATGAGGTGACCAAAGACAATGGCTTTGCCACAGCTCCATTAAAGACACATAATGGAATCATGTGGGTTTCTCGATATGTATGCCTTGGGTCCTAGCATTCTCCACTGCGCTGGGTTGTTGAGTGGTACCTCTCTGAAACAGGTTAGCCGTATATTTCTGTGCTTTCTTTGTGTACAGATCTGGAGGGTATGGAACCAACCACAAATTCATTAATGCAATTTAGTAATTTTCGAGAAGATTCACATCATTTATCTCAGACATCAGTGTGCCAAATTGCAGTCCAGTCCAGGATAAGGTCCAATGTGTTAACTTGGGCCATCAAGCTCTCTAGAGAGAACCTGTAAGTCATTTCACCTTTGAGAAGGCCCTGAGAAAAACATGAGCCTTTGGAAAGACCAGCAAGATCCATTCCAACGGCATCCTGGCCACAAAGACTAGTTCTAAACTACTCAGAAAAGGATCACAGAGCTGTGACTGTTGAAGAGTGTCATGTGCTTTAAATTAGTTTCACTTATTTAAGTTGACAAGTTTGGTCATTCAAATATCATTGCACTTGATGAAAAGGTAACTTTCCCTCTGAATGTTTTGACATAGTCAACAAAACTGTTGTCAGAGATCATCTATTCTCTGATTCACTAAATCTTTAGCATGGGTCCTTAAAGAGCTCACAAAGAGAGAAGGTAAGGTCTGTATATAAATGACATTAAAATGTCTAAAGTGCGAGATGGCTGGCTGGTTCAGTAGGTGAAACTTTTTTTTTTTTTTTTTAAGGATTTATTTATTTGAGAGAGAGACAGCAAGAGCAGGGGTAAGGTTTACGGGAGAGGGAGAAGAATCTTTAAGCAGACTCCCCACTGAGCACAGAGCCAGCCAATGTGGGACTCATTCTCATGACCTGAGATCACAACCTAAGCTGAAACCAAGAGTCAGACGTTTAACCAACTTTGCCACCCAGGCACCCAAAGGAACGTGTGACTTTTGATCTCGAGGCTGTGAGTTCAAGCCCCATGTTGGGTGTAGAAATTACTTA
The DNA here is from genome assembly GCF_002288905.1 of Enhydra lutris kenyoni. NCBI lineage: Eukaryota > Metazoa > Chordata > Mammalia > Carnivora > Mustelidae > Enhydra > Enhydra lutris. The sequence continues at coordinate 51,900,521 of NW_019154088.1, forward strand.
AAAACAAAATCTTTAAAAAATAAAGTAGGGATGCCTGGTGACTCACTCAGTTACACATCTAACTTTGGCTCCGGTCATGATCTCAGGGTCCTGGAATGGAGCCCCTCTTCCGGCTCTGCATTCAGCGGGGAGTCTGCTTGTCTCTCTCCTGCTACCCCTGTCCCTGCTCAAGCTCTCAAATGAATAAAATCTTTAAAAATAAAATAAAATGTCAATTTAATAGCAAAAGTGCAGCAAAGTACCATGAGATGATATGCGATGGGGGTGAGTAATTCTGTTTACTTTTAGGGAAGAATATTATGATATTCTGATAATATTGTGGTAGGTGGATAACCTGTTTGTGTGAACTATGGTGTTCACCTCTTCTCTGGACAGCTTGATAGCTACCCATGTATAAGAACAAGGGTGGAAGCATAAAAAATGAAAATGACCAATTTCATTCATTTTATGGTTTGTGTAGCTCTTTGAAGGAAGGAAGCCTCAGCCGATAATTTTGGAGCTTGAAAAGCATCTCTTTTTCTGTGATGTTCCAACAGAGCTTCTATTATCAGAGCACAACTTCCTCCTCAAAGCAGGAGATTGGGAATCAGAAATGACAATAACACATATGTAAAAACACACTGAGGATATGTTTGAGACGTGTTTAGTGAACTTAACTGTTACCACACGTATGAATCACATGTGGGTTTTATTCAGAGTGGAGGCTGAGAGCCTTGCTGAGCCTAGAAATGTAAAAAAAAGGCAATGCATGCTGCCATGTGAAAGTAGCCTCTGAGTAGCAGAGAATGAAGGAAATGACTTAAGGGGAGAGGGCTCAGACCTGCACTCAGAATGCAGAGGCTTGAGGGGGAGTACGTAAGGACTAGGAGAGCCTCACCGAGAGGAGTCCGTGATCTTCAGCTAGTGATGCCTGTCAAAGTCAAGCTGTTTGCTAAGAAAGTCAAGAAATATGGGAGGAGGAGGAGGCACAGAGAGGAGAGAAGGAACGCCTACGAAAGCTAGAGAGGTGTAGCAACAGCAAAAGCAACATATGGTAAAAGCTGTGGGAGCAATGAAGCCTTAAGGAGCTTGGAATCAGAGTGTGGAAATGCTGACTTTGGTGTAGCTCCCAACAAGGAGGAACAGTCAGATGCCCCTTCCTTTTACAAGGTCATCACTCTACCACCTTGAAGGCACACGCTGGCTTTGTTGAGGGAAGGGACATAAAGAAAAAGGACAAAACAGGTTTAATTTAGTTTTTTAAAAGGAGAATTTATTTGAGAGAGAGCGAGCATGAGAGAGAAAGAAAGAGAGCATGAGCAGGGGGGAGGGGCAGAGGAAGAAGCAGGCTCTCCACTGAGCAGGGAGCTTCCTGTGGAGCTCGATCCCAGGACCCTGGGATCATGACCTGAGCCAGCTACTTAACCACCTAAACCACCCAGGTGTCCCAACGTACTTTAATAATACATACATGTATTACTTTTCAGATCTTGTCGGAGGTGTCTTGCTGGAGGCACGCATACACACAAAAATTACACATAGCTCAGCAGTCTCAGAAGGGGGCAAGAAGGGAGGTGTGGTGAGAAATCTGTGGGATTCCGTTAGAGCAACAGTAAACTGTAGAGTGGTGGGACAAAAAGCATGCGGTGGGTATTCAAAAGAAGCCCAACCACTGTACACGTTTCCAGGGAAAATCCAGTTTGAGTACACTACTTAATTGATAAATGATTTTTGCAAGGAAATGCTGGTAACTGAGCTCTGTACTTTTTGACAAGCATCTTTGGCATCAGAGCAAGACGGAGCATGAAAAGCATAGCTATACTTGGTAGAAAATGTCAGCAAGTCATAAAACTGCGGAAAAAGTTACTGGCTTTCTTAAGAAACTCAATTCTGAGCAAAATCGATCCCCTGGACCAGGTTAGCAAAGCTGATATAACTAGGTTATTTTAGCCTGGCCGTCTCTCCTCTGCAATAGCAGGTGCCTGTGAATTAGGTGTATAGAACTTAGGAAGAATAAGGACAGACTGGCTAGTCTTAGGAAGACAGGCTCCCTCAAATTAAATTTCAATGGTTGGAAAATGTCATTTCCTTAAAGATTTCAAGGTGTCATAAAAGTTCTCTTCCTTTATTTAAAGAATACAAATATATTCATTGACAAAGATTTTGTTCCCACTGATTTTTATTTACTTCTGATATCATTAGTTTGATTACTCTGAGAGCATGGTAAAATAAAATTATTTTATAACAGACTATTGTAAAGCTTGTTCCCAAAGAAGTAGGTTAATGTCTTTACCTGCCCATTTTATTTCCTATATAGGCTCCCCAAATTTATATGTGTGTGTGTGTGTGTGTATAGTGAATGAAGATGTTTTCAGTTACTTTCCTATAAAATAAATGACTTAGATGGTTACAACATTGATTATCTCACATAACAAGGAGACTCAAGGACTGGGTAAGTTAGAGGTGCAATGATGACATCAAGGATGTGGGTTACTTACACCTTTCTGTTTGGCCATTCTCTTATGCTTTCTTCAGCTAACAACTCTCATGGTCCCCAGATAGAAATTGTAGTTCTAGACACTGCGCACAGACATAACGACATCTAGCCACACAGGAGGGACTCTTTCTTTTTGTATGTTTCTCTGTCCCATTCTTGGTAAATATGGTTCTACTTAGGAAAATAATGCATTGCAACAGAAAATGAATATCTTCCTTTAATGGTAAGAAAAACCTTTCCAGAACTATATCAGTCGATTTCTCATTGCATTTTATTAGCTAGATTTGCATCACACCCCCATGCCTGAACCAATCCCTGAGAAGGAGATTGGGACCACACTGATTACCTTAGAGCAAGGTCTCTGAACCTTGGCACTATTGGCGTTTTGGAACAAATAATTCTTTGTTGTGAGGGACCAGCTGAACTGTATATTATGGGATGTTGAGGAGCACCTCTGGTCTTTTCCTACTAGATCCAATAGCATTTCTCCCAAGATGTGACAATCAGCAATGTCTCCAGATGTTGCTGAGTATACCCTGGGAAAAAAAGTCATCAATCACCCTATTGAGAACTACTGGCTTAGGTCAATCATAATTCACTCCATGGGTCTGGGCTCTCTTCCCCTGAAGCACAGAGAAGGCCTGAGATCAGGATTCTGTTAACAAAGAAGAAAAAGGGAATTGTTATTTGAGAGGTAGTCAGTGGGCAGGGACACCCTACCGCACCCTTTTCCTTTCTTGCCATTTTTCAACAAACAGATCAAGGACTTATTGAAAATATGAAAGATAGAAGGATGAGTTATCTGGTATTACCCAGAGAATGCTAGTTCCTGTCTAAATGCCAAGAGATAATACAAATATCCTTATAACCAATTGGTAATCTAGAAAATATAATCAAGGATAGTGTGCGTTGAAGCACCCAAATAGTGACTGGTAGGTTGGTTGGGTTCTATAGGTCTCTGACGTTCCTAATTTTGGTTCTGTTCTTGAAGCACCACCTTCGATTCTCCCTTAACTCAGGTCCTGTTTATGATGTGTAAGACTTTCTACTCTTGTAATTTTTGTCATCCCACTGGTGTTAAACACTTGCATCCTGAGTTAATTGTTTGGGGAGAAAAAGTATGAATATTTTGTTTAATTCAACAGCCATCTATTGAGTACCTTTTTTTTTTTTAAAGATTTTATTTATTTATTTGACAGATCACAAGTAGGCAGAGAGGCAGGCAGAGAGAGGAAGGGAAGCAGGCTCCCCGCTGAGCAGAGAGCCTGATTCAGGGCTCGATGATCATGACCTGAGCCGAAGGCAGAGACTTAACCCACTGAGCCACCCAGGCGCCCCTAATGAGTACCTTTCATCAGGCATAAGTACTATGAAGGAAAGTGACAAGGCTGAAATACCATAGTTAGAAAACAGAGGAAGCAACATTTCAGCCAAGAAAAGGGGGAGAATGGAGAGAGATTGAGGGAGGGGACATGTCTGATTATATAATGGGGTGTAGGAAGGAGTTCTGATTTTATGCTAAGGTCAGCCAGAAGAACTGATGGACTTGGGGATGAGGTGTGTGTGTGCGCGTGTGTGTGTGATGAATTGTTTTCCTTTTGCCTGTTGTGTTTTTGTACTTGGAATGTAGTATAATTCTTGGCTAGGTTTAATATCTTCTGTGCTATAATAATTTGTGGGATATGCAAACCTTCATTTCTCTTTTTGTGATCTTTTTTTCCCCTTTCTGTTTCTTAAGGCAGCATTGTTATTCGGCTTTCAATCTCCCAAGCAGAGTTTAGACCTCCTCTTCTCTCAGAAGCCCCACCCTCTAGCTTTAGACCTGACGTTCCCACACGAGTGGCTTCAGGCCATAAGTCTATGGCCTTATCTGGATGATCGCTTTTGGTCTTACTCCACTGGCTACGGAGAGAACATCTCCTGGGGAAAATCTCACTAGGAAAACTCTTCTAGGAGCAGTGAGATCCTCTATTTTTTTTCTGCCCCACTTTCAAAAACGTCTTCTAGCTCTCATAACTGCTGGAATTAAACCATTCTTAATATAGATTACTGCTGTCCTTGCAGAAAATTAGTTCTAGGATTTAAAAGAGATCATTGAACCATTACTTATTGAGTAACTTCTGTCAGACACTGGGCTTAGCATTAGGATATGGTAATGAATAAAGTCCAGACTCCATTCTTTTGAAGCTGCCCGTCTGCAGGAGGTTATAATAATGATTATTTAAAAAACTAGTGTAAATTACGTTACACAATTTTGTGAAAGGATGGCTAGGGACATCCTGGTTTGAAGAGGCTCTACCCACTTCCTCATGTCACCCCAGAGGAAAATAAAATCTAAGTAAAAACTAGACTTGATCCCTATCAAGTTCCCCAGCTTACATCCTTCTTTCCCCCAAGACCCTCCTGAATATAAATTCCAGTGTTTCCAGGGCTCTGTGGAGACTTCAAGCCAATACCTAAGATTGTGTCAGGGCTAAGCAGTTGCAGAGAGGGGAGAAGAACCTTCTAGGCTGAGCGACGAGCAGGCCCAAAGGCCTCGAGATGGAACAGAGATTGCCTGATTTGATAGAGCTAACAAAATGCTTTCATTGTCTCTTGCTGAACTGCACGACTTGGATTCTGTGGACTACATGGAGTTTAAATAGAGGAACATCTAGAATATACTCTTGTTTATGTATAGATTTCTAGTAAAAAGTCAAACGTTAAGAAGAGACTTGGAATCCCTTATGGCCGGGTATCAAATCTACCCACATGTTAATTATGATGATCAGAATATGAAGAGTTTGGCAGGGGAATTGCCTCTTTTATATGCTTCAGGAAGTGGGATACACATAGAAATTGCTATGGACCATTGGGTTGGTGTTATAGAAACTGTCAACTGAAATGTGAAGGGTACTGAAAACAAGGAGAGCTTCTAAGGGTAATAGCACAGGGGAAGGAGAACTTGGGACCTTGACTGGGTTTTGCCATGGCATTTCACTGGAGGATGCTGTCAGTCACCACCCTGCATTTCTTTACTTCCTTTCATAAGCATGCAGGGCACCATAAAGTAAGCTATTCTAAAGGACTTTTAGAGAAATTAAAATTATTTAAAAAATTATCTGTGTATCTATCACTACATCTCCCCCTCACCCCCACCCCGTAAAGAGTCTCTTGGTTTTTAGCTTTTATCATATTTTCATGGGGCCACAGATCCAAAAATTAAAAAAAAAAGGATAAGTAATATGGTTTTCTGATTTCAATATTCAACTTTATGTATATCTCTCACAATCTACAACTCAATTGTGAGATACATTCATCTGTTGGCAGTTTGCTGCCTTTGTTCTTCTGTTTCTCCTTAGTTGTTCTTCAATTTATCATGAATGAAGTCATCTCTCATGACTGAGTAGCCTCTGCCCAGCTTCCCAGTGCCACCTCCATGCTTCATACATGCATATGGGCTCAGAGCTTTAAGCATGCTCCAGTGACTTTTCCTTAGGCCTGTTTAAGTGCATGCCTTAACTTGGTGAACTTGAAAGCACCTTCCCTTTTTTTTCTTTTTTTGACAGAGAGCGAGGGAGACAGAATGGGAGTAGGGGGGAGGGATAGGGGTAGAGGAAGAGGTGGAGAGAGAGAATCTTAAGCAAGTTAAAAGCCTAGCATGGAACCTGACACTGGGCTTGATCTCGCGACCCTGAGGCCATGACCTGAGCTGAAATCAAGGGTCAGAGCCTAACCACTGAACCACCCAGGCAACCTTCTTTTTTCTAATTTAAACTTCATAATAATACAATTAAGTAGGTAGGGAAAGGCATTCTAACACCCAGTGACCTAGTTCTATAGTGAAGATGGACCTAGAAGCAAAGTCTAATGGAGTCTGTCTCTGGCTTTCTTTTTTACTGCAGTGGAGGCTGTAGATTTGGTTAAGGATGAAGAGTTTGGGGGAATGGAGGGAGATGAGATGGTGTTTTTCTTTTAGAGGTAAGAGTGAGCTTATTAAGGAATGGGTGGAAGGTTCTTAGTTTTATTTTGTTTTGTTTTTTGTTTTTTTTTCTGAGCAGAGAGGAATAATGAAACCAAATCTATACAAACAGCCCCATTTGATTTAATATATTTGATGGCTTGAGATAATTGTTTTAATCATTGCTGGAATAAACAAAGTTGTATACAACATATATTTAGGACTTTTCTGCCACTCTGCCATCTCAGGCCAACTTCATCTTGTTCATCTTTCAGCTTCTTATCACTCACTGTGGCCTCACTGTGCCACATTGTTGCCTTTTTTGAGAAGCTCCCTTCGGAGAGCCTGTCACAGGGTCTGTGGCCTAATGCACTGCACTGGCTCTGGTAGCTGTGTTTTTTGGGGATCATTCCCACTGTGTAAATGGAGAAAGAGAATCAAGGGAGCAACTAGCCTAAAATGGTTTCACTGCCCTCTGACTTAATCTTATTTCCCCCAAACTAGTCCTGTTTGAAGTGTGGCCCACTGGCCAGCTTTAGGATGAGTCTGTGATAAGAACAGAAATTAAGGGGGCGCCTGGGTGGCTCAGTGGTTTAAAGCCTCTGCCTTCAGCTCAGGTCATGATCCCAAGGTCCTGGGATTGGGCTCTCTGCTCAGTGGGGAGCCTGCTTCCCTTCCTCTCTCTGCCTGCCTCTCTGCCTACTTGTGATAGCTGTCTGTCAAATAAATAAATAAAATCTTAAAAAAAAAAAAGAACAAAAATTAAGAATGGGTGCCTGGATGGCTCAGTCAGTTAAATGTCTGACTCTTGATCTCAGCTCAGGTCTTGATCTCAGGGTTGCGAGTTCCAGCCCCATGTTGGGCTCCAGGCTAGGTATGGACAATACTGAAAAAACAACAACAACAACAACATAACTTTGAAGAACAGAAATAGAGAATAAGAGTTTGACAGAGTAATTTTCCATGTGCTGAGTTTAATAATAAAGAATTTGAGCTTTTATTTCGTCTTTTTTAATTTTCATTTTCTTAGTAGTTTTATTATATTTTACAAAACAGTTCACAGTGTATTAAGAAAAAAAGCAAACTGGTCATTAACCACAGACAGTTTGAGAAATTAGACCAGAGAGTCTCTAATAGGACTTTTGAAAATGAAGGTGTGCTCTCCGTATGCAAACCATTGTCATTTTAGTTTGATGATCTGTCATGCTTTGTCGTTTCATTGTCTTTAACTCATCTGAAATTCCCCCAAACAGTACAGTGACATGGTGAAAATGCTGGAGTCTTTACTAAATTTGGCTCTATGCCACCTACAATCCTGGGCAAATGGTTTAAGTTTTCCAACCCTGGCCTCCTCATCTGTAATATGAAACCTCAGAGAGGTGCTTTTCAGATTAAACGAAAGAATGTATGTAATACACAGAATAGTGTAGATCAAACATTGTCAATGCAATAAATGTTGGGTATTAATTAGCTGTAGTAAATACTATTATAAAGTGGAGATCATACTTATCTACCATCATGAGAAAAGTACAGATTAACATAATTACTCATTAAACATGAAACCATATCAAGTACAAGATCTTTTGGTGGAATGAGGATATAATCTTTGTCCTCTAGCAGTTTAGAATCTAGCAGAGGATATTAAATACACACATTGAAGATGTGTGTGGAGTAAAATCAAGGCCATTAGAGGAAAAAATGAAGGAAATCAATTGTTTTGATTTTTCTAAGTAAGCAAAACGTTTAAACAGGACAGTATTTGCAATGAACCTGAAAGGATGGATTTACATTTTAGAACTTTGAGTCAAATGTAACACAGAGAAGTTCCAAATGATCATGATATATTAAGCTAATGCTGATCGGATATTAAATCAGACATTAAGTTTGATGTCAATATGTACAGTATGATTCCTTCCCAATTTTTAAAAAAATTATTTGTACAGGGATGCCTGGGTGGCTCAGTGGGTTGGGCCTCTGCCTTCAGCTTGGGTCACGATCTCAGGGTCCTGGGATTGAGTCCCTCGTGGGGCTCTGTGCTGGGTGGGGAGCCTGCTTCCCCTCTCTCTGCCTTTCTCTCCTCCAACTTGTGTTCTCTCTGTTAAATAAATAAATAAAAATCTTAAAAAAATTATTTTACAGATAAAGGCCTAGATGAAGAAATTAAATGATTATTTCTTAGAGGTGAGATTATGGGAAATATTTGTTTTCCTTATTCTCTTAATTAAAAAAATTTTTTTTTATATTTAAGATTTTTTTTAAAGATTTTATTTGTCTGAGAGAGAGAGAGCGAGCACACAAGCAGGCAGAGTGGTAGGCAGAGGCAGAGAGAGAAGCAGTCTTCCCGCCAAGCAAGGAGCCGGATGCGGTACTAGATCCCAGGACCCTGAGATCATGACCTGAGCCAGAGGCAGTGGCTTAACCCACTGAGCCACGCAGGCATCCTGATATTTAAGATTTTATACATATGTATTTTATCAGAGTAGTTTTATAATTGGACAAAACTACTTTTTTATTTTTTATTTTATATTTTACAAAACTACTTTTTAAAGGCCTGGCTCAAATCAAAGCCGCTAATTTAAGTATAACTTGGTACAACCTTTAAAAAATCATTTTGGCAGTTTGTATTAGTAACTATAAATGTATGGATACACTTTTACCTAATGATTCCATTTATGACATTAATCTTAAAAAATCTACATTCATGAATGTCTTGTGATTTCTTTGTAATGGCAAAGAGAGGGGAATGTTATGTCCAAGAATAGAGAATTCAGTAAATTTTTCATGTCCAATTAATTTTATTCAGCTGTTAAAATGTTTATGAAGCTTACATAAAATATGAAAAACACTTATACATGTGAAAAAAGAGGACCCCCCCAAATTGTGTGCACCTTATGATAACATTGTAAAATAAATACGCACAGGACAAAAAGTCTAAGAGAAAATACACCAGATGCTGACAGTGGCCATGTTTATGTGAAAGGAATTTTTCTTTATTGTCCTCATGTTCTACAATGCAGTTAAAATTATTTTTACAATGAAGGCAATGCTCATTTTTTAAAAAAAGATTTTATTTATTTATTTAACAGAGAGAGATCACAAGTAGGCAGAGAGGCAGGCAGAGTGAGAGGGGGGAAGCAGGCTCGCCGCTGAGCAGAGAGCCCGATGTGGGGCTCAATCCCAGAACCCTGGGATCATGACCTGAGCCGAAGGCAGAGGCTTTAATCCACTGAACCACCCAGGGGCCCCAAGGCAATTATCATTTTAAAGCCTGGGTATAAAAAGTTTCCTCACTGGCACTCTGGTTTGAAAGTACTAAATTGAATATTAATTACCTATTCTATATATTCCTTCATAATTTCGTGAGCTTCTACAGACCACATTTCGAGGTTGTCAATCTCAAAAGTTTATCTCAATCTCAAAAGGCGGTAGTCCTGCCATGATTTGCATAGAAACGAATGACAGAAGGGACTCTCTCCTTTTACAGATGAGAACTCTGAAATCCAGCCTTCCAAGGTGGTAGCAGAACCAAAATTGGAACCCGAGTCTACGAGGATATCTAATAGCATTTAATACCATTTGTAGCTCCAGATCCACCCATGAGTGCTAATAAACTGGTCCATTGCTACCTTTCTGGCTCGCCTGGGCGTTTGATTCCTTTCGCTACAGCACGTCCCGGAGCTTTCGCTCTTCTCCACCACTTGGGGGCCCGCAGTACTTCACGGTTTTTAAGTCCCTCACTCTTTCCGTCCCCAGCGTCCGAAGTACCGCAGAATGCCCGGCAGGAGACGCTGCAACCCACCCCCGGTACGGAGGCCCCTCCCCTGGCCAACCGTCGATTGGGCCGGCGCGTGACGTCACGCCGTTTTAGCCAAACAAATGGGTTTCGGGGCGAGCGTTGGGCTCCGCCGCGCCGCGCTGGGCGCTCGGTCCGCCTCAGCGGTGGGGAGCGAGCCAGGCCTGCAGCTGCCGCTGCCGCATCGGGGTGTACAGCCCCGGGCCAGGCCCCGGTCGGGGCAGGAGCGCAGGTGGGTTGGAGCCGCGGTGGGGCGTGGCGTGAGGGCAGCGCGGTCGGGGTCCTGCGGCGGCGGCCACGGTGGCCGCTCCCCGCCCCCTCCCGCCTGCCTGCGCTCCCGGGGCGCCGGGCGGGTGGGGGTGGGGGTGGGGGCGGGGGCGCCGCCCGCGGGTCCCGGGCTCGCGGCGCGCTCGGCGTGTCTGGGGCAGGGGCCGAGCGGCCCGCGCCTCCTCCCGGGCCGGCCTCAGCCCGCGCTCTGGCCGGGCGCTGAGCGCCCCCACGGGCCACGGAAGGTCGAGCGGGCCGGCAGGCGACAACCGGGTCCCCGGTCCGGGCTGAAGCCCCGGAGATCACAGGCCGTGAGGAGGCGCTGGACCTGCTCTCTCAACCTCCGTGACCCGTGGCGGGTGAGAAAGTCCGGCTCTGGTTGGGGGTCGCGTCGCCCGGTCGCGCCCGCCTGGGCTTGCCACCCTATCCGTTCCGCCCCGGCGCAGGTGAGCTGACGCCTGCCCTTAACCTTCCTCCGGGATTGGGCTGGACGGGGGCTCGGGAGCTTCTCGCCTCGGAGCAGGCGCGAGTCGACTGCGGGTCGGCCCCAGTCAGCCATGAGGTCATAGTGCTATGGGTCCTCGTATCTGTGACGTCAGAGGTTTCCAAGAGATGGGCTGTGATGTCACAGCAGGCCCCGGCTTGGACCTTGGCGCGCGGAAGGGCGGGGAAGACCGGGAGGGGAGAAAAAGGAAGTTCAGTCTTCTATCGACGCCTGGAATCGCCGCGGATTTGAATCGAAAGTGGTTCGATACCAGCATTTCATAGTTGTAATAGTTGTCAAGTTCTTTAACATCATTTCAAGCAAGCATTGTTGGTACAGTTCAATATAAGACACATTTGATATAGAAAAATCTAAGTCCGGAGGTTGGGGGGGTGTGCAACTGCCTTTCAGAAAGCTGAACTTAAGAGTTTGATGGTTTGTGATTGGAATTGCTTTAGAAATGGAACCAGTTGGAGTGCTGATAATTCAGTTAGCCTCTCTCTCTTTAGCTACACAGTCTTGGAATTATATCCGGTATCTGCTTGTTTGCATTTTTGTTAGAGAGTGGCTAGGAAAAGGGGGAGCAGATCCTAAATGAACTTTTTCTGTTGTGGAGGAGCGGGAGGGAGATTTGATTAATCCAGTATTATTTTTAAGTAGTCATTACCTGACGATTTAATTTATCTAAGTTGGGTTTGTCCTGTGCTACCATGGATAATTGAGGGTTTCCTATGGTTATAACTCAAGACGTTTTCTTGCTTTCCTACTAACACTGGGCTAAGACAAAGTTCCTTGTCTGTGAATACTGTGTTTTTCCCAAAGCTTTCAAATGAGATCAGGCCAGACCAGAAAAGAAGCTAGTCACTTGCCATTACTAACCCTTTTCAGGTATATCAGCATATCAATATAATTTCTTCCTCTCTATAGGATCATTTAAATAGAATCTAGTTTGAAAGGTAGTTGCCTTAAAATTGAAACATAATTACAATTTAGGGTCGTTAGCAGGAAGCTTGGGTAGGAGTTCTCAGTCTTTCCTTACTGACTTTGACTTGAAATGGTAGTTTTTCGTTGCTAATACTTCCTCTTCTCCATTTACTCTTTAAAAGTGATCGATAAGGGATTGTCTCTCTGGATTTTGCATCAGCATGCTGGTGGAAGTTATGCTGTGTGCATTAACACAGGAAATGAAAGCAAAAATTTACCCTTGTTAATTACTGTTGGATTTGACTGAAAGTTCACCAAAGAAGGCTTTCTTTTATTTTTTTTTTAAAAGATTTTATTTATTTATTTGACAGAGATCATAAGTAGGCAGAGAGGCAGGCAGAGAGAGAAGAGGAAGCAGGCTCCCTGCTCTGAAGGCAGAGGCTTTAACCGACTGAGCCACCCAGGCGCCCCAAAGGCTTTCTTTTAAATCTCATTTTGATCCTCACTCACTGTACCTTGGAAATTTGATAGCATTGTGTGTACTACTGAAAGTTGTTACTTTTTTCTTTTAAGAAATTAGGAATTATATGTTAATATGTTGTTCGAAGGCTCTGAAGACAAAATTTGAGTGTTTGGATCCTCATAACTGATAGTTACAGAGTTAAGGTGAAACTGCTGATAGTGAGGGTGTTAGTCAACCTACTCTAAGAGGAAAGGATCATGGCAAGATACTATGTAATGAAATTGAAGGAGGTTCAGAAGGACACTTGCATGTGTCTTTTCCAAGTAACCTTTCTGGGGCAGGCTATGGGGCTCTGTGTAAATTAAATGTACTTGTGTATATGGTAAGGGATGAAAGTCAAACTAAATGTGAGTTGAAAGACATATAAATGATGATAATAAAATAACCACTCCCTGGCAGTGCTTTTTTCCCCTCTATTGTGTTTAGTAGTTATGAATTTTTTTCCCTAATGGAAAATGAGATAATAGGTGGAGAATAATGTCTTTAGTGTATTCTGATGTGACTGAGGAACAATAACAGATTTTTAAAAAGCCAGCTTATGTATACAGTTTTATAACTATTTAACGAGCCATAATTCTTCTGAAACATTTTTTTTACAGCTTGTTTCCACCTTTGGCAGGATGTCTAGCTTTTACTTCTTATAAATGGGAATTTATTTGAAATTGGGTTTATTATTATTTTAAAATGTTTCATTATCTTATTCGGTTACTGCATTTGAAAGGACTAAATCATTCATTCATTAGTGTCTATGGCATCTTTCAGACAGGTAAAGCAAATATGAGGAACGAAAGTGCTGTATTTTTTGAATTTTCCAAGTTCTTTGGAAATTCTATTAATTTAAATTCCTGTGCAAAATTTCTTTTTTTTTATATGCAAAATTTTTACATTATTTTCTAAACTTAAATTTATGCTCAGTTTAATTTGGACAGTTTGGTTAATCTAGTAAGCCTTAATCTTGTTTTAATATTTGTTGGGGGAGAACATACTAATCGTTAGAGACATCATTTAGTGTTACCTTCCAAAATTTGCAGCTGTTTAGAACCAGATACTTGAGGGATGCTACTATGGTATAACGAATGCCTTCCTTGTTAAGTCATGTGTGACAAAGGCAAAATTCAGTAAGTGCATAATCTACAGTCCTTTGGAAACAACAAGAAGACAGAGCAAATTAACTCCAAATGCATTTGAGTTGTCTGGAAATTGAATCCTGCCATTCTTTGTCTTTGTATAATTGAACTTCTCTTTAGGTGATGTTTATGGTATTTTGAAGCTGATGAACGTATTGTATTAGGAGAGTACTAATGATTAAAATGTAGGTGTCTCTTAACATTAGCTGAAAGAGTTTCTCAACCTGTCATTTCCAACTCCATCTTCTAGTTAGCTCTCTCCACAGAGGAGACTCCAGATCTTCTCCTTTTAAATATTCAACTTCAGAATCCTAGCACTTACATTTCCCACCCTCAGGACAATGTAGGTACAAATACGAAACTAAGCATTAATATGTGTGATTAAAAATTATCATGAGGCATGGGTTCCATTCATTTAACAGACATTTTTTGAGTACCTCTGTACCAGGTACTTAGCCAGGGACTGTGACATGCCGTTTTGTCCTTGCTGCAAGGGTTCTTGACCTTGTTTTAATATTCCCTTGCCATGGAGGGCCATGGGTTTGAGGAGCCAGAATTGGACCAAGAGGGTGAACCATTAACGTTATGCTAAGTTGGCTAAAGGTCTCATCTAAAGGTCAGTTTAAGGAGGTCTTTAGGGGGTGGCTGGGTGGCTCAGTCGTTAAGCGTCTGCCTTCAACTGAGGTCATGATCCCAGGGTTCTAGGATCCAGCCCCGCATAGGGCTCCCTGCTCTGCGGGAAGCCTGTTTCTCCCTCTCCCATTACCCCTGCTTGTGTTCCCTCTCTTGCAGTGTCTCCCCCTCTGTCAAATAAAAACTTAAAAAAAAAAAAAAAAAAAAAGGTAAAGGGTCTAGATGCCACAGATTTTGATTATTCTAAAATAAATGGAATTTAGTGAGTGAGCACTTTGTTTCTGTGAAGAAGGAGTGCTCAAGGCCAGAACTAGTCTGTGTAGGCAGTCTAAAATTAGAGCTAGAGCGAAGGGGTAAAATCCAGACATCCCACTCTGAAGCATGTATATATGTTCTCTTTCTTCTCTAAGATTGTTCCTTTGTCTTTTGTTTTCATTCCTTTCCTTGACAAACCTGCAAAATATATGAGCCTCTCACAGCCTTCATTTCCACTTAATTTTTATTTTTTTAAAGATCTTACTTATTTATTAGAGTGAGCGAGTGAGAGAACACAAGCAGGGAGAGCAGCAGAGGGATGAAAAGCAGGCTCCCTGCTCAGCAGGGCTTGATCCTGGGACCCTGGGATCATCACCTGAGCCCAAGGCGGACACTTAATGACTGAACACCCAGGTGTCCCTTCCCTGACATTTTATTATGAAAAATTTTAATCACAGAAAATTTGCAAGAATTTGTTGAACAGTTGAATACTTACGTACTGACAAGCCTAGATTCTATAATTTATGATTCATATTTTGCCATATGTACTTACTTATCCATCCATCCTACCCTGCCTCTCTCTTCCTCTGTCCTTTCATCAGTCCATCTTCAATTTCGTTGTATTTTTACCCCCAAATACTTAAGTGTGCCCATTGTGAACTATTTGTTTAGTTAATTTTTTTTTTTTTTTAAAGATTTAGACCACAAGTAGGCAGAGAGGCAGGTAAAGAGAGAGGGGGAAGCAGGTTCCTTGCTGAGCAGAGAGCCTGATGTGGGGCTCGATCCCAGGACCCTGAGATCATGACCGAGGCCAAAGGCAGAGGCTTAACCCACTGAGCCACCCAGGTGCCCAATTTTTGTTTTTTTTTTTTTAAGAGAGTGTATGAGCAAGGGCAGAGGGTGCAGGCAGAGAACGAGTGAGAATCTTAAGTCCCACACAGGGCTGATCTCAAGACCCTTAGATATGATCTGAACTTACATCAAGTGTCGAATGCTTAATTGACTGAGCCACCCATGCGCCCCTCTTAATTGTTTTTAAGGTAAAATTTATATTAAGTGAAATGTACAGATCTTTCGTATACCATACCTCTAGCTTGGATGAGTTCATCTTTGTGACGTATAACCCTGTCAAGGTATTAAACATTACTGTCACTAGAGAAAGTTCCTTCATGTACCTTCCAAGTGTTACTTCCACCACTTTATTCTGAAACTACCTCTTCAGAGGTCCTACTTTGTTAGGTGGCATTGTTCTAGATGTTCAGAATATAAAGAAATGAAGAACACAGTTTCTCTTTTCTTTAAGCTTATTATTCATTTTGGGTTTTAGTTAGGTGTCAGTTTCTGAAAAGAGATAAGTAAATGTTATATATGTTTAGAGGAGGCAACTGGGACTGCCAGAGAAAGCTTCCAAGGTATGGGTCTTGAGTGGGGCCTTTATTTGAGGATCCAGAGAAGAGTTGGGTTTTGGTTTGTGTTTTATTTAAATAGAGCATATGATTTGAAGTTAGAAGTTACTGTATTAAGGAACAGTAGCACTCAAGTGTGGTTGGGGCCTATTTTGGAGTGAGTATAAACAGTATTTTATACCCAATGATAATTTTTGAAGAAGGAAGTAATGTTAAAAAAAAAAAAACCACACAAAAAACCCAACAGATTAGGGGCACCTGGGTGGCTCAGTTGGTTCAGTATCTGCCTTCAGCTCCGGTCATGATCCCAGAGTCCTGGGATCAAGCCCTGCGTTGGGCTCCCTGCTCAGTGGGGAGTCAGCTTCTCCTTCTTCCTCTGCCCTTCCCCCACTCATGCTCTCCCTTTCTCAAATGAATAAATAAAAATATTTTAAAAAGACAGATTTAATTCTTAGCTCGTTTGTTATCTCTGGTATTTAATTGTGTAGATGACTTCTTCATTTTTTGAGTTCTCTCCTTTCTTGGTTTTTTGCCTATCTGGCTTCTCAGCTATGCTGGCACTTCTTTCTCTTCCAGATTTAAACTGTTGAAAGCTTTTTCTTGGCTCTATATTGTGCTTTTTGTTATCTGACCCTTAGCTGTTAGGGCTTCTCAATTATAATTCTTTCCAGGTCATGGATACTTCCATATCCATAAGCTGTTAACTCTTGTTAGGTTTCTGAATGCTGCTTTTTGTATATCCCAGTTTACTTTGTACTTGTTCAGGAGTCTGTAGCAAGAGTATTTAAGTGGTTGTAGTAGATGGGATTTATTGAGAAAGATGTATTCTTGGGCTGAATGAACAGACTAGGTGGAGCTTCTAGGAATAAACCCCAGAATGACACTGCAGACTTCCTGCTGAGGGAGCCACTGCAGGCCAACACTGCCTTGTTGTTGAATCAGAAAGCTGCTGCCACCATACTTGACGGAAGTTTAACTTCCTGGAAAAAAAGGTAGTTTAACTTTCTTGGCCAGAACTATCATTACATCTTATTTTTTGCCTTATGTTTCTTATGCAGGTATGTCTGACAAATGTGAAACCTTTGTTTTAAGGGCATCTGGAAAATGTAGTTTTTAGTTGTTCAGTCTCTGTAAAACAGGAAATCTATGTGAGAATGGATTAGGGTAAGTACTGAATGACACTCAGTTTGTGGAAATCTAAACTCATTTTCCCCAGATTCCCTCAATGTAACAAAGTCAAGTCTTCTATAATTTTGCTGTTTCAGTGCAGAGACCATGCATATTTTTCTAGTTTCCTGAGATAGAAACTATTGAAATCAAGTGTACCATTTAGATTTTCATGTTCTGGATATAACAGAAAACCAACTCAAGTTTGCTAGCTCACAATATTGAAAAGCCCAAAGGTGAAGCTTGATACACTTGTATACTTATATGTGATCAGAATCTATCTCTCTCTTTTTTCCTTTATTTAATGAGCTCTGCTTCTGATGTGTTTGTCCCTTTGTGGTCCCAGCATGTCTGTCAGCAGCTCAAGCTCTAGGTCTCATGCCATTAGATCCAGAGGGGAGGGATGAGTGCTTCAGGAGCTGTAGGGGCAGGGGTCTTGACATTCGTTCCTTCCTCCACTCCTTTGGCAGTCTGAAGCCTATAGGACTCCTTTCAAACGTTATTTTATTTTATTTTGTTTTATTTTTATAAAAAAACCAAATGGTTAAGAGTAACAGTATTTCATCGGCGGCCCTCAAGGCTGGCCAATCTCATCCCACCTTGTGGAGGGGATGGGGCACCAGTGGCCTCCCACTCATTCTACACCTCTCATGTCACTTCACCATGCCAGACTGGAGTCAAGTTCAACAGGGTCATCTTTCCATGTTCCCTTGGCTATGGTTTTACTGGATAGTAGATAGGGACAGTGGGACTCTTGTTCCTGTACATCACTAATTATTAGATGGTGAGGCATTTGGCTATCTCAAGAGAGTCGTAGTTACTCCCATGATTTACTCAGGCTTCATTGAATTTCTTTGTTTTGACATTTAGAACACTGGCCAGAAATCACACCATGTCAACAGCTGCTGAGGGCCTGCACTTCAATTATGTACATATTCTAATAAAGAGCAGTGATATTAAATACTGTTATCACATTATTTTTTAAAAACTATTTGTTAAATAGTAAGATTTATTATGAGTCTGATAATTTCCAGGTAGTGATGAACATTGTCACTATTTGTGGGTGTCTGCAACCAATGATGATGTGATGGGAAACTGATTTCTGCTGGTGACACAGTGACTGGTATTGCTAATATTGTGGTCTGTTGACTGGATTCACAAAAGAAGGACATGGTAAATTTCAGTTAAATTCAGTGAGGTGGAAGATACCTTTCATCCCTTCATCTGAGTTTACAGACACCCTGAGTTCTATAACCTACACCTTTTAGGGGATCTGTGCACTTCAGTTTAAGAAGTGTAGCTAAGAGGAGACTTTCTCTTCCCAGGAGCCCCAGCAAATGTCTTATGCATTTCATTGACTTTGGGTTAAATTGACATTTCTGAACCAACCACTAAGGCCAGATAAGATTTGGTAACTGGTTTAGCCAGCCTGGACCTACCCCTGGAGCTGAGGTTGGGGTCATTGCTACCTAAACAACATGATGGCTTAGCTTTTTTGTCCTGAGGGAAATTCAGGGGCTACTGAATGCTGAGTAGCAAATAGTAGTTATCCATTATGTCATCTTAATTCATCCCCTCTCCTTTGCTCCCATAGTCAACAAATACTTAAATTTTAGTGAATCTTTTAGTTGGATTTGTCTTTCCCTTCATCGGTCTCTCTGCTAACATCCTAAACCACCAGAATGGGGCATATAGGATAGTCCACTGGGTTGCAAAAAGAAAAAGTACTAGAACCTCCAGTTAATTTTTCATCCTTTTAGTACTTATTTTTGTGTTTGTTTTATACTGTATGTAAAATATAGAAGTTTGGTAGTACATATATATATATGTATATATATATATATGTAAAATTCAGAAGTATGTACATTTATCTGGGTGCATGTTAAAATTTTTCAAATCAAAGAAAAGTTGAGATAACCATAGAGCAGTGCTGTTCAGTAGAAATATAATGTGAGCCACATGTAATTTAAAATTTTCTAGATTACCACCTTAAAAATGGTAAAAAGAAACAGCTGAAAAGAATTTTAATAATGTTATTTAACATAATATATCCCATACAGCATGATTTCAACAGGTAGTTAATTATAAAAAATTACTGAGATGGTTTGCATTCTTTTTTTCATGCAGAGTCTGAAATTTAATGTTCATACTACATGTAAATATCATCTCAGTTAAGACAGGTGATATTTCAGATGCTCAAAAACCGAATGTCTCTAGTGGCTTCTGTACTGGATAGCACAGATTTAGACCAGTGATCGTTCTGGGTTTAGATTTCTATAATAGTCTCTGTAGTTTTCATAAATCCATTATTTACTCTCTTCAGTCTTTTTGTACACTTGTTGGGTTAATTAATTGAACAAAAATCCCACTGGAATTTTACTTCTCTGCATCACATTTAAAAGTAGCTTTTGAGACTTTTCATAAGGTGATTCATCCCATCTTCTTCACATGTTTCTGGGACTTCCTGCAACAAACCTGGGGTTCATTTAGGTAGTTTCCTGAGCTGTGCCTTCCCTTCCCATTTCTGCAGATGTCCTCATCCATTATGAGGAGCCTGTTCCCGTAAAACTGTGGACTCTCCAGTCCCTCTGCAGTCTGTTTCCGGAACTCCGCTGTGTGTAATGTGTGCTCACGCGCACCTTAGCCCTTCATCACGTACTGTCATTTCTTGCTATTGTTTCATGAGTATTATTTGTCTTGTCTTCCTTACTAAATACTAAGCTTCAGATCTTATGTCTTCAAATTGTAGACACATAGTTAAAGGCTTAGCTTTTCCCCCTCATCCCCCACCCCCCGTTTATTTATTTATATCTATACCCAGTGCAGGGCTCAAACTCACAATCCTGAGATCAAGAGTCGCATGTTCCTCTGACTGAGCCAACCAGGTGCCGCATTTCCTCTCATCTTTAAGGGGGATTTAAATTTGTAGCTTTAAATTTTTTGAAATTCTGTTTTGTTTTCTACTCTGCTGGTTAACTTGGACACCTTCTAGCAAATTCAGTTGTAGGAGTTTGTGTATTGCAGTACTCATTTGGTTTTTAAAAATTAGTTAATTAATTAATTTTGGTTATAAAGTAGTCTACTTGAAGCTGTAAGTTCACTCTTGGAGCTACAGTAAGGAATTATAGATTAGCTGGAGTTTCTGAAGATGAAATTTTGAGTTTAATAAGGAAGTTTGAAAGGACACATTTGCTCTATTGTCCAGGAACCAAGAGTGGCAAACTTGTTTCCTAAGTAGGCCAAGAGATTTTATTTCAAGTTCAGTCATCAGGATTATTCTCTGGAGGTTTGTGGTACTTTCTGCACAGTAGTCACTTTAGCCCTAGGAGATAGGTTTCTCTAGTTCAGGCAGTCTTCTAGTTGAAGAGCCCTACCATTCATTGCAATGCTTTAGCTCATTTGGAATACTACAAAAAGAATGACGAAAATGGATCCTGAAAATAATTCTGAAGATCATATGTAGCTTTATGTTTTACGAATCCTGTCTTTCATTTGATATTTTGCCTGTGTTATATTTAACATGTTATATGGTTATCTTGGTAAAATAGCTATAAACCAACATTTTTAACTTGTGGCATTTCAAGACCTATTTGTTTACTATTCATTTACTAAGAAAAGTGAGGTATGTTTAAGATGCCAGGCATTATGGGGGCGCCTGGGTGGCTCAGTGGTTAAAGCCTCTGCCTTCGGCTCAGGTAATGATCTCAGGGTCCTGGGATTGAGTCCTGCATCGGGCTCTCTGCTCAGCAGGGAGCCTGCCTCCTCCTCCTGTCTCTCTCTCTGCCTGCCTCTCTGCCTACTTGTGATCTGTCTGTCAAATAAATTAAAAAAAAAAAAAAAAAAGAAAAGATGCCAGGCATTATGTTAAGCACATTAGTTAACTTCTGCCACTTTTTCTTTTAGCATTCTTTTACGAATGTATATACTCTTCGGCAAATAGCCAAAAAAAAGGTCTTTTTTTTTTTTTTTTTAAGATTTTATTTATTTGTCAGAGAGGGAGTACAGGCAGCGGAAGAAGCAGGCTCCCCATTGAACAAGGAGCCTGGGATCAGGACCTGAGCTCAAGGCAGAAGCTTAACCAACTGAGCCACCCAGGTGTCCCTGGTAAATAGGAGTCTTTTTAAGAATATATTCTTTTGTCTTATTTTTTAACACCTTGTAGGTTTTCTTGTCTTTTTGGCAAATATCATTAAGTAAAATTGTTTTTGTTTGGATGTTTATTTATTAAAATATATTAACTCTAGAAAGTTCACATTTTTTTTAAATTAGCAGGAGGATATAAGTTTTCCTCAAAATATAACTTTACATTTAAGTTGCATATATTTGTAAGACTGTAGTATAAAATATTTTTACCTTTAAAAATTACACTTAAAACATTTTAGAGCTACTGATTTTCTAAAAAAAATTGATGGTCTTGAAATTTAAATGAAAACTATGTTATTAGTAACTGTTGTATTTCTGAATTGAAAAAATGAATTATTTTCCCCCTTTTTTATTTGATCTAGGGGCTTAGCTTTTGCATTACAGATCTTCTCGGTAACCCAAAATATCCTTGGGTATATTACAAAAAAAAATTACGTGATTCTTAACTGTAGTTGCTATCTTTTTTTGTGAATCTACTTTGTCTATCCTGCTTAAATTTTTATTATCCTCTTTTAGGAGAGAATGAGGAGTTGTAAAGCTTTTAAAAATTGTTGCTTTATGAATAGCTCATGGATTTCCCCTCTTTTAAGGGACATTAAAAACAAGGGCAGCCTGCTTCTTTAAAAGATATAATTAATTTTGAAGATTACAATTTGCTTGCCAGCTCATTTGTTGGACTACTTAAATATTATGATTTTATGTTATTAAAGGTCTGTTCGTGTGCTCCCCTGCCCAGTGTTTCTAAGGATTTCTTTTACCAAACACTTGTTGAATTTTTCTCTTGTTTAATGGCTGTGGTTTAAATACATGTTACCTCTTGACCACAGTCCTATAATTCAGTGGGAATTCCTTTAAAAGTCTTCATTGGTTTCTTCAGTAAATACCTTTAGGACTAGTTTGACAATTACTAATCCTTTTTTTCTGTAGAATCAGGTAAAAATTTTTTACATTGCTTATACCAAGAAAAAGGTAACAGGATTAAAATATGCAAATCTTCAAAGTGTTGAGAAAAGAAAACCAGGGAAGGTTGATAAATTTTGATAAATTTCTCAGAAATCCTCATTTTATTTCAATTTCTAATCTGATTCACAGACTTTCACAGTTACTATTTGTAACTCTTCGTAATCTATACTTGCCCGGTAAGAAAGAACCTTTTGTATGATTGTTTCAGTTAGTCAGAGGAAAAAAAAGCCTGTTGGCCTTTTTGATTTTGCTAGCTGCTTTTGTTTGTTCTTACTGAAAGTAGATAATGAGAAATTAAAAGATAAATAATATATTTCCAGCAGTAGAATGACCCCAATGCCTCCCTTTTGGGTTAAAATGTTTTCTTTTCTTTTCTTTTTTTTTTTTTTCCTCGAAAGAAGAGTAGTCTCCTTGCCTTTTTCCTCCTCCTCACATATTCTTTTCTCATTTTTGTGTCTAGTGGTTTTCTGGGTAATTAGTCAAGTGTGAGATCTTTTTGAAACTAAAGTTAATATAAGTTCAAATAAAATCTGCATATACCAAAATTTCAAAAAAATTTAAATGGAATATTTAATAGGATTAATGAGCATTTTTTTTTTGGATAGGTAATGTGTTCATGTGGTTCAAAATACTAAAAGGTACAAAAACTTGAGTTTTCTCCTCTCTCCTCTCTGTTGGGCACACTTTTCCCCTCCCTACTTTTTAAAAAAACGTTAAGTTGTTCAAGATTCTGTATACTATTACCTTGCCTTTTTCACTTAATTTTTGTCTTTTATGTATTGTTATATGAAGAGTGTATTAGTGATGGAAAATCTTAACTAGCAGTGGGTTAAACAGCAAGGTACTTCTCTTATTAAAGTTCAGATATGGGATCTAGGGCTGATAAAGCACTCTTGCTATTTCTTGCTCTTGTTTTTAGACATGATGAATACAGTAAAATGCACAGATATTAAGCGGACGTTTGATGAGTTTTGACGATTGTATATAACCAACCCTGCAGTCGAGAGCCAGCTCCAGCCCTCTAACCTATCCTCATTCCTTACTCTACCCCTTGCTTCTTTCCATACTATTACTACTCCACTGTTTGTTGCCCATGTCTTAATTGCCCTAGCTGGATCTTCAGCTATTGGAGCCTCTTCCACACTACAAGATGCAAGAAGGGGCAAAGGTTACATGCCAGCCTTTTCATTTGTTCTTTCTTTCTTTCTTTTTTAAAGATTTATTTATTTGACAGAGATCACAAGTAGGCAGAGAGGCAGGCAGAGAGAGAGGAGGAAGCAGGCTCCCCACTGAGCAGAGAACCTGATGTGGGGCCTGATCCCGGGACCCTAGGACCACGACCTGAGCCAAAGGCAGAGGCCTTAACCCACTGAGCCACCTAGGTGCCCCACATGCCAGCTGCTACTTCACTACATTTCCAATCATGTTTCATTAGCCATACTCATAAATACTTTATTGCACTTTGCAGATTTTGCATTTTTTACAAAGTGAATGTTTGTGGTACCCAGTGTTGAGCAAGTCTGTCAGTGCCATTTTTCCATCAGCATTTGGTCAGTTTGTGTGTTTGTGTCACATTTTGGTAATTCTTCAATATTTCAGACTTTTTTATTATTCTGTTTGGGTAATTTGCAGTGAGTGATCTTTAATTGTAATTGCTTTGGGGTGCCATGTACTGTGCCCATATAAGATGGTGAACTCAGTAAGTGTTGTGTGTTCTGACTGCTCCACTGAGCAGCTAGCTGTTCCTCTGTCTGTCCCACTCCTTGGGCCTCTCCCTATTGCCCGAGATATAAGGTAGTGGAATTAGGCCAGTTAATGAACCTACAGTGGCCTCTCAGTGTTCAAGTGAAGGGAAGAATTACATATCTCTCATTTTGAAATCAAAGCTAGAGGGGTGCCTGGGTGGCTCAGTGGGTTAAAGCCTCTGTCTTTGGCTCAGGTCATGATCTCAGGGTCCTGGGATCGAGCCCCGCGTTGGGTTCTCTGCTCAGTGGGGAGCCTACTTTCCTCTCTCTCTCTCTCTCTCTCTCTCTCTCTCTGCCTGCCTCTCTGCCTACTTGTGATCTCTGTCAAATAAATTAAAAAAAAAAAAAGTTTGAAATCAAAGCTAGAAATGATTACGCTTAGTGAAGAAGACATGTCCAGAGCTGAGACAGGCTGAAAACTAGGCCTCTTGTGTCACACAGCCAAGCTATGAATGCAAAGGAAAAGTTCTTGAAGGAAATTAAAAGTTCTACTCCGGTGAACATACGAATGAAGAGAAAACAAAACAGCCTTACTGCTGATACGAAGGAAGTTTTAGTGGTCTGGATAGAAGATCAAACCAGCTACCACCTTAAGGCTAATCCAGAGCAAGGCCCTCATTCTCTTCAATCTGTGAAGTCTGAAGGAGGTGAGGAAGCTGCAGAAAAAAAGTTTGAAACTAGCAGAGGTTGGTTTATGAGCTTTAGGAAGCCATCTCAGTAACCAAGAAGTGCAAAGTAGAGCAGCAAATGCTGGTGTAGAAGCTGCAGCAAGTACTCAGACGACAGAGCTAAAATGATTAATAAAGGTGGCTTACACTCAACAACAGATTTTCAATGAAAATGAAAAAGCCTTATATTGGAGGAAGATGCCTTTTAGTGCTTTCGTAGCTAGAGAGAAGTCCATGCCTGGTTTCAAGTCTTCAAAGGACAGGTTGACTTGTTAAGGGGCTAATGCTAATGATGACTTTATTAATTATTTTTAAAAAGATTATTGATTTATTTATAAAATAAATACATTATTTATTTATTAATGAATAAATAGAGAGAGATATCACAAGTAGGCAGAGAGGCCGGCAGAGAGAGAGAGAGAAGCAGGCTCCCTGCTGAGCAGAGAGCCCCCCTCATCTTTTTTTTTTTTTTTAAGGTTTTATTTATTTATTTGACAGATCACAAGTAGGCAGAGAGGCAGGCAGAGAGAGAGGGGGAGGTAGATTCCTTGATGAGCAGAGAGCCCGATGTGGGGCTCCATCCCAGGACCCTGAGATCATGACCTGAGCTGAAGGCAGAGGCTTTAACCCACTGAGCCACTCAGGTGCCCCAAGCCCTCTCCATCTTGATCCCAGGACCCTAAGACCATGACCTGAGCCAAAGGCAGAGGCTTAACCCACAGAGGCTTAACCCCTGTGCCAGAAACCAAGAGTTGGATGGTCAACTGACTGAGCCACCTGGGCGCCCCCTAATGATGACTTTAAATTGAAACCAGTGCCTATGTACTATTCCAAAAATCCCAGGGTCTTTAAAAATTATGCTAACTCTATTCTGCCTGTGCTCTATTAAATGGAACAACAAAGCCTGGGTGACAGCGCCTCTGTTCATGCATGGTTTACCCAATAATTTTAAGCTTACTATTGAGTGAAACCTACTTCTCAGATACTGAAATATCACCGCTCATTGGCCACTGGAGAGCTGTGATGGGGATGTTGTTTTCGTGACTGCCAACACAAACATTCTGTGGCCCATGGATCAAGGAGTCGTTTTGATTTTCAAGTCTTTTATTTAAGAAATTCATTTTGTAAGGCTGTAGCTGCCATTCCTGGGCAACATAAATTGAAAACCCCTTGGAAAGGAGTCCCCAGGACCCTGGGATCATGACCTCAGCTGAAGGCAGGTGCTTAGCTGACTGACCACCCAGGTGTCCCTCTGCTTTGCTTTTTAGACCTAACACTATTGCATACTTAATAGACTACAGTATAGTGTAAACATAACTTTTGTATATACCAGAAAAACAAAAAACTCATTTGATTTGTTTTGTTGTGGTATTTGCTTTACTGTGGTGGTCTGAACTGAACCTGCAGTATCTCTCAGATATGCCCCTACTTCAAAGTAAACTGACAGGAAGACAAGTGAGTAATGTGTTTTTCAGGAGTTCCTCTCTTAAAATGTAGATTAGGACACAGGGTTAAAATGCGGTAATTTTTTCCCCCTCTTTCTCACATCACATTCCTTAATGCGTAGAAACATGTTCTAGCTATTTTTTAAGTACCCATTAACTTAATTGGGGACAAAGAAAGTAATCAACCAGTATATTCAATTCAGTTCCTTTTCTATAATATTCCTTGTGTTTCTCTTTCTAACCTTTTATTCTCCATTTGCTGTGTGGGCTCAGATAAATTAGGTAAAATATACTCTGCTAAATTGTAATTTTTTATAGAATAATAAGCTTTTTTTTTTTTTTTTTAAGATTTTATTTATTTGTTAGAGAGTGTGCTGGGGTGGGGGCAGAGTGTGGAGGGGGAGGGAGAGAATCTCCAGCAGATTTCCCGCTGAACACAGAGCCGAGGAGGGGCTCTGTCCTACACGCTGAGATGGTGACCTGAGCCAAAAACCAAGAGTTGGATGGTCAACTGACTGAGCCACACAGATGCCCCAGAATAATAAGTGTTTTTAAAATATGTTTTTATCTCTATAAAATAAACTTCTGGTTGGAACTTGAGGAAAAAAAATTCATAGTAATTTTCCATACAACCAGGTGGTATTATGAGCAAGCTGTACTTAATTTTGAAGTAGGAAGTAGCGGGACGCCTGGGTGGCTCAGTCGGTTAAGCAGCTGCCTTCGGCTCAGGACAGGATCCCAGGGTCCTGGGATCAAGCTCCATATAGGGCTCCCTGCTCAGCAGAGAGCCTGCTTCTCCCTCTCCCTCTGCCTGCCACTCCTGCCTACTGGTGCTCTTTTAGCTCTTTGTCAAATAAATAAATAAAATCTTAAGAAAAAAAAAAAGCCCACACAAGGTGGGTTTTATATAAAAAAAATATATAGGAAATAGCATTCAAAAAAGGATTGTATACATATGTTTTCCCAAACTACATGATGTCTTAAGAGAGCAGAGACCTTTTACTCAGCTACGGTAGCATACAGCATTGAACCTTTCACTTAGCAGATTGCGTTTTTTTTTCTCTAATTGAAGTGTATCTTGGGAAAGTGGCAGAAAAATGATTAGATTCCCAGTAGCAATGTATTGGTCCTTCAGGAGCAGGGGGGAGAAACTATTTATATAATATCATTTTTTAAAAAGATTTTTAAAATTTATTTGAGAGAGAGGGAATGAGAAAAAGAGCACACAAGCAGAGGGAGAGGGAGAAGCAGACTCCCCTGCTGAGCAGAGCCTGATGTGGGGCTTGATTCCAGGACCCTGGGATCAGGACTTGAGCCAAAGGCAGACACTTAACCAGCTGAGCCACCCAGATGCCCTATATAATGTTATTGTTAGTACTTTTGAAATTACCATCTATTTAGGTAAAGAAATTTAATGGGCTAATATCTATGCTCTAAAGATAGAGACTTTAAAGATACTTTCAATATAGTATACCATTTTATCTGGAGGTCAAGTTTTTGTGAATCTTTTTTTGAGCAATGAAGCCCTAAGAAGTTAAAGAACAGGAAAAAAAAATTTCCTTTACTTAATAAGTGGCTTTTGTAGTCCTCCTCAGGCCACTTCCTGAGGTCTTCATAATTTAGAATAGAAAGTGGTGTGTCTTGTTTTTTCCTGTGTCCTTAGCATAAAAGTTGTGTCTAGCACATGGTTGGTGTTCAGTAAACATTTGTTGAATGAATGAATATTTATAAATTGATTTCTTTCTTTTGGTTTTGCTAGCACACATTTTTTGGCCAGAGAGGGAGATACTGTTGAGAGACTAAATTATAATAGCATACGTTTTTGCTTATTTGTTAGGTAGTGGTGGTGGTAATCAGGTACGCATGTGCTTGCCTTAGGACTTGTATTGGCTTTTTCCTGTGCCTAGAACACTGTTCTCTTAGATATTCATGCCTAACTTCCTCCCCTCCTCTGAATCTCTTACATATTACCTTCTCAAGAAGCCCATATTGACCACTCTGTTTAAAATGGCAACTGCTTCCCTCTCACCGTACTTCCAACTTTCCTTATCCTTGTCTGTTTCTTCCCATAACAATTATCTCCTTGAAACATATACTATATAATTTACCTAAGATTATTATTCTCTCTCTCACCACGAGTGCTGTTTTGCCGTTAGGGGCTTTAGATTATTTACTGTGTTTCAGGTGTATCATAGGTGCTCAGCAAGCATTTTTTGAATGAATGAAGGTAGGACAAAGGTAATACGTGAGTAAGTTATAAAATAATTTTTATTTTAAAAATTTGTATTTAAAAGTACTCTTCCCATTACTTAATTTTTGCTTTTTGAAGACCACTGTGTTCCATTATGATACCAAGGCAAAGCCTGTGCAAGGTTTAAGAACTATATTCTCTAGGTGGAAAAGGGACTGAGTTTTGGCTTTGCTGAAATACATCACCTGCTTCAAGCCTCTAGCATCGTTTTTGGTGAAGTTGTCATGGCCTTCAATGGTGATTCAGTTAATAAGACAGAGTCTCTAGGTTTGAGTGTGTTCCACTGTGTGCTCTTGGAGCATCTATTTCCTACTGGAGGTGGCTTTCCACAAAGTGAGGAATGACAATAGTAATTCTTTCCTTCCTTCCTTTCTTTGGAATAGGCCTTATATTAAACATTTTATGTGAATTTTATCTTTATTAAGACCCTATGACAAATGTCTTCTTGTCCCCTTTTATTTGGGAAAACTTCAGAGGTTTTAGAGGTCTAGAGGTTTGCTTAGCCATAAGTTTGTTGAAGTTGGAATTCAAATCTGAACAGTACAACGTGTAGAGAAACTTCACTACCCAAAATGTTTTCCTGGTGAAGAGCACCTTGTAGTGAAGAAGAAATTAGAAACAACTTAGTGGAACCCTGATGTCCCAGAGACCTTTATCTTTATTTGCTCCAGCTTCACATGACTTCAGTTGATTGAATGAGGCCACTGTGACTGAAACAATAGTATTATGTTAAAGTTAAGTAATGCAACTTAAATAAGTGTATTTTAAATAAAACCAGGATTGGCTCCTAAACAGATCTTCCGTTCTTTGAATTTGGTTTGGCTTAGGAACAATTAATTTTAATTTGCCTTAAAAACAACAGTGATTTGTGGAGGGTGAATTAGAATCTGCAGTTGCAGGAAATTATGGTTAAGGATACATATTCATATGCTGAAGCCAGTAATGTGCTTCAATGTAAGACACTATTGTGTAGATAGAATCATTTTATTTAAAAAAATGCTCCAGAGCAAGACACGAGCTACTACTTTTGGAGATACATTGAGTCTTTTTGGCCTGAAATGATCGCTGGGGAGATGTTTCCCTTTTAGGTTTTTAAAACTGTGATGAGAACGTCCTGCTGAATGAGGTGCTTTTCTTGATGTTCCCATTCAGCTTTAGTGGGATATAATACTGACAAAAGCTTTTTCTTAATACTTCTGTTTGCCCCTTTGAAGTAGCCAGCAGAGGCTCCTTTCTCGAATGCATGTTCATGGTGGGGAAAAAATATAATGGTTCAGAGGAGTTTATGATGAAAGCAGTAATCCCCTTTCCTTACCTCTGCTCGCCCCATCTCCCTCTCCAGTGGAACCACTTCAGTTATTTCTATGATCGATTCATAATTCCCCTTGTTAATACGCTTTTTCCATTTCTTGCTTTACCAATTTTAAGCATTTTTTGTTGACATTCTGCAGTGATCGTCAAGATTTAGCTCTCATTTACCACCAGTCAAGAATTACTAGGGATCTGGGGCGCCTGGGTGGCTCAGTGGGTTAAGCCTCTGCCTTCGGCTCAGGTCATGGTCTCAGGGTCCTGGGATAGAGCCCCACATCGGGCTCTCTGCTCAGCAGGGTGCCTACTTCCCTTCCTCTCTCTCTCTGCCTGCCTCTCTGCCTACTTGTGATCTCTGTCTGTCAAATAACTAAATAAAATCTTTAAAAAAAAAAAAAAAGAATTACTAGGGATCTGAGATTTTACCCTACTTGAAGCTAACAAGTTAGCCTACTGTCACAGTTTCATGGATGCTGGTGGAAGACTCTACAGAGTTAGAGATGAAGTACAGTTTATTATTCATAACAGTCGCAGTAGCCAGAGTATCAGCATTAATTTGTGCCCATGTCCTGAGCCTCAGTTCCCACAGGGTGCTGCAGAGAGGACCACATAATACCTATTCACATAGTGAAAGGTTTTGTTACTGGAGAAAACTCTGAGCTTAGAGATTTAGATTTCAAATATTTTATTACAGACAGTCAGCATGCCTGCCCTTTGTTCCAGAGGGAGACTAAGCATGCCTGCTTTTTGTTCTTGAAGAAAACACTTTCTGTCTTGCAAGGCTGTATGTTATATGAACAGCCTTGAAAATTGAGTCCAGAACGATGAGCAGACAGTGTCTTGCCTGAAAGATAGAGACCCATTGCAGATTATTTCCCACCACCTCTATCCCATTTCCCATCTTCTTTCTGCTATAGCTCTGTCATCATTTTTAGTTCTCTGGTAACCTTGGTACATACTATGTATTTATTTTTATTATACTAATAGTAGGCGATATCTTTTGACTTCCTGCTTTGAAAGAGGAGTATTTAAGAGACCTTGTATGTGTTAGAAAACCAGTGCAGCCATAACTGTGAAAGAGAATATTGGTTCCCAGAACTGAGAGTCCTGGAGGATAGAGTAGGATTGGATCCAGGTGCTCAAACCTTGCTTTGAAGAGTTGCTCTCTTGCTGTTACCAGTCTGATTTTCTCCTTTTAACTTTATTTTCAAGATCCTCCACACTGTCCACCACTTACCCACCTGTACAGATTTTAGGCTTTGTGTTTATTTCCGGACAAGTTGCAGCAAAGCAGAGAAAATGGATCAGAATAGTTAAGAGCCTGGTAAACGTGAGTACTCTTACAGATGGGTGTGGGGTCAGCCCTGCATGTGTCATATGTATTAGGGGTGGGGAAAAGGTAATTCTCCAAAGAGAAAACAGAATGTCCTCCCCATATCAGAATTCTCAGTTGTATTCTTTTGGGGGGGGGGGTATTATTTGCTTCTATAGCTTCCTTAATTTTTTCCATTTTTTAAATATAGTATCAAATTTTTAGTATGTCTCTTTTTCATAGTTACCTTCCTGGATACCCACTATCCTCCTGCTCTGTTCTATGTGCTTTGTTTAGAATTGCTGTTCAACTGACATCTTGTGACCTGCCTTCATTATACTCCTATTTCCCATATAGTCCTCTTTCTTGGTTTTATTGCCTGTTTTGCTAGGGTACATACTAAGGTAAGAGGTGTGGGAGGTAAATTTTGAACAATTCCTTGTCTGAAAAAGTTTTTATTCTTTTCTTAAACTGTTGTTAGTGTCGCTGGGAATGGAAGTCTAGGTTGAACATAATTTTCTGTCAGAATTTTAAAGCATTGCTCTCAGTTGTTAGTATCCTTCATTATTGATGAAAAGTCCTAGGCCAGTTTAATTCTTGTTTCTTAGTAGATGAGCTGTCTTTTCTCTGAAAGCTTGTAGTATTTTTTTTATCTCTGTTGTCTCGAATTCTCCAGTACTATGTCTTGGTTTGGGCTTCTATTCATTTGAGCACTGAGTGGGCCCTATTAAGGATGTTATGAAAACTTCTATAAATCTATTAACTTATTCATCTTTTGTGGAAAATTTATATTTCTTCAGATACTTCCTCCAATTTTTTTCTCTTTTCATTCTGGAATTCTTTTTTTAATTTTTATTTTTTTTAATTGAAGCATAGTGGACACACAGTGTTACATTAGTTTCAAGTGTAGAACACGGTGATGCAACATCTCTGTGTTAAGCTGTGCTTCTTACTAGTGCACCTGCCATCTGTCTCCATGCAGCACTGTTACAGTAGCATTGACTGTGTTCCCTGTTCTTTCTGGAACTCTTGCTAATCATGTGCTGACCTCCTGGACTGATGCTGTGTTTCCTTTGATCATTTTTTGTCTCTGTTTTTGTCTACTTTTAAAATTTCATCTTCACAACTTCAAACCTTATGTTGCCTTTTTAAATTTGTTTTTTATTTCCAACAGTCTTCTCTCAATCTTTTTTGCCTTTTCATAGCATCCTGTCTTGTTTCATGGATGCAAAATTTTGACTGTTTCTGAGGATCTTAGTTAGAAGGTTTTTAATAAGATCTATTCTGTTTTATGAATTCTGTTTCTTCCTTTGTCACATTTCTTTAACTTTGTGTTTCCTTGTCTCTTTCATGATACAGATATTTGATTCTGATTTAACCAAGCAAACGGAAGAATGAAGCAATATAAAATGGTTGGGATCTCTGTACCTACCTAGGGTCTGTCAACTGGTGAGCTTTGCATTAGGGTGAGCAGTTAAGGGGCTTCATTATTCTTGATGAGTGGTGCTAAGGCCTATAATAGCTGCTGTTAATTCTCTTCAGACAGTTTAATTTTACTGAAGGATCTGCCAGTTAAATTATTTTTTAATAATGTGAATCTCAAAGATTATTAGGATTATGAAGAGAGTCAATGATCCAGGGTCTAGAAATATTCAAATAGTCATCTTTCCTATGTTTTAAAGGGAAAAGTTTTGAGGTATATAGTAGTATAGCAGAGAGCAGCCCAGATGTTGGAGCTAGACTGGTTGGGTTCAAATCTGGTTCTGCCACTTAGTTATAAGTTACTTAGCGTCTCAGTGCCCCACTTTTCTCATCTGTAATATTCAAACAATACTAATACTCACCTGGAGCACCTGGGTGGCTCAGTGGATTGAGTGGATGACTTGGTTTTCAGCTCAGGTCATGATCTTGGGGTCTTGAGGTTGAGCCCTGTGTTGGGCTCCGTGCTCTATGGGGAGTTAGCTTGGGGATTCTCTCCCTCTCTCTCTGCCCCTTCCCAACCCTGAAATAAATAAATCTTAAAAAAAAAAAAAAAATACTACAGGGGGACACCTGGATGGCTCAGTCAGTTACTCTGTCAGTTACAGAACATCTGCCTTCGGCTCAGGTCATGATCCCTGGATCCTGGGATCTAGTCCCACAATGGGCTCTTTGCTCAGTGGTGAGCCTGCTTCTTCTTCTGCCTGTAGCTCCTCTGCTTATGTGTGCATGCTCTCTCTCTCTCTCTCTCTTTCTCTCTCAAATAAACAAATAAAATCTTTTAAAAAAAATACTAGGATGTAGTTATGAGGATTTATTTAAAAATACATGTTAAATACGTGGCATATAGTGAATTCTCAGAAGGTGTTAATTTTCCTTTCGCTCTGCCAATAATAATTACGTAATTTAGGTATGGTGGTGATTGCCCACAGAAGAAATTTTGGTAGGATTAGGTAATTTTAGAATGTGTTTTTCTCTTAAGAACCTCAAAAAACACTTGGTATCATTACTTAAAGTGCTGAGATGTGTATGTGCAAATGTTTTCATAAAGGTCTTTGAAAGGTCCCCCCCCAAGGATCTTGCTAAAGATAACTTGATAAGAAAAGTAGTCTTGGAGCACAGCCAGAAAACTAGGAATGAAAAAACACTACTTTCATGCCCAGAAACCTCTCTGTACAATCAGAATCATATGTGCTCAGGATGTTAGGGAAGCTTTGTTCCCATACAAAACACACTGATAATCCTACTTCTTGGACTTCAGAAAATATTGAAAGGTTTTTTGTAAATGGATGTCTAGGGCAGGATTGGTAGGAGGAAATAATTCTTGAAAAAAATTTTTTTTCTTCAACTATGCCCCCATTATGTTGGAACACTGTGAGGCCTTCCTCACCACACTCTGCTGACTATTTGTGAAATTCGGGTGAATTAAATATGAGAAAAACTCTTATGTGGTGGTTCCTGCCTCCCTACCCCCTCCAAACTTGACCCTTATTTGAACTGGCTTTAGTTTGAAATATTTATCTTGTTTTTGTTTTTTTTTTTCTTTCTTCTCTTCTCTCACTTATTGGAGGAAGTTCTTGGAATCTATTATTATTCCTGTTGTTATTTACTTTTTAAAATGCTAACACATAAGGAGAGTCAGTGAGCCCCTATATATTTACCAATTAGTTTCAACATTTATTCTGGGGACATTTATTCTTGTCCCCATTTAAAAACAATTTTAAAACAAATTCTAGACATCATGTCATGTTAGTCCTAAGTATATCATGTGTCTTTTGAAGAGATATTTTTCCCCGTAATGACAATGCCATTATGTTACCTACCAAATTGCTGTGATGCTTAACTTCTGAATTTTACTCTCCATATTAGTATCATCAAATTCCTTACGTCATCTAAAACCCAGTTATATTCAGGTTACTGGTATCATTTTTAAGTGGCCTTTTTTTAAAATTTACATAAACATTTGTTTTTGCAAATGCTTGACTTAACATAGAAATTTTAAAACATGTAAAAGTAGATGAAATCCATGTAATAAACCCCCATGCACTTATGACCCAGCTTTGACAATTATCAATTCAGTGCCCAATTTTCTTTCATCTTTTTTTCTACTTTCTTCCTCCTGGGTTATTTTCAGACACATCCCAGATATTATTTCATTCATACTCTAGGTAGTGTATCTTTAAAAGATAATGACTCTTGGGGCACCTGGGTGTTTCCGTCGGTTAAGCATCTGCTTTGGGCTCAGGTCATGATCCCAGGATCCTGGGATCACTCCCCCTGTTGGGCTTCCTGCTCAGTGGGGAGCCTGCTTTTCCCTCTCCTTCTACCTGGGGCTCCTCTTGCTTGTGCCCTCTGTCTCTCTCTCTAATAAATAAGTGAATAAAAATCTTTTTTGAAAAAAGATAATGACTCTTAAAATATATGTATGTATATATGTATTTACCTCCTCCAATTCCTTAATACCATCAGCTATCCAGTATTCAAATTTCCAGTTATTAGTTTATTTATTTTTCAAATGTCATAGTTTTAATCAGGATCCACATAAGGTCACTTCCTTCCTGCTGGTTGGTACTGACTTTTAAGTCTTTTTTAATCTAGAGGTTCCCCCTCACTAACACTCTTTTTTTCCTCTCCCTTGTAATTTTATGTATCAGAGATACCAGGTCATTGGTCCTTTAGAGTTTTTGAGTCTGGATTTTAATGATTACATCAATGTGGCTTAATTTAACACGTTCTTATGTCCTCTCTATTAAGCTGGTATATCACCATTGAGCATACTAAATATTCTTGTAATCTGAAGATAACAAAGGTTATTATTTTGTAATCTTAGAATTTGATTTAAATACTATGTATAATGCCACTCACCATTTAAAGTGTGGCCTTTTCTTTTTGGTGAAACAGTATTTGTAAGGTGAGTTGATAGCTAATTAGAAGTTGTAAGCCAGATTCCTTAGCACTGCAGTGGACTACTCTTCACATAATGAACAATATGAGAAGCAGCCCTGCAAGCAACATTAAAAAGAGTTTTGTTTCCTAATGTTATGCAATATCTCATATGCTTCACCTTCTTAAATGTGCAGATACTGAAGTTACAGTAGTTCTCATATAAAATGAGGGCAGTATGTTTATCAGTGGCCTTTGGTGGGTCTTGAGAGAGAAAGCATCTAGCACAGTACTAAGTGTGTGGAAGAGACCTTTGAATGTTTATTTTCTTTTCTTTAAGCGTGGCCGTAATTGTGAGACTCTTCTGTCTTCTGTAGAAAGTTTTAGGTGTAAGACTGGTGCCAGGGAGATCATACTTAGTCTAAAGGGTTAAGTTGGGTCAAGAATAGGTCTGTCAGAGTGAACCAGGGTGTACAGTCTGAGCCACTTATGTATGTGTGTGTGTGTGTGTGTGTGTGTGTGTGTGTGTGTGTATATTTATTTATAAGGCAAACGAATTTGTTCAACGAAAGCAAACAACCAAATGAAAAGAACCTTTGTCCTTTATTCCCGTTGCAATTTTTGGTAGCTTTTGTTCTTTGATTTTCTGACTTATTCCAGGCTATTTTCGAGCTGTCCTGTTATGCTCAGGTTATAAGAAATTGACCATCTTAGGTGAAAATGGCAGAATTCTGTAGCCTTAAATGAACTTACTGACTCATCATTTGCCCACTACAGCACCTCTTTTCAAGAAAAAGTAATTTGTTAAGATTACTGGGCTAGGGATACAAGCAAAGCATTTTACTTTGGAAGATAGCGGCTGTTTTAAATCTTCGTCATTCTCTTTTGAAAATACTCAAAATACAAAATAGCACCAAAGATGAGAGGTGCAAGGTTGCTTTGATATCACTGCGGAATTGAATGTCTCATTTGCAAACACTTGTAAGTAACCTTATATCATATAATGGGCTTTTCTTATTAGCTTGTTTGAATATATTGGTGTTTTCTTTTTTTTCCATCTATGGCTGGTTCACCAGTGTCTCTGTGAATGGCTCTGTGAACAATAGACCTCACTCACTGGTTTGTGTTGTCTTATCCGTGGGCCAAATTTCAACTACGGATCCATGATTCCAGTGATAGACCTATTTAACAACTTACACTCTTCCCTTTAGGAATCAGCTATAAGGATCTATATCAAAGGATATTTGGCAAAAGTAGGAATATAACTTTGAACCTAATTTTTGTAAGTTTACATCAGAGAGACTTACAATTTTTAAAAATTTTTTGTTAATAAAATAGCTTAAAGAAGTGTTGATTCTGTTCAGAAAAGACCTCAGATGAGCTGAAATTCAAGTGTTTATAAAGATAGTTCCCTGTTTTTGAGTGTTCAAAGCATATTTTTTGCTAAGCATTTTACATGCATATATGTTAAGGACACAAAATTATTGTCGTCATATTATTAGACCTGTAGTGAGGTGTTTAAAAAAAAAACACACATATACAAAAACAGAACTCCCCAGGAGGTTCTAATCTACAGTTAAAGTTGTGAACAAGTACTTTAGGAAGATTTACAGGGAGCTGGCTTTGGTCTCTGGGTGGACGGTTATGCTTCTTGGAGAGAAAGTTTGGAAAGAAGGGGGCTTAGTGTATAAACATCTGATTGGGCTGGCAGTTGGAAATAGGATCGGAAGCCTAGAGGCAGTCAGTTCTAGAGATGAGGTGTGGGAGAATTATTGGCAAAGAATTAGGCAAAATTGCCCTGGGAGAGCTTGCATGATGAAGAGAAGACCCAGAATCCTGGAGAATCTTGAAATGTTTTGAGTGGGTGGAAGGAGAGGAACAAGCAAACAGATATGTAGGTATTCAGAAAAGCAGAAATAGTAAAGGAGTGAATGGTATTTCAGAGGCCAAGACAGAAGATAGGGTCAGGTTACAGGGAACAGAGTTGCCTGGTATTTTGTGGGTGCTCATTAAATACTTGTTGCAAGTAGAATTTAGTTTTAGAAGTCATTAATTTCCACTGAATCATCAGTAAGCAGGTTACTGGTGACCTTGGTAATTAATTGAAGTAGCATTTCTCCTCCTCTGCTCTAGGCTCATCTCTTACTCCTTTGTAAGTTCCTTATTCTCTGCTTTAACTATCAGAGTTTTGTAGGGCTTTGCTGTAGGCCATTGGTTCTCCAGTTGTGGTTCCCCAGACCAGAAACATCAACATCACCTAGGAACTTGTTAGACATGAAAATCCTCAGTCCCTTCCCAGTCCTACTGAATCAGAAGCTCTGGGGATGGCTCCCAGCCATTTGTACGTCAACAAGCCTTCCATGTGATTGTGATGCTTGTTCATATTTGAAAACCAGTATTTTAAGACCTTTTCTCTATCTATACTTTCTTCTTAGGCATTTAGTTTATTATATTATCATAGCTTAAGTTACCGTGCTTTGTGCCCAGACTTCCAGATTTACCTCCTTGGTCTAGTTCTTCTGAGGACCAGGTCCACAGATCCAGTTGTGTGTTACTCATTTTGACTTGGCTGTCTCACAGTTCCTCCAGCTCAATTTGTTGAAAAGCAAACTCAGAATTTTTCTTCTAACCATCTTTCTTTTCTTTTTTTTTTAATTTAATTTTATTTTTTATTAACATACAATGTATTATTCCTGGGCTCAGTAATAGGTACTGTCATCCATGCATGTATTTATCCTAGAAACTTAAGCTTGATTCACTTTCTTACACAAATACTAACAAGTTCTAAGCACATTTCACTACACTGGTTTAGGAGTCATACACACAGACAAATGAAATGGCGATAATGAGTAAGTGCCCTCCAAGTTAAGTCCAAGATCTTTTAGGAAGTGTCAATTCTCAGAGCTGCTAATAAGTGATCGGTCAGCCTGCCTTACTGAGTGTGATTCCAGAGTTTAAAGGTTAGTTACTATTATAAAACATGGTCTCTAAACTCAAGCATTCATCTCCTGTTCAACCAAGTAAACGTGTATAAAAGTATAATGTATCTGGTTACTGTTACAGGATTGAATATACTGTTACAGGATTGAAAGCTATGTCCATTGTAATCCGTAGACAATTTCCAGGAAAAGATGGGTTATGAAGTGTTAGTGTGTAGGACTCTGGGGCATGAATGTTTTGATTCAAGTCATGGTAGCACCATTTGCTGTGATCTGGGCAAGTTAACTTTCCTACACAGTGCCTCCATTTTCCTATCTGTAAAATGGGGATAATAACATCCATACCTCAGAGTTATTAAGATTAAGTATATTTGAGACTTTGGAGTAAGCAGTGCCTGGCACTTAGGTAAAGGTTCAGTAAATCTAAGCCATGTTACTACTGTCTCTTCTACATCATCATTCAACTCCAGCCATTTTTGTATTATTTTAGCTACTAGTAGCTATTCAGACATACCATGCACTTGGATGCTTTAAAATGGTTATGTGGGGGCACCTGGGTGGCTCAGTCCATTAGCGTCTGCTATCAGCTCAGGGTGTGATCCCAGAGTCCTGGGATTGAATCCTGTATTGGGCTCCCTCTCTGCTCTGCGGAGAGCCTGCTTCTCCCTCCAGCCCCCAGCCCACCCCCCACTGCTCATGCCCTTTCTCTATATCAAATAAATAAAATCTTTTAAATTAATTAATTAATTAAATTGTGGAGAGGGGGTGGAGAGAACAAGCAGGGGGAGTAGCAGGCAGAGGGAGAAGGAGGCTCTCCACTGAGCAAGGAGCCTGATGTGGGACTTGATCCCAGGACCCTCGGATCATGACCTGAGCTGAAGGCAGGTGCTTCACTGACTGAGCCACCCAGGTGTCCCATCAACTAAATAAGTAAAATCTTTGAAATGCTTATGCATTCAGGTGCTCATTTAATCTTCCCCTGATTCCTCAGATTAGATTAGGGGTTAAGTTTCTGACTCTTGGTTTTAGTTCAGGTCCTGATCTCAGAGTCATGAAATCGAGCCCTGCCTCGGCCTCTGTGCTCAATAGATTCTGCTTGAGATTCTGTCTCTCCCGTTGTTCTCTCCCGCCCCATTGGCATTCTATCTCTCAAATAAATTAAATCTTAAAGAAAAATACTATGTACTTCTTCACAGTGCTTTGCAAGCATTTTTCGTAACAGTTTTATTGAAATATAATTCACATACCACACAATCCATTTAAAGTGTATTGTTCAGTGCTATTCACAGAGTTGTGCAACTGTCACCAAAATCAATTTTAGAGCATTTGATTGAAGTCGTGAGAGTACCACTTGCTATTATGAAGATAGCAGAAAGAACCCCTGTACTCAGTAGCAGTGACTTCACATACTCTTCACTCCTTCCAGCAATTGCCAGCCACTAAATCTATTTTCAGACTCTCTAGTTTTGCTTTTCTGGACATTTCATATAAATAGAATTATATATGTGGTCTTTTGTGTTTGGTTTCTTTAACTTAGCATAATGTTTTCAGGGTTCACTCATGTTTTGGTATATACCAGTACACCATTTCTTTCTATAGCTGAATAAAATTCCATTATATGGATGTAAACAGGTGGTTTATTCATTCATCAGTAGATGGACATTTAGGTTGTTTCCACGTTTTGGCGGTTAGGAATAACGCTGTTGTGAATGTCCATGTACAGTTTTTATGTGGATGTACGTTTTCATTTCATTGAGTATATACGTATCTAGGAGTGGAATTGCTGGATCATGTGGTAACTCCTTGTTTTACCTTTTTGAAGAACTGCCAAATTGTCTT
Organism: Enhydra lutris kenyoni; assembly: GCF_002288905.1. Lineage (NCBI taxonomy): Eukaryota > Metazoa > Chordata > Mammalia > Carnivora > Mustelidae > Enhydra > Enhydra lutris. The sequence continues at coordinate 51,940,491 of NW_019154088.1, forward strand.
CCAAAGTTGCTGCATGTTTTACATGTCTAACACCAGTGTCTGACAATTCCAGTTCATCCATATCCTTGCTGATACTTCTCATCTCTTTGAGATTCTGGCCATCCTAGAGGGTGTGAAGTGGTAATGTCCTTGGAGTTCTGATTTGCATTTTCCAGATGGCCAGGGATGTTGGGCACCTTTTCTTTTTAAAATTAATTAATTAATTAATTTGAGAGAGAGTAAGAGAGCACAAGCAGGGGGAGCAGCAGAGGGAGAGGGAGGAGCAGATTCCCCACTGAACAGGGATCCCAACATGGGGCTCCATCTCTGGACCTGAAGATCATGACCCTAGTGGAAGGCAGCAGCTTAACTAATTGAGCCACCCACGCACCCTTGTTGGGCATCTTTTCATGTGTTTATTAGTTATTAGTATATCTTTGGAGAAATTATTCATAACCTTTTCTCATTTTTTAATTGGGTTGTCTTTTTACTATGGAGTTACAGGAATTCATTATATATTTTAGATACAAATCCCTTATCACATATATGATTTGCAGGTTTTTTCTCCCCTTGTGGGAGGTTGTGTTTTTCACTTTCTTGATAATGAAAATATAGAGTTTTTCATTTTGTCTGTTTTTTCTTCTGTTGCTTGTACTTTGGGGTGTCCCATCTAAGAAACCATTGCCTAATCCAAGGTTTATTGCCTAGTTTTTTCCAAGAGTTTTATAGTTTTAGCTCTCAGATGTTATGTAACTATTTTTCTGTCTTCTGTCTTAGAATGTCAGCATCATTGGAAGGCTGGGGCAGTGTTTGTCTTATTTATTTGTTCCTTGGGTCTCATTTAAGGTTTAGAAAATACTAGGTGTTCAGTGATGATTGTTAATGATTTTGGAAGGACAGACTTTAAGGAGCTATTATCAAAATGTTTTAAAACATCTAACTTGAAACAATGTTTAGTTTTTTGTTTTTCTTTTAAAGCTGGGAACTGAAATATTTTGTTGATGTTGCCAGGAGTTAAATTAATACCTCAGATTGGGTTTAGAAGACTTTAAATAGTGTGTTTATTATGATTGCCTTCCCTAGTTCTCAGAACTTGCTTGTTTAGCATTACAAAACTGGGATTTGTAGCGGAGTATTTAATGCATTTGCTTTTAGATTTGGAGAATTTTGTTTACTCTACTTGAAAACATCATTATTGATTCCTAAAGAATAAACCAATGAACAAGACTTGTGTTTCTAAACTTCTGTGTTTCCTTGGGATAAACAAAAATTTTATGCCACTTTCTGAGAATCTGACACCACCCTCAGTACGGGCTGAAAAACAGAACCTTTTTTTTTTTTGGTTATTTCCACAGTGAAGAGGATTTTGTGAAGTTTTCCTACCAAGTGATGTTCCCCTTCCTGTAATACTAGTTTGGAGTTAAGGTGGCATCGGAAATGAGGGCTTTGACATATATTAAATTCAACTACTGTGACTTCCCTGAATAACGTAGACTTTGTCACTGTAAAACTGAATACTTTAATCTTTTGAGGAGAAGAATTGGCATTTTGATAATGAGTGATTTTGTACCTGACTAGAGTCATTTTTTTGTTTTTGTTTAGTGGATTGATGCTATAATTTCAATAGGAGAATTATATAAGATAGTGCAATAACCAGATGTAGGTACCTTGCTAGATTTCAGACACAATCCTGGAGGTGAATTTTTAGGAGTAAGCTAAATCATGGGAGGGAAATACCACCTCATTTAACACTTTTAAAAAACTGTGAATGTAAGAAGGCCTCAGGAACAGGTATTTATAAAGAATGTGTATATGTTTGTATATATTAAACAAACTTAGAATTTTACATCAGAAAAATAAGTCAACCAGTCTGATTCTTGTAAGGATACACAAAGGAAAGAATAATATTTGGATTTATTGATGAGGTTACAGTGACACTTCTGTTGCTAAAGTGATGAAATTGTTTAATATGAGTTAGTATATGTCTCAGTTCTGATGAAATTGCCTTTAAGTCTGTGTTTATGCTTGTGAATTGAATTTTTACAATGGTAGTCTCATTCTATTATTTGAAACTTAAAAAATCTGCCAGCATTGAGTGCTGTATTTTTTATGTTAGGAATAGATTATCTCTAATACTTGAAGCACTAGCCCCATTCTCAGCAACACTATCACTGTCAATCTTGTCCATGACAAGATCTTTCAGAATATGTAAGTTTGGGTACTGATTAGACATAATCCTAAATCATTTGGCGGTGGTGGGGGTGGTGTGGAAAATTTCAGTGAATTTTCTATAGTTCAGTCTCCTCAGTTCTCACCCACCACTTCATTTTATTGTAAAGTTGAATAATTTTTTTTGAATGATTTTTTTCTTTCATCCATAGCAATTAATTGCGAAACAAAAGCAACAGGCAGAGTGCGCCAAACTGCAGCTTCTACAAATGTCAAGAGAATAGCTGAGTTCCTGTACTTCAGAGTAGTGAGGGTGGGTGAGGTGTGGGGGTTTGATTGAAATGAATGATTTATTAGTCTTCTATGTTCTGTTCAGTTAAGCTCTTTTTCTTTTGACCTTTAAGTAGGTTCCAAATTCTTAAAACAGATTGAATTTTCTCATTTATATTTTATTTTGTTTTAAAAATAATTTATTACTTATATAATTTAGAAAAGGTTTATAGTACTGTACATGTTTTTCCTTATTGTGTATGACCATATCCTCCCCCTGCAAAAGGGGGGCTATTACACAGTCCTTTTTTAGAGATGAAGAGAAAAATGGGAGCCAATTTACAAAAATTTGATTTGGGCAGTCTTGGGAATGCTATTTTGAGACATGAGATATGCCTCTCTCTCTCTCTCTCTCTCTTTTTTTTTTTTTTTTTGTAGTGCTTTCTTGCCTCACTCTCACCTAATTTGCCAGATATGTTTAAAAGTATGGCCTCAGAAATTAAAGAGTGTACTTGCGATGAGCACAGGGTGATGCATGGAACTGTTGAATTACTATACTGTAAAAAACCTGAAACTAATATAACACTGTTATGTTACTGACTAGAATTAACTTAAATAAAATAAAAATATGGCCTCAGTCTTAAATAATGATAAACCATTTTGTTTAAACTCACTATAAACTGCAAATAATTTAGATGGCCAACCCATTTTTATTGTTCTCATCTTTCTAGGTTTGGAGCTCTGTGTGAGACTGGTTTGTTTTTCAAAATACATTTTTAAGATTTATTAAAAATATGGGTTTTACCTACTTTGTTTTTGTTCTTTGTGGCAAAAGTGATCATGAATGGTTCCTAGCACACTAAGGCAGTGGATGCTCTACCCACTGAGGAAGTGCCCAAGAGGAGTTTAAACCCTTGGGATTCTTTTAAGAATAGCTGGTCTGAGAAGACACTCTCCTTTCAGCTCCCCTTTCGTTTTAGTTTGAGCAATAGATATCTCTACATTAGCAATTAATTGACCTAAAATATAAGTTCTAATTAATGTATTAGAATTGCATGTGGAAAAAAGTTTTCAAAAATAGAACTTTTAAAAACAAGCTATTAAAATTGTTTTGTAAAAATTTTCATTGAATTAGCTCAGTAGTGGAATTTCTCCTAAGACCTGAATTTTATCCCCCATTTTTCCTCCACCTTAATAAAAGTAATGTGTGTATGTAAAGGCCATGTTGATGTGATTATAAAATCATGTCAGACTAATGTCTTTTTCATACCTTTTCTGATTTTTGCCTTGAAGTCAGTTCATAAAGGATTAATGTAATTAATGTAGATTGAATAAAATATTGATAAACTATAATGACAGATCAAGTGCATATTTTAAACCTGTATAAGAGCAAGAGAATACTCCTACAAGCCAAGGGTTTTTTTTGCTACTTATTGCCAATAGTGAATTTCCATTTCTCTTAAATGTTTGTGAAGCACATGGTTTTCCGCAGAGTTGCAGGGCTTATATTTAAAGGTTTCTACTTAGTTGTTTCTACACAACATCCTTTTAAAAATTATATTAGGTCACATCTAGGATCCAGTGCATATATTTTAAGTATATAGATTATGGAAGGAAATAATCATTGTGCTTAAAAAGAGTCCATATTTAGGCGCACACTTGGGTGGCTCAGTCAGTTGGGCTTCTGCCTTTAGTTTAGGTCATGATCCCCAGGTCCTGGGATGGAGCCCTATGTCAGACTCCTGGCTTAGTGGGGAGTCTGCTTCTCCCTCTCCCTCTACCCCCTCATCCCCACCTTGTGTGCTCTTTCTCTTTCCATCTCAAGTAAATAAATAAAATCTTAAAAAAAAAAAACCAAACAGTCCATAGTTAGGTCTTACTAAATGGAATCTTCTTTCTCTAGTGCTTTTCAGATAATAAAAATTTTTATTGTGTAAAGGAGGAAGAGAATTTAGCATCTGCATTAGGATCATTTTTTCCTATATCCTATTAGCTAATTCCAAGATTGTTTAATATGGTATCCACCCATTTCATTTGGCTGCAACTTTTGCTTTCATGAAAGTAAGACTGATTGTTCTGAATCGCTGTGTATATGTGCTTTGGCACAGCATGAAGGTACCCTTAATAACATTGCCATTGTCTTTAAAACAGCTTGCAGTTATGACTACAAATAAAAGGGTGCGACAGGAGGGCATAGCAGATAATGGTTCTTTTTTCCGCCCCGAGTGTTTAACAAATCTGCTTTGTACTATGAGCCTTTTGTGTGCCCTTGGACTACCTACTGTATTTTCTGAATATTGTTCCTAGTCAACTAAAGTGTTTGCGTATTTGTCACTGTAACTTTGACATGTCTACAGTCGACCACTTTGATTTCTTTTGTGGAGGCAAGCAAAACAAAATGTGTGGAAAGAAGTGGGTGGCCTTGCCCCTCTCAGCATTTATTTTTTCACCTGCATGTTTAAATACTTACCTGTCTGAATTATTTTGAGTGACTCTTGTCCTCCAAACGTTTGTTTACTTTGGTCTGTTTAGAAATTTGGGAATGGTCTTTAGTTTTAATCCTTTTCCTTTTTCAGTACATAGTAATACTATCTGTACTGTGTAATTTATTTTTAAACAAGAATTTTCTATTGAAAAAGTTGCTGGCTATTTGAATAGCTCTGTCTTAGATTGCTGAGAGATTCTGTACTGACCATTAAGGAAGGGTATTATTTCTGCTCTGCTTTATCTTTTGTTAGATAACTATGAAGTGACGAAGGAGGAGAAAACAAATATCCATAATGTAGAAATCAGAAAAGCTTGCTTACTGCTTTGCAAGGTTATCTTTGAATCTTCTTCTTCTCTTTTTTTTTTTTTTTTAAGATTTTATTTATATATTTTATAGAGACACAGTGAGACAGGGAACTCAAGCAGAGGGAGTGGGAGAGGGAGAAGCAGGCTTCACACCGAGCAGGGAGCCCATGCAGGGCTCCATCCCAGGACCGTGGGATCGTGAGCTGAGCTGAAGGCAGCCACTTAACAACTGAGCTATCCAGGCACCCCATCTTTGAATCTTCTATTCCTCATTGGCCCCTTTAAGAGAAGAAGACTGACATTTAATGGCTTTCATGGCAGTCACATATGGTTGTTAGCATTTATTCCTGTTTTGCTGATTCAGAAATGGAGGATCAGAGAAAATAAGTATTTACCTAGAATTGCAGGCATATAACTTCTAATAGTGCGACTCCAAAGCCAAAACTTTTTTTTCTAAGCGTATCATTTTATACTTGAAGTGGCTTATTTTTAGGATCAGTTTTACCCTTTGGGTGATCCACTTAGTAGCATAAAATATTTAATGCATAAAATAAATCAGAATTCAGTGATGCTTAAGGTATACTAAGAAACAAGAGTAACTTGTCTTTGATTTCTTATGGAATTCACTGGTAATAGCCTTACCTTTAAAGGTACTTCTGCTGTAGTACTTTAGCAAGGATTTTTACATTTGATTTTCACATTAAGGTTTTTTCATGTTTGGATTATAATTTTCATTTTATAGATGCTGAAACTGAGATTCAAGCTTGAGGTAAGTGCTAAGTATTGCTAGATGTGAAGTTCAGATTTCAGAAGAAACAGTGATTTACTATAAACAGAACCCAGTGATTTGGAATCAAGATACTTCAGGCAGTAGTACCCTTAGTTCCTCCTTAGTTTCCTATCTATGAAGAGGTTGAACCAGGTGATCTGTAAATGCCTCTTGAAATGCTCCAGAATGATTATGTTTTAAAAGCTTTAGGGTCCATGAACTTGAATGAGAAAAATGCTAGATACTTGTTTTTACTAATCTCTAACTGAAATTTACATTTCCTTTAAACCACAGCAAATAGCAAGCAGTCCCTGTGGCTTTGTGAAATCACAGATACTTTTATCATCCTGCTGTTGTTGCAGATATCTTGAAAATATCATTTATGTTGGTTGTAATTTGGAAGCTATGGTAGTTAATAGACTTGCCATTAGAACTTGTTTTTTTAATATATTACAAAAGTAAGAAATGTATTTTAGGCTATATGAATTAAAAAAAATTGATAACTGTATTTTAATGTAATTGGATTTCTTGTGATGGGGTCCGTGATCAAAGGAGCGAGACTGATAAAAAGCAAAGGTCAAGCAAAGCTTTATTTCGCCCCAGCACCGAGATTCAAACCGACTGGTCGGGGCCGTCTCTTCTGGAGAGAGCAACCCCTCCTAGCCTCACAGACTAACTTTCATAGAGCAAAGGCCATGTGGTTGAGCTTGGCCACACACAAGAGGCCGATGAGGTTGTAACACACAGAGAAAGTTGCATAGTCATGCTAGGTCACACGCGGGTGGCCAATTGAATTACAGTTCACCCTATCATAGCTATTTGAACTAGCCTATCACCTTGGTCAGAATTGGCACCCAAGTTCTGGCACCCAAAAGACGGGGCCCACATTCTTTGGTAGTTAGGGAGCTAGTATGTGCGCTTTACTGATTGGATGTCTCCACCTGGCCTGACTCGTCCTTGTATTTGGGCTCTGTTATCAGGGACTGGTCGACCATATTTTACTGGTTTCCCAGACTTGCTTTTAAGTTAGTTCTTCGGGGGAGGGGGAGCAGGGTCAGTTTAAGTTTTACTGCACAAACAACAAAATGTCTGTTTAACCGAGATGGAGTTGCTCTGGCTAAGTAGGCCCCTACACTTGGTGTGTATATGTTTTTGTGTTTTTGCTTTAAAAAAGTTTACAGGGGTACCTGGGTGTCTTGAGTCAGCTGAGTGTATGCCTTGGGCTCAGATCACGATCCCAGGGTCCTGGGATTGAGCCCCACATCGGGCTTCCTGTTCAGTGAGGAGCCTGCTTCCCCCTCTTCCTCCCCTCCACCCCACCCTTGTGCTCTTTCACTCTCTTAAATGAATAAATAAGCAAAATCTTAAAAGAAAAAAAGTTTATAGTTTTCATATACTGCCAAGGGAATTTATGGCATGAAAAGGGTTAAGTACCCTTGAACTGCATGTTCTCTTCAGTGACTGCAGGAGTTATATGGTTGATGTGAAAGGACTTTTGGATACTGCTTTATGGGGGAGACTGTATTTGGGGGGGATCATCGCTATATCACTCTCTCAGGTTTCAAGACTGATGGATTATTTGATTTTTTTCAGTAACACAGGGAAGCTAGATAGAACCAAAATGTCAATTATAGAAATAAACTTACGATCATCTCTATTTGGGATATTCATTTTGCAGTAATTAAATTTCTAAGTAGTTGTTCCATTTGAGGGATATAGGAAAAGACCTCTTCTTTGAGTTTATCTGCTCTTGATATTCCAAGCAAGGACTAGCTTGCCAAGAACAAAAGTTACCCACACAACACATGTACTGCACAAAATAGTTTTGAAACAGAAGATGAGTTGGAAGGCTGTATTACCTTAGAAACATTAGGATTAGGACATTTGCTGTTGAGTTTTTGTGGGTGAGAGTGCATTTGTATTTTGCTTGCCTTGTTTGTTTTGCTTGTTGGGCTCTTAGTAATGTATGTATTAGTATGAGGAAGGAAATGGTAACAGATTCTTCATGTTAGTAAGAATCAGGAATATGCACAAAATTCAGTACTGTAATTGGAACACAAAGCCTGCTGGAGTTCTGTCCTGCAGTGAGTCTGTTTTTCCATTTGAAATGCATTTATCTTTGGGTAGGGTGGGATTTGCATTCTCGAAGTTACAATGAGTTTCCAGATCCTTATCAGTCAGTATTAGGAGTGACTGTTTTTAATAGTGATAATGAGGCAACTATTCCCAGGGGGAGACTTAGTCACTGACAAAATTGTTAGGACCCCAAAATAGTTTGGGAAAACTCGGGATGGAAATAGCAAGCTGTTTCAAAAACAAAACAAAAGACTCAAGCTTCTTTTTTTGGGGACAGTGAGCTGGGGTAGATGGAGGTAGCAAGAAACTAGACGAACTTCCCTAAGTCTGCAAGCTATCTAGAAGCCGGAAGAGATTAGTATTATTTACCTAAAGCACTCTAGTGTGAATAAGAAGTTTTGAATATCATAAGATTAAAGTGGTTAACAGCCATTAATCTGAAATTTTTTCTTACATTGGCAAAATTTAATTTGACTTTGAAGAAAAAAATTCTCCTGGTAGCAGCTTGTTCTGGTTGCCAGTTTGAGAAAAATTTGGTAATTTATGCCAGATATTTTACTGGTGTTAGGTGGGGTGTGTGTGAGGGGAGTCTTCATGATCCTACAGGCCACACTGACATGCCAGGGTTTACTAATTAATAATGAAGACAAGATAATCTTTGTCATGATTAGGCAGGATTGATGAAGTCCCAGAACCTAGGTCAGGTTCGGTGGGGTGAGGTTCGGAGCCGACGGCTAAGAAAAAATTCTTAAGACATCTCTGGTGCAAAAAGGTGGTTTATTAAAGCACAGGGACAGGACCCGTGGGCAGGTGGAGATGCAGCTGCCCTGGGTTGTGAGGGATGGCAGGTTCTGTACCCTGCGGTTGGGGGAAGGTGAGGGGAAGGAAGGTTTCAGTGGAGTTTTCATATGCTAAAGAGGGCCTACAAGGTGCCAGGATATCGGAGGCCTACTGGAGGCCTTGCCCTTGCGGCTTCATCAATGTTGTCTTTAGGCCAGCCATTAACGTCAAGATAGTTGGGAGATTTTTTGGTGGATGTCACAATCCTGCTATCAGTCGTCTTTGTGAGTGAGATTTAGGACATTTGTAAGCCAAGGGAGACTCCTGTCTTGCAGGATTGTGATCTCTGCAAGTTAACTCTTGGTTTATCATTCACGGCAGTCAGGGCTGCCTGAGGAATGCTACACGTATGACTGAGGGGGAGTGGATGGAGAGGGGGTGCAAGGTGCCAGCTTTTGCTTTGTCCTCAGCCAGCCTCCTGCTCCCTCATCAAGGATGAAGATGAGAAATGTAGAACACGTCTTTATATATGTCTAGCCTACCTTAATTTTAAGTGCAAAAGGAATCTTTTTCAGATTAGGATTTCTTCATGGCTGCCTGCCTGCCAACATAACTAGCAGTAAAATCTTGTTTAGTTTTCCTTAAATCCAGAAATGGTTCTATACCAAATCCAAACAAACCAAATCACTCTTAAGGGAGTAAGCGAAACCATGTGTAGCTAGCTGCCTTGGCTGGCCTACATACGTTTGCAGATTGGCTTAGTTCTCTGTGCTAAGCAAATTCCTTCTTAAACATCCTGCGATGACCATGACCATCCGCGTCATTCATGGTGAAGGTGAACAGAGGATGTGACATTTATTTATCTGAACTGGGTTTTGCAAACTCTGACCATAATAACTTTTCTAGCTAGCTAGACAGCTGACAGCTAATAGTTGACCTGACAGCTATGTAAGACAGAATAAAAACAAATGCTCTCCAGTTGTGTTCAAATAAAACATATGGTATATTACAATTTCTGTGTACTGAAAACTTTTAATTTAGTGTCAGGCATAGTAAAGGTATGAAAGGAATTGAATTTGTTGCCCCCTTAAAGTCACATTCTAGAGTTAATTATGTTTATTTGAATTTTTCACAGAGTTCAGTGGAAAATCTCTTTCTGTTGTTTGGAAAGAATGTAGGCTTGCCTAGGGAAACCCAGTGTGACATATGGGGTCATTTGGTATCAACTGCTGAGCTAACTACCTTCTGGAAGGTAAACCACCACCTTTTCCTGAGTTGTGCCAGATTAGGTATCATGTGACCCAGCAATATCCTTAACTAGTAGTTAGAGTTACAGATGATTTTGAATATTAGGTGGTGTGGGAAAACAAAGGCAAAAGAAAAATTAAATTTCCGTCTACTTACAGCCCATAGACACGTTCTTGAAACAGGCAGAGTGATACTCCTGTAGGAGCTCAGCTGCCTTGATGTTAATATTTTGCTAAGGGCAAAAGGGATTCTTAATGATGTTTTTTTTTTTTTAAGATTTTATTTATTTTTTGACAGAGATCATAAGTAGGCAGAGAGAGAGGAGGAAGCAGGCTCCCTGCTGAGCAGAGAGCCAGATGTGGGGCTTGATCCCAGGACCCTGGGATCATGACCTGAGCAAAAGGCCGAGGCTTTAACCCACTGAGCCACCCAGGCGCCCTGGCAAAAGCGATTCTTAATCTTATCCTGATCCCCCAGGATCCTGTAAGTCTACTTTAACATATAAAAATTCCTTTGGAAACTTCCTTTATCTCTACCTCCCAAGATATATTTTTGCAGGCATCCCCCAAGCATATGACCCACTGATAAAAATCTGAAGGGTCTCTCGACTAAGGTTTTATTAGATAGCAATAGATTACCTTTTCCTAACAACAGCTAGCCCCTTCAAGGTCCTGGAAACCTTGCTTCCAAAATTCCTTAGAGACTTAAGCTATCCCCTCCCCCTCCGAACTTGAAAGTATATAATCAGCCTCTCCTCATGACCCCAGTGCAGCTCTTCCTGCACATGGATCCTGTCCCCATGCTTTAATAAAACCACCTTTTTGCACCAAAGACATTTCAAGAATTCCTTCTTGGCCATTGGTTCCAAACCCTAACATCTTTCATACATCATTAGACGGTAATAAGATGCTTAACTTTTTATTATACAAGTAATACATTTTTTGTAGAAAATTTGGAAAAACTACAACAAATGGAAGGAGAAATTTGTTGAGAAAACTTGTAATATGAAAGGGGAGTCATGATCTAAAACATTCTGATGTTTTTCTGCTTGTTTTTCTCATGTTTTTATTTTGTATTTTTTATTAAAGTTTTAAATGTGCAAAATGATTTAATAGCTTTATAAGATGTGTTTTGAAAAGCAGCAGTTCTCCTCCCACTTCATCTCCCACTCTCCCTCTCTAGAGGCATACGTTTTAATTTCTTACAGCTGATTCTTTTTGCATTTATCTCTGTGTTCCTGTAGAGGAGGAAAATTTTTTTTCCTACTACCCTTCTAGGTTCTCCAGCTGGGGCCCTGTAAGTTGAACTGACAAAAGACAGATTAACAAGAGAAAAGCATACAAATTTATTTAATAAAAGATTTATATGACACAGGAGGTTTCATAAGGAAATGAAGATCTAAAGAAATAGTTAAGCCTGAGTATTTTTATACTACATTTGATGGAAGAGTGGAATGTCATAAAAATGTGATCATATTAAAGAGTATAAACTAAGGGTATTAAACTGGAGAAACTAAGCAAAGCCATTTCCTTTGGCTTTCTCTCTGTATCCCTCTATCTTCACAGAAAGGGATGTTTCTTTCCTCCAGGTATTGGAAGGACATCTCTTACTTGAAGATCTTAGGCCCTGCTTCAGGAGAGAAGGGAAGGTCAGAAAGTCCTTGCTGCACCTGCTGTTTCTCACATTTCTTCAGTTTAAAATACTCAGTATGCCAAGGCACTGTATTTTGGGGTAGCAGGTTCTGAATACTGTCATTCATAACAGCATGTTTGTATTCTGATTTCTTGATTTCTCAGCTTTAGGCAGTATTTCTTGATTTCCCATTCTGGCAGGGTTTAGTTCTTCCTTGACTTCCCCAGGTACCCTTTTTACTTTTTCTTCTCTGGTCCTAATGTAGTTGTTTTTAACTTGGGTTAAATTGATATTCAGTGTGTACACAGTTAAGACAGAACATGTGGGGTACCAGGGTGGCTCAGTTCATTAAGTGTCTGCCTTTGGCTGGGGTCATGATCTTAGCATCCTAGGAGCTTAGCACCTCATTGTGGGGGGGGGGGGTCCCTGCTCAGCAGGGAGTCTGTTTCTCCCTCCCTCCCCCTTTGCTCCTGCCCTCCCCCACCCCCGGCTCATGCACACATGCACACACCACACACTGTCTCTCTCAAATAAATAAAATCTTAAAAAAAAAAAAAGACCGAACATGCTATTCACAGTTAAGCCACAGAGTAATCTATGAAAATTTGTACTTTGCTATACAACTTTTGAGTTTCCCTGAAATTTTAATTTTTTTTGTTATTATTTACATTTAATTTGAAACTACTCACTAATGTAGTTCAGATTGTATCTTGTCCATATTTCCTTTCAGGAAGTTCTGACACTTCAGATATTCACTTAGTTTCCCCTATTCTTAAAGATGTGCTTCCATCTGGACTGGTTGCCACTATTTTTATGCACAGCTCTTATCCTGGGACTTTCCTCACCAGTGTCTTGGGGTTATGTCTTACCTCTTTGTGTTGGATTTCTTGTTTTCTAGATCTCCTGTTTTCCTGTTTATTGGTTTATGCTTTTATTTTGGCAGAATATATTCTGATATATTAGGTTCCTGATAATTTATGTGATTGGTTCTTTGTTTCTCAGTGTTGGAAATTGCATGGTAAGGGGACTTAGTGTGAGTTTGGTTCTGTCCATTGTGCTGAGTACTGGATGAACCCTTTAAATCAGGGAACTACTTTGTTGATGACTTTCTCCCTACTCTCTTTATTTAAATTCATTTAATTACTCTCTACACCCAGCATGGGGCTCAGACTTATGACCTCCAGATCAAGAATTGCATGCATGCTCGGGTGCGTGGGTGGCTTAGTGGGTTAAGCCTCTGCCTTCCGCTCAGGTCATGATCTCAGGCTCCTGGGATCAAGACCCCCATCCAGCCCTCTGCTCAACAGAGATCCTGCTTCTGCCCCCCCCCCCCCCCCCCCCCCTCCCTCCCTACGTGTGATCTCTCTCTCTGTTAGATAAGAAAAAAAAAACTTAAAAAAAAAAAAAAAAAGAATTGCATGCTCATGGGATGCATGAGTGGCTCAGTCAGTTAAGCATCTGCCTTTGGCTCAGGTCATGATCCCAGAGTCCTGGGATCGAGTCCTGCATTGGGCTTCTTGCTAAGTGGGGAGCCTGCTTCTCTCTAAGCCTGCCACTTGTGCTCACTGTTATGCACTTGCACTCTCTCTCTCTCTCTCTCTCTCTGACAAATAAATAAATAATATCTTAAAAAAAAGAATTGCATGTTCTTCCAGCTGAGCTAGCCAGGCACCCCAATTTTCTCCCCTACTTTTTCCTTTTTTTCCCCTCTTATTTTCTCTTGAACTCTGTTACTCAGGTATTGGACTTGCTGAATTGATCTTCCAATCTTGTTATGCTATTCTAATGAGTTTTTCATTTTGGCTGTTGCACTTTTTAATTACCAAGAAGGCATGGTTTTGCTCACTTTCACTTAGTTTTTCTTTTCTTTTCTTTTCTTTTTAAAGCTTACTGTTCTTCACGTTTGTGATATTTTCTTTTATGTTTCTGAAAATATTCATGCTGTCTTTTCCCCCAGAGATTTCTTCTGTTTGCATAAACTCTGTAAGGACTAGCTCTGTAATTTGCAGGGCCAAGTACAGAGTGGCAGTGTCGGTCATTTATTGAAGAATTTCAAGACAATAACAGTAAAGAATTAAACCTAACACAGAGCTCTTCTAAGTGCGGGGTACTCTGACTGTGTAGGTCACATACCTATGAAGCTGACCCTGCTCTCCCTTCCACCTTGGTTTTTCTGTTTCATCTTTTTTATGCCAGAGAGGCCTAACAATTCTTGGCTCTTTGCTGATATTTAGTAGTGGGATCTTAGCTGATTGGAAGCTCTGAATATGTAGTAGGACTTAGCAGTTGTCAGCTTCGCCATAGGAAGATCTGGCCAAACAATTTTTTTGTTTTTTAAGATTTTATGTATTTGTCAGGGAAGGAGAACAAGAGCGAGAGTGAGAGAGGGAGAGGAAGAGAGAGAGCGCGAGCGCGCATGCAAGCAGGGGAGTGGCAGGCAGAGGAAGAAGCAGGTTCCCACTGAGCAGGGAGCCCAGAGTAGGACAGGATCCCAGGACCCTGGGATCATGACCTGAGCCAAAGCAGATGCTTAACTGACTGAGCCACCCAGGTGTCCCCTGAACGAATTTTGATTGAGAATTTGTCATTTTCTTTAAATTTTTCCTAGACTAATTGGTAATATTCCCCTGACAAGTCTCTCCTAATCTCCCATGCCTGAAAATGAAGGCCTGACTGTCAGCCTTTTGGGAAAGGGTATTGATAGGAGGGGCTAGGGTTCGTGACTAGTATTGGCACATCAGAGACAATTCTTAAATTTTTAGGAACTTTGTGAGTCACTTGCTAAATGTAACAGTTACTAAAGATTAAACAAACTTATAATGAAATATATTAATCACATCAGTAATATTAAAAATTCACCACCTCCTAATTATTTTATTACATTTTGTTATTACGGAAGCTCTTGATGTTATTTACATCTAATTTATATGGTGGAAATACTGTTTAATGATAGGTTACCATGCATATCTTCTGAACTCTGCATATAGCGGTATTTTTTAGCTTGAAGCAGCCATGGTAAGAGTATTTATACCATAAAAATTTTAGCAGATATTACAAATAACTCCCCTTGTTCCTCCCCTGATATCCCTGCTTCCCCCAGGTAGTTGTTAAACATTTATATTTACCAACACAGCGTGGATAGGGATCTAGTACATATATTAAACTGCCTTCATCTTATCTGGTGATTCCCTTAGTCCATATAACCCTTTGTTTTAACTCTCTTTAGATTACGGTCAGCCTATTTTAAGAGCAAGGGAAGGGCATTTGCCTGCCTGTCTGAAAGACTGCATCTGGGAATTTCATTTTAGGAAGATTTTCTGTTAACCCTTCCCATTTTATCTCTGCTTATCCTTTTGGGGGAGTGTTCCCTGATGCTTACCTTAGGATTCAGTTTTCTTGGGTCTTTGAGTCCTTTACCTTTTAGACATCTATATTTCAGCTTTCCAAAATGTGTGGCTGTAATCTCTAGTACTCTTTGTACCTTTGGGTTTGTATCTTAAAAAAAACAAACACTACACTACACTACACTACAATACAATACATAGGTGTTTGGGGAAGGATCAGCAAATAGTGGTATGTGTTTAGTCCACCATCTGGTATTACCCAGAAGTCTGGGATATAATTCTTGAAATAAATAGGTACATAACCTTAGCAATTTAGGGGGTTCTGAATAGGCTTAGCCAATCCCCTGCTGGTTTGCAAGTCCTATAAATACAGTCAGGAAATAATTCTTCTGATTCTAGGAGATTTTTTCTTTTCATAAAGCAGGAAGTAACTATAAGTAGGTATTAAATCAGATGACCTTCTGTTAGGTTTTTATGTGGATGTGTGGGGGCGTAAGGAAACACATAGTGCAGTATCAGGTCACATAGTTTGGTTTGAGGAGAATTGGGATAATAGTACTTAATCATCCTAGGTCTGTAGTGATTCCGGTTGTCCTTCAGTGGCTGGATCTGGTGACCTGGTCATCTAATCCACTCTGAAGCAGGCAGGCATTGATTGCTCCATCATCCAGTGAGTCTTCTAATCTTAAGACTCTGTCTCCACTTGTAACCTCTTCTGCTCAAATTCAGTCCCCTTTCCGCATGTTAGATTTGATGTGATTGGGTTGGTTGGACTCTCCTTTAATTTCGTACCAGGCCATTTCATAGTCCATTGAGATTCCCCCCCTTGTCTACTGATGGTTACCTTTGGAGAAGGTCAGAGTAGGAATGTCATAGGGTACCAGGGTAGTAGCTTAAGTAAAAACAATTGCCTGTAGTCTGTAAGAAAGAGAATGTGGGCCACTCTAGCTTTTAAGATACCTGAAAGGTTTTAGCTGTGGACAAAAAGAATAAATATGTAACAGGATATAAATACAGGACTATCCAGTTGATAAATTAAGCATTTCTGGGGCGCCTGGGTGGCTCAGTTGGTTAAGCGTCTGCCTTTGGCTCAGGTTATGATCCCAGGGTGCTGGGGTCCAGTCCTGCTTTGGGCTCCTTGCTCAGCAGGAGCCTGCTTCCCGCCCCCCCCCACCCCCCGTCCCACCCCTCACCCCACCTGTGCTTGCTCCCCCCCTGTCTTGCTCATTCTCTCAAATAATTAAAATCTTTAAAAAAAAACCCAAAACATGGGGCACCTGGGTGGCTCAGTGGGTTAAAGCCTCTGCCTTCGGCTCAGGTCAAGATCCCAGGGTCCTGGGATCGAGTCCCACATCGGGCTCCCTGCTCAGCGGAGAGCCTGATTCTCCCCCTCCCACTCTCCCTGCTTGTGTTCCCTCTCTCGCTGTGTCTGTCAAATAAATAAATTAAAAAACAACAACAACAACAACAACAACAACAAAACCCAAAACATTTCTGCAAAAAGGGCTTCTGGCAACCACTGCTTATTGCTCCTTTTTCTTGTCTCTACTTTCCTCACCACCTTTTGTGTTTTAATTAGAAGGTTTTGTTTTTGGTTTATAAATCCAGGTCAGACTCTTCATATGTGCTAATCGCTTTTTCTTTTTCTTTTCTTTTTTTTTTTTTAGATTTTATTTATTTATTTGACAGACAGAGACCACAAGTAGGCAGAGAGGCAGGCAGAGAGAGAGGTACGGTGAACTTTTCACCAAATTTACCAGCAGTTTCTTTTTTCTGCCTCCTTTCACTTAGGGGACAATTAAGTAAGTTTTAAGGTGAGAAAGTTTAAAAAATTTTTATGTACAGTCATGGTCTTTATTAAAACTTGTTAAAACTGGCTTGCTGTTGAAATAGCAGATGGCTGTGATAAAATGGGAGCACGTCTAAAAAGAAACCAATGCAGATTAAGGCATAATTAAAAATATCTTTTATATGATTCACTAAAATGTTTTTCTTTTGGGCTGTTAATATTGTGTCCTCTTTTTATTCATCTTTGACAAAACCACAGACTTTTTAAAAGGACAGAAAATGACTATTGAAGGCTTTGAAATTTCTTCTTTTTTTTTTTTTAAAGATTTTTATTTATTTATTTGACAGACAGAGATCACAAGTAGGCAGAGAGGCAGGCAGAGAGAGAGGAAGGAAAGCAGGCTCCCTGCTGAGCAGAGAGCCTAATGTGGGGCTCGATCCCAGGACCCTGAGATCATGACCTGAGCCGAAGGCAGAGGCTTTAACCCACTGAGCCACCCAGGTGCCCCTGAAATTTCTTCTTTTAGAGATTTTTAGGACTTGGACTTTCCAAAGGCAAAGAATCTTGAAAATAAGACAGTTACTTGTAAGAGCAAGGCTGATACTGGTTTTTTTTTTGCTTTTTTCCTTAGTGAGTTGTCAAAATGTGGGTTATACTTATCAGGAATACCTGGTCCTCTTGTAATACAAGGAATATCAGAAGGATTTTATCTACCGATGTCTTAAAATGACAAAAGTTTTACATACATCCCTCACTTCTCCTCCCACTAAAAAAAAGATTAGGTATTTTCCTTTATTTCCTTTGCACCATTGCCCAAAGTAGGTATATATGACCTTTTGGAGGGATAACTTGTGACATTTCTAACTGGTCCCAGTGCTTAGCTCAGTGCCAAGACCCAGTAGGTGTTTAACATTCGTTGAATGAAATGAATCAATACTGATTCCAAACTGGTGTGTCTCCTATCCATTCTCTATAAAGCTGCTCCAGGGATCTGTCAAAAATACTGAACCGGGCTGCCTGGGTGGCTCAGTGGGTTGGGCCTCTGCCTTCGGCTCAGGTCATGATCTCAGGGTCCTGAGATCGAGTCCCACATCAGGCTCTCTGCTAGGCAGGGAGCCTGCTTCCTCCTCTCTCTCTCTCTCTCTCTCTCCACTTGTGATCTCTCCCTGTCAAATAAATAAAATATTAAAAAAAAAAAATACTGAACCAACCATGCTACTTCCCCTTAAAAATCCTTTAGTGTCTCTCAGCTACTTAAAGTTTGCCTCTCAGACTTTTTTCCTTATTAAATTGTTTTTGGTATTATAAAATTAATATATATACTGTGGTCAGAAACCCAAACATTGAAAATAGATTTAAAAAAAAAAAGTCCCTAACTCTCCTCCCAACTGACCAGTTTGCTGGACATTAATGTATTTTTCTGTGTATTTGCAAATTACACATAGTCTTTTCAGTTTTGTTTTACACCAATAGTATTATACGAAAATACTGTCCCCTCTTTCCTGCTTCCTTTCCATTGGTTGGGTGAAGTTTTTAATATCATGGAAATTAATCCTTTGTATATATTACATACACTATTCTCCCAGTCTTTTGCTTATGTTTTAACTTTATGGTGTCTTCTCCACAAATAGATACTTAGAATTTGTGTTTAGTCACATATGTCAGTATTTTGTATATTTAAGGAAGGAGGAGTTACTTCCCACTAAGAGTTCAGAATCATTCATATTTGGCAGAATTGGATTTTACTTTTTTCTAAAGTAGGCTCCACTTGGGGCTTGAACTCACAACCCTGAGATGGAGACCTGAGCTGAGATCAAGAATTGGACACTTAGGGCGCCTGGGTGGCTCAGTGGTTAAAGCCTCTGCCTTCGGCTCGGGTCATGATCCCAGGGTCCTGGGATCGAGCCTCACATCAGGCTCTCTGCTCAGCAGGGAGCCTGCCTCCTCCTCCTCTCTCTCTCTCTGCCTGCCTCTCTGCCTACTTGTGATCTGAAAAAAAAAAAAAAAAAAAAAAAAATCTTTAAAAAAAAAAAAGAATTGGACACTTAACTGACTGAACCACCTAGGCACCCTTGGATTTTACATTTTACTCATTCTGGCACTTTTAAGTTTTGTTTTGTTTTTTTTTAAGATTTTATTTATTTATTTGACAGAGAGAGATCACAAGCAGGCAGAGAGGCAGGTAGAGAGAGAGGAGGAAGCAGGCTCCCTGCTGAGCAGAGAGCCCGATGCGGGGCTCGATCCCAGGACCCTGAGATCATGACCTGAGCCGAAGGCAGCGGCTTAACCCACTGAGCCACCCAGGTGCCCCCACTTTTAAGTTTTTATGATGAAGTAGGCATCTACCTTTCACTCAGATATCCAGTTTTCTCAGTTTATTCAAACATCCTGCTTTAATCATTTAGAATGTTGTTTTCTTGAACTATTTATTTCTGATCTCTTTCCATGCCGTTTTGATTACTCTAGTTTTTATGTATGTTTTGGGAATTTTATTTTTCCCACCACAAATCTTATTGACTGTTCTCTTTTTAAATTTAGATATAAATTCCATGCCATAAAATTCGCCTTTTAAGAGTATACAGTTCACTGGTGTTTAGTATAGTCACAAAGTTGTGCAACCATCACCTAATTTTCATAACCCCTTAGAAGAAACTTCATACCTGTCACTCCCCACCCTCTGACCCCTTGTCCCCACTCTCCAACAAGCCCCTAGGCAACCATTAATCTACTTTCTGTCTTTATAGGTTTGCCTATTCTGGACATTTCCTGCATATGGATCGTAAAATATGGGATCTTTTGTGTCTGGATTCTTTCACTTAACATACTGTTTTCAAAGTTCATCCATGTTGTAGTATTGTCATGAGCATGCTGTGAAGGTGCACTCAGAAGTCGTGACTTTCCACAACGTCAGTTTTATTCACTCATGAAGCAGGGTTAACATAATTATAAAGCAGGTTCAGGATTGCAGACTCAGTGACATTTCATCACATGATTCACGTGGCTTCTTACAGGGCACACAAAGCAGAACACAAGTCACACAACAAACATGATAACACAGGGGGCAGGGAGTTAACAAACCAAATGAGAAGTCTGCCTGAGCAGTCAGTCTGTGAGCACACAGTTGAGGTAAGTAAGGCCTCTGTCCTGTCTGGGTCAGCCCTTGGCACTTACTGCTTACTGTGTTCAAGGAGTGAATGATCTCAGTTTGGAGGTCAGTCAGGCAGAGCCTTTGGTGGCAAATGCCCTTTTTAAGTGATCAGACATAGAAGGGTCAATGTCTGAAGAATCTGACAGTCTGCTGCAAAAATTCTCTCTTTTTAAAGGGATTTAATCAGTTTTGGACCCTGCAGATCTCCTCTGCTTCTGCTCGTTATCAGTTCTGGGGTGTTGTTAACTGGTACTTGTCTTGGTGATACCTCATAGCTATAGTTCCCTTATCTGCTTGTGTCGTTGCTTGACACAGTCCCCTCGTTGACACAAGTGACTCCATCTTGCTTTCTCCTGAGGGGTGGGCAGAGGGAGAGAGAGAGAGAATCTCAAGCAGACTCCCTGCTGAATGCAGAGCCCAACACGGGCCTTGCACTCATGACCCTGAGATCATGACCTGAGCCAAAATCAAGAGTTGGATGCTTAAATGACTGAGCCACCCAGGTGCTCCCATCTTGCTCTCTACAAGTGCTTGTACCATCACTTCATTAATCTGTTGTATGCATATACCATAGTTTATCCAATCGTCCACTGATGGACATCTGGTTTGTTTTCACCTTTCACTTTTTACCTGTTTTAAATAGTGCTGCTATAAAATTTGTGTACAACTGTTTGAGTGTCTTGTCTTCAGTTCTTTGGAGGTATATCCCTAGGAATAGAGTTGTTGGGATTACATGTGGTAATTCTTTGTTTAGTGTTTTTTGTTTGATTTTATATTTTGATCTTTTGTCTGGTAAGTTTTTGAACTATTAGACCAAGTAATATTTGATTTTTTTTTTAAAGATTTTATTTATTTATTTGTCAGAGAGAGTGAGGGAGAGAGAGCGAGCACAGGCAGACAGAATGGCAGGCAGAGGCAGAGGGAGAAGCAGGCTCCCGGATGAGCAAGGAGCCCGATGTGGGACTCGATCCCAGGACGCTGGGTTCATGACCTGAGCCGAAGGCAGCTGCTTAACCAGCTGAGCCACGCAGGCGTCCCGTAATATTTGATTTTTAACAGGAAAACCCCATAACCTATAGTTTGCGAATAAGGAGAGATTCTTGTCTCTTCCCTTTGAATATTTTAGTTCTTGTATTTTGGTAATGTGCTGGCTGGCATCTTTGTTTTGTTCCTGGATATAGGATGGGAATCTTTTTAATATTTTGCTATTGGATATGCTGTGTTCTATAAATTTATGTTAGTTTCCTTTTATTAAGGTCAAGTTTTCCTGTTTGGTAAGAATTTTTTGAAAATCAGGAATAGGCACTGAACATTGTTTCCTTTTAGGAATTTATTGCACTGTGGCATCTTTCTTTCAAACTGCTAATGGTTCAGGAGCATTGGGCTTGTACTACTTGGTTGATACCTAGTCGAGTGGATTTTTCTTCCCTTCCAGGCTGATGGTTGTTACACATACACAAAACTCATTGTAGGAGACTAGTAGGAGACTAATGCAAGTGAGAAAGCTCATGTGTTTTGTGTATGTGTGACCAATCTGAAAACCAATCTAAGAACCTCCGTTCTGGAAAATCTGTAGCGGCAAGTTCAGCAATGGTATAGAACTGTTCATGTTAGAATATAGTCCAACATATTTATTTCCTTCAGTCCATTTATTTCGTACATTTTTTTCCTGTAAACTAAACAGTTTAAAATCTTGTTATTCAGAATCAAGAAACACACTCCTTTTAAGTGTTTATAAATATATTCCATAATTGGTTCTACTGCTCCTCTCACCTTGTTCCTGATAAAAAACAAAGCTACAAAATGCTTTGAATTTTAAGCAAATGGCAAATTGTCTCTGTTCACAGGGTGCTCATCACCATAGTAACAAGAAGCCAACTCATTTTTGAAGTGGGGCAGGATGCTGGTCCATCGCTTTTCAGAAGGACCTAAGACAATCCAAATACCTTTTTGTAGATTAAAAAACAGGCCTGCTCAAGGTGTGTCAAATATCTTCAGTAAACACAAGTCGCAGATGAAATAGTTTGTAGAGGAAGTAAAATCCCCATTTAAGGTTCTGTCACATTACAAAGACTCCAAAACAAATCTAGATGGGCTTTACTTTCTGCCTGAAAATTATCAAGTAGCTTCCTCTTAAGGCTCATTAATTCACCCTTCACCTCCATGTCATACATGTTGAAGACAGCTGGTAGGGAAGGTCAGGGGGACTTAGGGAATTAAATGAGGCAAAGGTAAAAAGTGAGTTTTAGATTGGCCCAAATTGTGTGGGCAAGGGTCACAGATGTAATCTTTGATTTAATTTACGTGGTAGATTTTGAATTGCTTTGTGTTAGATCTTGCTATGGAGAAAGGTTGTTTGGGATCTAAATCTCAGAGATTTTCCTTAAATGTTTTTAAAGCTGTATTTAAAGCTTAGTTCTGGGGAGAGGGTTGGTGGAGAGAGAAAAAGAATAGATCAGGATTTGAGATTTGTCGCCTGAAACATCTACCGTGACTTTTGGAGGGTGTCAGAAAATAAAACCAGGTTTTCAGGTAGCTAGTAAAATATAGAGGGCTATCTAATACTTTAGATTACGAATAGAATTAGAGAGTTCAGGTAAATCAAAATATGATCTATTGAAGGGAGTCTGGCTGGTTCAGTTGGTAGAGCATGCGACTCTTGATCTTTGGGGTTATGAGTTTGAGCTCCACATTGGGTGTAGAGATTACTTAAGGATAAAATCTTAAAAAAAAAATCCATTTTGGACTAGCCAAATAATATGGATAATGATGGCAAATAAAGCATTTTTTAAAAAGTAAACTGCTGCACCCATCATGAGGCTCGACGTCTTGACTCCAAGATCAACAATCACGTGCTCTACTGACTGAGCCAGTCAGGTTCCCCTAAAGAAGCATAAGTTTAATAAATTACTATCAGGAAAACAGGCAAGTTTGACATTCAGGATCGAAACACTCCCACTTATACAAACTCTGGGGACATTTTGACGTTTAGAACATTGAAGTTCTCCTGAAACAATTGGTGAGATTTTTTATTCAACAAGTTTTGTCTATAATATACTCCTTTAGGCCTCATAAAGTAGTTAACAGAAGTCTTCTTCTTCTTCTTCTTTTTTTTTTTTTTTTTTTAAAGATTTTTATTTATTTATTTGTCAGAGAGAGAACACAAGCAGGCAGAGTGGCAGGCAGAGGCAGAGAGAGAAGCAGGCTCCCTGCTGGACAAGGAGCCCAATGTGGGACTCGATCCCAGGACCCCAGGATCATGACCTGAGCTGAAGGCAGCAGCTCAACCGACTGAGCCACCCAGGCGTCCCAACAGAAGTCTTCTTGAGCTGATGTTCAGTCAGAGGAAGATGCACCAACATGGATGCATGTCAGGAGGGAGGGAGCAGTTGTTGCAGAGAATGTAAAGAAAGGATAAAAGGAATAGGAATGTGGGGACTAACACTTCTTTATGTGGATAGTCAAGGGGTGCCTCTCTGAGAAGATGACACTTGAGCAGAAAGATGGAAATAGTCAGTGATAACAGTAAATACCTGGGTGTTAAGAAACAAAATTCATCCGAATAAATTTGAAGATCTAATTGGCTTTATTAAGTGACTCATGAATCCGCAGCATCCCACCTAGCAAGTAAAGGAGAGCTCCAAGCATATGTACAAAATGGAAGGTTTTTATAGGAAGAAGGGTGGAGCAAGAAGGTTATTAGCAAAAAAAATAAAATAAAATAAAATAAAAAGGTTTTGGGCTAGATCCCCTTCCCTTAAAGGGAAGGGCAAGGGGTCTGATTATGCTGATTACTCCATCTTCCATTGGGGGACGGAGTGGGTCCTTGTGACAGATTACTTCATTTCTGCTAATCAGAAAATTCCTGACTGACTGGTTAAGACTGCATTTCTAGGGGAGGTCGATACTGCAATTAGGTCAGGTATTACTTCATTTGGTGACTTCGCCTAGCCCAAGTGATGCCATTTTGGGCCTGTGGTTTTATTTTTAACAGGGGTGTGGTACAGAAGAAAATGATAGATGGAATTTCCCTTTTCCTTTATGGGATTACACTGGCTGCTGAGTTTGAGAGTGGACCATATGGAAAGCAGGAGTAGAATTGTGAGAACTAGTGCAGGTAAGAAACCATGGTGGCTTAGAACAGAACGGTAGTGGAGGTGGTGGCTGGTACAAGTTGATCCTTGAACAACATGGGTTTGAACTGTATGGGTCTGCTTATCTGTGCATTTTTTATAGTACAGTACTGTAGATGTATTTTCCTAATATTTTCTTTTCTCTAGCTTTATTCTAAGAATACAGTATGTAATACATACACAAAATATGTGTTAAACAGCTATTTGTTATTGGTAAGGCTTCTGGTCAACAGTAAGCTGCTAAGTTTTGGAGGAGTCAAAAGTTATACTTAGATGTTTTTTTTTAAAGATTTTATTTATTTATTTGACAGAGATCCCAAGTAGGCAGAGAGGCAGGCAGAGAGAGGGGTGGGGGAAGCAGGCTCCCCGCTGAGCAGAGAGCCCGATGTGGGACTCGATCCCAGGACCCTGAGATCATGACCTGAGCCGAAGGCAGAGGCCTTAACCCACTGAGCCACCCAGGCGCCCCTATACTTAGATTTTTGACTGCATAGAGGTGGGGAGGTTATCTGTGCCCCTAATCTCCCTCATTGTTAAAGGGTCAGCTGCAGTTGGACTCTGAGTATATTTTAGAAGGAAGAGCCAATGGGAATTCCTGGTGTGGTTTGTGAGAGAAAAATGCGGTCAGGGATGACTCAAGGATTTTGGCTTTGAAAATTGGAAAAATAGGGTTGCTGTTTACCAAAATGGGGAGGACTGAGGAAGGGTGGTGGTGGAACGTTGATCTAGGGGTGCCTAGGTGGCTCGGTCGGTTAAGTGTCCGAACTCTTGGTTTTGGCTTAGGTCATGATCTCAGCCCCATTGGGCTGTGTGCTTGAGATTCTCTTTCTCCCTTTCCACTGCCTCTCCTGTCCCCTCGCTCTCAAATAAATAAATCTTAAAAAAAAAAAAAAAAAAAGGGAAAGAACATGGTCTAGTTAAATTAGCAGCTGAAGAGATTTAGAACAATTAAGGGAATTAGCTCAAGCTCAGAAGATTATGAATACCTAGGAAGTGAAAATCCATTTGACGTATTACAAGAAAGTATTTAATAAACCGAAGTTGATGAGGCTTTAAGGAGGAGCTTAAAAAAATTGTAAGCTATGCTTGTTCTGCCTTTAGGAAGGGGTGGAGGTCCTGAATTTTCTTGTGTTGAGGAAGTTCTTTTTTTAAAATTTTTAAAGATTTTATTTGTCAGAGAGAGAGGGCACAGGTGAGAGTACAAGCAGAGGGAGGAGCAGGGAGAGGGAGAAGCAGACTCCCTGCTGAGCAAGGCGATGGATGCGGGACTCATCCCACCTGGGATCCTGACCTGAGCTGAAGGCAGACACCTGACTAAGCACACAGGCGTCCCAGGTTCTTTGGTTCTTAAGGGGGTATAATTAGTCATGAGTCAAAAACTGTGTGTACATCAGGATTCATCATAACTTGGTTGAATTATTCCTTAGGTTATTTTTCTTTCTTTGCTTTTTTCACTTGTAACCCAGATCTTCTGATTTAATAATATTGGTACCAGGAGAGGAGACAAATATGAATGAAGGACTCAGGTACTCCATTTTCTGAAAATGGAATTTTGATCCCCATTATGACTTAATAAATCTACATTAATTTTAGTATAAGCTGGCCTTTAGAGCCTTGTCAGCTCAAGAGTTCGGTGTTAAAATTGGGTTTTCTGGTCCTGTATAAGTACATGGCTAGATGGTCATCTCATGGTTCGTTGATTGATAATTCCCACAGTAAGGAGGATTCTTTTCAGGAAACCAAATAAACATTACACTTTGTTTGTTTCTGTTTTATTTTGAGCATGAAATAACAAGATTGGATGATTTTAAAGGATGTTTAACCAAGTTTTAAATTTCTTGATGCCTTTGAATCACTCCCTTTCTAAAATCTTAACAGAATTCTATTCAGTATTATTTTGGATAGTCACTGAATTTTTCTGTTACTGGATTTGTGGGATATGGGTAGAAATGTGATAGTGGAATAGGATTAAAATACCTGTGCAACTTTTATTTAGAAAAGGCATTTTGGGACTGAAGTCTTTGTTTAAGACCAAAAAGAAAATTTCACAGTAATTTGATTTTTCTGATAAAATTTGCCTCTTGAGCCTTCCCATTTCCTTTTTTCTAGGGCCATGCTAGGAAAAATGTTAATTTTAATACTGCTTTTTTTTTTTTTTTAACCTTGTAGCTAGCCTTTATTTTTGTGTTACATTCAAAGATAATACTTTTCCTGTTTGATTTGCCTGTTTTTTGTTCCTCTACTGAGGTTTCTTTCCCCTTGCCATCTTCCCAAATAGGAACCTATAGAAGGCACTTATCTGTAGTTTTGATTTGTATGTTTCCTGTAATCATGCAAGAAATTTAGAGCTGAGTTGTATCAGATAGCTATGATATCAGTCTTTTCTTTCCATCAAATTTAATTTTAGTGTTTAAAACTTAGGAAATACTGTACTCGTATGCTAACAGTGAGTGGCCTAAAGAATAATGTCTTGATTTTTAATGGGATTCCTAGGTGTTCTTCCTTTCCCTTATATTGTCTCAAAATCTCTTTGAAGTTTCTTTGTGTCTCTTCATAAATCTTCTAAAATTCGGTTCAAATCTACGAGTATTTCAGGAATGGTGTGAGCACACACCAGGATCGGATTCAGTTCCAAAAGAGACCTTGCTTAATGTGCCATTTTGTTTCTATTATACTGATGTTCTTTTTTTTTTTAAGATTTTATTTATGTATTTGACAGCGAGATCACAAGTAGGCCGAGAGGCAGGCAGAGAGAGAGGGGGAAGCAGGCTCCCTGCTGAGCAGAGAGCCTGATGTGGGGCTCGATCCCAGGACCCTGGGATTAGACCCGAACCGGAGGATAAGGCTTCAACCCACTGAGCCACCCAGGTGCCCCTATACTGATGTTCTTATCCTGTTTCTAGATTTGTCATGTAAATGGACACTTATATTCTTTCTAATGAGTCCCTATTTATTAAGAATTTTTTTTCACTTCATTATGTGGTTGACTGTAAAATAGCTTTCCAAAATCTTTTGCATCAAATATTTATGTATGATACATATGCTCAGTACTTCCTTTTCTCCCCATAAAGAGCTTTTATGTACATATGCTTTATTAGTCTATCTTCCAGCTAGAACGTTTATTTAATGAGGATGAGAATTTTTATATTTTTTCACTACTGTATCCCTGGTCTTTGGAAGAGTACCTGGTACATAGTAGATGATCAGTAAATAATGAGTGAGTGAATGAAAGATCGAATTAGTATCTTAGCTCCCAAACTGAAATTTGAATAGGAGGAGAAATGATTGCTTGAATGTTCAAATTAGAGATTGGAAATTATTTTATACTTGTGATGTGAAATGCAAGAAAATTCACCAACTTCAAGGATTGGTGAAAACTCCCAGGAATAAGAAAGGCCTGATCTCTTTAGGCCCCACAGATAGTTGCAAAAAAAAAAAATTTTTTTTTTTTTTTTAATTAAGTAGGCTCTGTGCCCAACATGTGACTTGAGCTCATGACCCTGAGATCAAGAATTGCATGCTCAGGTTGCCTGGGTGGCTCAGTTGGTTAAGCGTCTGACTTTTCCACTTAAGCCTAGGACACTGGGTTCGAGTCCCACTTTGGGCTCCTTGCACAGCAAGAAGCCTGCTTCTCCTTCTGCCTGCTGCTCCCACTGCTTGTGCGTTCTCTCTCTCTCTCTGACAAATAAATAAATCTTAAAAAGAGAGAGAGAGAGAGAGAGAATTGCATGCTCTCCTGACTGAGCCAGCCACATGCCCCAATAGTTGCAGTTTGAGTGCAATGTTAGTGTTGCGGATTTGAATGAGGGTGGGTTTAGAGATCTCTACCTTCTGTGTAGTTTTAATCAAATCTCTGTTGCATACACTCATAAATATATTAATAGTTTTTCTTATGCTACTCTCATCTTCTCTTGCACTGAATAATTTCAGATCTGGAGCAGTATTTTGAAAATTTGAATAACATGTGAATCCCATCCAAAGGAAATTTATTGAAACCCTTTAATATAGATAGAATTTTAAAATTTTTACGTTGCATTATTATGTAGTTACTAGTAAACCCTGTATGCTTCTAAATCTTATACAACTACAAAGAGAAAACAAATACATAGCATATATAATACTTGAGTATTATTTTGACACTATTTTGAAGTCTGAAAAAACTAAAGTCTGAAAGTTTGAAAAGTTAAATTGATTACAGTATAAATGCTGACATTCATTCTGCAAATTCTTTTGTGTTTGTCATATTTTATTTAGTTATTTATATGACAGAGAGAGATCACAAGTAGGCAGAGAGGCAGTAAGAGGGAGAGGGAGAAGCAGGCCTCCCACCAAGTAAAGAGCCCAGCGTGGCCCCATCCCAGGATGCTGGGATCATGACTCGAGCCGAAGGCAGAAGCCCAACAACTGAGCCACCCTCGTGTCCCACATATTTTAAAGATACTGTGATAACTCATCTCTACTTTTCTCCTTTGGGTTGCTGCTAAAACCTTTGTTCACATACCTTCTTTCATTCTGCCTTCATTAAATCAGGGTTTCAAGCACATTGGAGTATATCTGTAGGTGTTAAATAATTATTTTCCAATTGAATTCAGGAACTGAAGAAGAATTTCCTGTTTGACTATCCTTGGGTATTTAGTATTTTTTTCACCTATACATTTTACTCAGAGCAGAAGAATTATAGTAAATGTTATTCTCCTGGAGGGCATTGGTATATGAAACACTGAATGAACTGATATAAAGGGTCTGACTTATGCATGAACCTGGGGTTAGCACTGTCACCTCTCCATTAGATTCCAGTTAATATAGGTTAGCTTCTGGTTTGCCTCTGGGTAATAATTTAGTTCGGTACTAATGACTGTAGAAGGCTTTTTGGATACAAAGCTCTTTCTCAGATTGTCTTTCCTTCGCTTTCTAAAAGTTGGAGGGAAATGTTAAAATTAGATGGGACTTAGTTCCTAAAGTAAGACATGTTACAGAGTATTTTCATAGGGAGAATTTGGTGTACCTCTTTATTTGAATCTTTTATAACTTAACATGTAGTATTTTGCATTTGTAGCGTATCAGAAAATGCCGACCTTTGAAGTTATGGC
Organism: Enhydra lutris kenyoni; assembly: GCF_002288905.1. Taxonomy (NCBI): domain Eukaryota; kingdom Metazoa; phylum Chordata; class Mammalia; order Carnivora; family Mustelidae; genus Enhydra; species Enhydra lutris. Next base: position 51,969,711 of record NW_019154088.1, read on the forward strand.
TACATCACTGCTTGATTTTGAGCAAGTTTCAGTTTCTGGCTTTTATCTTCTCTTCTGACAGTGGTTACAGACTGCAATACAAAAACACTGAAGGTTATAGGTTTGTGGTGATATGTGGACCACAGGGGGGAAGGCATAGAGAGACTGGGGAGAAAGGAAAGAAGGAGCAGCTGGTACAAAGGACCCAAGATGCAAATGATGTGAGGAACAGAAAGAGGGCCAGATGAAATGTTTGCAAAAGTGCTTTGTTAGGTACAAAACATTTCTTAAAGCTAAGGTGCTGGTATGTTTAGGGAATTATTTGTTTTCTTTTTCCAGTGGGCTGCTGTTTGTTCGCTTGTAAGACCATCTTGCCTAGGGAATAGGATCCTGCTTTGGGGCTGACAAGAGCTGGACCCATGAATCACAAATTCAACAGTCTGTGAATTACAATTAGTTATTTATACTAACAGTCTGTTTCTATAGATTAGCAGTAGGAGAGAGAGGAATAGGCTTACTACTAGAAATTTGGGGGGTGAAAGAGTTTTGTATCATTTCTAATTCTTAACTATGTTTGGCTGTGCTCTTTGGTATGTATAGTTTTGTCACCTATTAGCCCAGCAATTAAATCTGATCTTGGGTACCAGGTTCTTCTCTGTGGTTTGGGTTGTTAATAATTGAAGTACTTTAAGATTTTGGGTATGAACTCTGCATACTTGATAATTAATTTAGAACCAGAGAACTTAGGATTTTCTGTTGAAGTAATTAATAACATATTGTGGCTTTACAATTAATGTATGTATAACTGTTACACCAAAATAACCCAAACATGATAATAGGACATAGTTTATGTTTTTAGTGCCCTTTAAAGATGAACGTATTTTTAAACTTCTTGGTGTCCTTATTCTTTCAAGTTTGGGTGTGTAAGAGTCTATTTATCAGAAATATTTTAGCACTAATGTTGGTTTGGCATTTTAAAAAATATATATGTAAACATGACCCTAGACAGCTGTGTTTAATATAGTAAAGAATCATGGGGAGACTTTTCAGTGTTTCTTGTTGGGACTTAGTGTATGTGTATTTTGGTATTTAAAGGATGTGGTGTGGGGCTTTGAAAATGAGAGGGAGGTTGCCTAACTTATACCTGAATGCGTGCATATCTCAGTTGTTCTGTCTTAGAGGTTATTAGCAACATGAAAGTTGTTTGTACCCTGGTGAAACTGACAGTACTAAGTTAGAAACCTTTTGTGGAAGTATTTGCACATGCCTGGTGAGTAGGATTTTCTTTAAAATCTGACATTGCATCAGAATGTTTTAGGTAACTAGGGTGCTGGAAAAAAGCTGCTGCTTAAGCCAAACTACTTTTTGCTTTGCAGAAAGGTAACCAAGATTAAAAGTGACCATGACCTGGAGAGTAGCCTCTATCTTTCCACCTCATCCACCTCCCGTTTCTGAGCTAGCAGTGCACTAGATCAGGAAACAGTGGGTGGAGTTGCTTAATTGCATCAACTTCCTGGGCTGCCCAAGTATTGACTACTCGTATGTTCCATTTAAAAGATTGTTGCTGATTGGCTGGTTTCTTTTAAATCTTTAGGTTTGACATTGATTCACTCTAATGAATGCTTTCCAAGTACAAGGCACTGCGCTGCATGCTCTGTGGGAGCTACAGAAAGGAATATGATTACTCATACCTTTCACTTTACAGTATAGTAGGGGAGAGGAAGACAAGATAGACAATGGTTAAGTGTCCCAGGGGAGGCATATAGCAACCATTCCGTAATATTGATGGGTGAGGGTGGGGCAGTGGGTGAGACCTGGGCAGGGAGGGCCCCAGGTGAGTGAGCAGTTTCAGTAGTTCCAGTGGGTAAAGAATGAAAAAGATGGTGGTAACGGGTAGGGAAAAAAGGCCAAATGGCCACTGTGAAGATGAAGGGAAAAATACAAGGAAGAACTAAGGCAGGAACTGTTAATTAGAAGCCTTGAGATTTCCCAAAATTCTGTGCGGAATTTTTTGTTTGCTCTGGCCTTTTTTCTTGGGCAGAGAACTTTGACTTTTTCTCAGATAAGTGTCCAGAATCAAAAAAGATGGAGAACCACTGCTAAGTTATCAGCCTTTGATGACAGAAAATACTGAAGCTTTGTAGAGAAATTAAGTCATGGGGTGTACAGTTTTTTTCTTGCAGGAAGTAGGATTTGGAGGACCGAGTTTATGAAATTGTCTCTGGAGTGGGGCAGGGATTGCTTTGTCCAACTGCAAGTCTGGTGGATCCATTAGATTGTGTGACAGTGAGGGGTAGGTGTTTTGAGTTAAAGGAGTTTCCTAAGTCATTATTTCCCCCTTTATTTGGAGACCAGATTGATGTAGATGTGGGCTGCCCCGATGTTGTTACAGAACAATTCCAAGTGTTTACTTTTTTCATGGAGCTCCTCTTATGTGTCAAGTGTTCTGTGCTTGATCCCATTGTGGGGGGCGGGGGGGTGTATAAAATACCATACAGACATCCTTCCCTTAAGGAGTTGATGCTATGCAATGCTTATCTTTTGGCTTTTTGTTCAGCTTGGATCTATGTTTGTTCAGTTAATCTTTGAGTCTGATCATTTCCTGGGCAAAAAAAAAAAAAAAAAAAACCCAAAACTGATTTCTATTAAAATGAACTCAAAATGGCTTTGGTCTGTGACTTAATTTTCCTTTTAAAGAATGGAGAACAACTGGGATTTGATGGTTTAGGAAATACCACCATAAATACACTGTACTCATAATTGGGAAGCTCTGCACAGCTGATTTGGTGACTTTGGGCAAATCATTGGACTCTTCTTACTGTTGATTTTTATATCAATATGTGTGTATACACACACAGCTTTAAAATGTTACAAAGTGCATTTTATTTGTTTTAATTTTTATTTTTTAAAGATTTTATTTATTCATTTGAGAGAGAGAGAGAGAGACAGACAGACAGACAGAACACAAACAGGGGGAGAGGCAGAGGGAGAGGGAGAGGGAGTAGCAGACTCCCGGCTGAGTGGGAGCCCAACATGGGGCTCAGTCCCAGGCCCGGAGATCATGACCTGAGCCAAAGGCAGATGCTTAACTGGCTGAGCCACCCAGGTGTCCCAGACTTAGTTTTTATTTATTTATTTTTTAAAATATTTTATTTGTTTATTTGACAGACTGAGAGAGAGGGAACACAAGCAGGGGAAGAGGAAGAGGGACAGGCTTCCCGCTGAGCAAGGAGCCTGCTGTGGGACTTGGTCCCATAACCCTGGGATCATGACCCAAGCCCGAAGGCAGACGCTTAACGACTGAGCCACCCAGGCGCCCCCCAGAGTTAGTTTTTAATTTAAATAAATAAATGGTCCTTTAGGTCAGTGCTTTTTAACCTGAGTCCATGGACCCTGCTGAGCTTTAGGGAGGTGGCTTGTGAATCTCCTCAAGCAGCAGTCGGGCCAGACTTTGTGGATCTATGCCGCCTTTTCCAGGAAGACTCCTTTGCTTTCATCAGAATTTTAAAGGGCTTATAGTGCCTGCAAAAAAGATTAAAAACCACTGTATTTTGTATAGATGAGATTTTAATTAATAAGAGTGGTAACATTTTTTCCCTTCCAGACATATTTTGCAGGAAGACGATTGTCCAGGAGTTAATTATTGGAGCAGTGACTATTCTTGAATGATTTGAAGTGTTCTCTTAAAAAACTTGGATTGTATGAAGATAGGATCAGAATAGTGTACTTGTTATTTTTCTTTTCTTTTTTTTTTTTTAAAGATTTTATTTATTTATTTGACAGGAAGAGATCACAAGTAGGCAGAGGGGGAGGGGGAAGCAGGCTCCCTGGGATCATGACCTGAGCCTAAGGCAGAGGCTTAAGCCACTGAGCCACCCAGGCACCCCTGTTATTTTTCTTTTATGTGATCTTAAAACATCAAACCTTAACCCCCTAGTTTCTTACATTTACCCCATTGTTATGGGCTGAATTGCAAACTGCTCCCCTCTTCACATGTTGAAGTGTTAATTCCCAGTACCTGGGAATGTGATTGAATTTGCAGAGAGGGCTTGTGTGTGTGTGTGTGTGTGTGTGTGTGTGTGTGTGTGTGTTTAAAAGATCTTATTTATTTGAGAGAAAGAAAGCAGGAGCAGGTGGAGGGGCAGAAGGAGAAGCAGGCTCCCCACCAAGCAGGGAGCCCAGATATATATACGATGCTGGGCTAGATCCCAGGACTCTGGGATCATGATCTGAAACGAATGAAGGCAGAAGCTTAACCAACTGAGCCACCCAGGTGCCCCAGGAGAGAGGTCTTTTAAAGAGGTGATCAAGGGGACTCCTGGGTGGCCCAGTCATTTATGTGTCTGATTTTTGATCTCAGCTCGGGCTCCTCGCTCTGTGTGTGGACCCTATTTTTTTTTTTTTTTTTTAAGTGATTAAGTTAAAAGAAGTAGACCGGTTGGGCCTTAGTCTAATTTAACTGGTGTCTTTAGAGAAAAGAGGAATTTTGAACATAAGAGAAAGACACCAGAGGCATGTATGCCCAGAGGAAAGATCCTATGAGGATACAGTGAAAAGGTAGCCATCTGCAAGCAAAGAAGAAAGGCCTTAGGAAAAAAACAAAACAAAACAAAACCCACTGTCACCTTGGTCTTGGACTTTCAGCCTCCAGAACTGTGAAAAGTAACTTTTCTGTTGTTTAAGCCATGCAGTCTGTGGCTTTTGTATCACAGCTCAGGCAAACTGACACACTCATGATGAGGTGGTAGTTGAGTGTCAATAAGAAATACAGCAAGGTTACTGTTTCTTTTTGCCCCAGTGCATTTATGGGGTAATGATGAGATGTTGTGTATAGCTTCACATAATCTAGTACTGGAAAGAGATGGTAGGACCTATGAAATCTAAATATAATAGATATTAATATTCTTATTCTTTTGGCCTTATTCTTGACCATTTTGTAATTTCCCATTTGCCTGTGGTTATATTTTAATGTCATATCTTCTATTCTCTACCACTTCTCATTCGTTGGAACTAATTTTTATAATTAAGTCTATTATAAATCAATACGAGAGTAGTGCTGTGTGTATTCTCCTGTGTGTTTTCCGTACAGTCATTCCAGCTCAGCCTTATTCTCTGGTAATATCATCTGTACTCCAGCCTCTGTTTCAGACTGTCATATTTGCATTCACTTTTTGAAGTTTCTCTTTGCCAGAAATAGAATTCGAGTGCTCCTAGTGATGTCTGCCTTTATTCTGCACATTTTTAAATTTGCAAATTAATCAAAAGCAAAGGGATCCGTGTATGTTTCTCAAGTTTGCCAGGAGATCAGGAATTCTGTCAGTTGTCTTCTTGCTGAAGCCCCAAGGTCTAGTCTAACACTTAAAGGGAAGTTAAGTATTTTAATAAACGAATAGTTTTATTTTAGGTAGGTTATCAAATTTGGGCACCCAGAACTGAACCCATAACCCAAATTCTTCTTCCTCTCACAGTTAGACTTCAGTCTTCATGTCTGATGTCGAGAATAAGCTTAGTGGTAGGGAGTGCCCCATCCCTGTGTTCCTCATTGGCTTCCCGTCCTCATTTCATAATGTGGTAGGTAAGAGCATACTTTGACTCCTAACTGTGAACATCCAGACTTCTTGATGTGCTTGCTGCAAGCTTCTTAACCTCCCTCTGCTTTAGATTTTTCATCTACAATGAGAGATAATAAGAGTATGCATTTGTTAGGTTTTTAGGGGGATTGTGAGCTTTGAACAGTGTTTGGCACAGTAAACATTTTAGAGCTGTTAGAGCTATTATTATTCTAGAAGTGAAAACAGATTTTTGTCATCTCACTTATTTGTATCTTTTATCTCTAAGTCTACATTTCTTTCTTTCACTTTAAACAACAGAACTTTTGCCCATAAAACTGGCATGATTTTCCCTGGTAGTGGCAGTGTAAATTAGCTCTACTGGAAAGTGGTTGGGCAAGGTATACCCAGTCATAGAAATAGTCACACTCTGACTCAGGAATTCCACTTCTGGGAATCTTCTGTGCCTAAGAGAGTGCATCCATGAAGTTTACATTATAACCTCCAGGGTTGGGTGGAATAGTTTATTAAATTCGGGCACTTAGACATTTACAATTGATTGGTTTCCAGACCATGTAGTAACATGGAAAATATTCGTGATGAGAAAAGTATAACATTTTATGTATAATATGATTACAGCCGTGTTAAGTAAATACATACTTCCAGGAATTTCAGAGGATAGGACATATAAGAGCTCTTTTAACCCTCTTGAGTTGTCAGATTCCGGATTTATGTAAAGCTGGTCCTGAAGGCCCAAAGTTTACCCTGTAATTGAGAGTTCTATATACCTTGTTTGTAAACCACTGTCTTTCCTGTTTGGCTTTAGCAATTCCGGGCTTAGTCAAATTCTGCAGAACTGAATGGACATGGGGATATAAAGGCGAAGACAGACCCTCTCTATACTCAAGGGATAGTTTTATATGAGATTTAAGACAAGTGCATAAACTCTGGTATGTGATTTTTTTGTCCAATAATAAGACAGTTTGGGCTCCTGTTGCCTAATGATTTGTGCATGTGTGTTTGTGTATGTGTGTGTGAGTGTGTGTGTGGTGTAGTATAGATTTGTTACATTTACTTTTTGGGAATACTCATTTTTAACACCAGGATTTAAGTTGGCTTTGGTAAACTCAAAAAACAGGCGGTAGAACAGCAACTTTTCCAGTTTCCTTTTGACCATAAGCCTCATTTCTTTGTAAAGTGTACTTTGAACAGCCAGTGCATAGACTGCCACTTCAGTCTGGGTTCACCAGATCCTAGGGGAATGTGATAGAAAGAAGAGTAATTCCTGAACAGTTTGGCACAGGTCTGTGGCTTAGGCTTTATTTCTTCTGTAAATACCATGGGCCCTGTTTCTGAAGTAATTCCCCCACCCCTTCCACCTCAGCCAGGATTGCTGACAGAAGTCTTTATTTTATTTTATTTTATTTATTTTAATTTAACTTAATTTTACTTTTTTGGTGTCCCAAGATTCATTGTTTATGCACCACACCCAGTGCTCCATGAAATACATGCTTGCCAGATCTTTTGTCTGCATTGATACTGCAAACAGTTTTGGTTGGTGCATTAATATTTGCTACCCTGAATTTTTACTTTTTTGCCTCTTTCTTTCTTTCCTGAGGGATAAGCCATTTTTAAATTCATTTACACATCAGGGGCCAGCCTGTGCCCAATAGGCTGTTGTACTATGCTCAAGATCAAGGCCCAACACAGGGTTTATGTATGTTGGCAGACTTGTGGTGTGCTGTTGCATATACACTCTAGATTTGTGCTGTTCTCTGATTTTTCATATCAAACGTTATTTGGCATCTGATGGATTGTTGAACTGTGTTTGTGGTTGGCCTTAAAATCTTTAAAATTTATTTCCTAGGAGAGTTGACGTCTTTATGTCCAAGTTATATTTGGTCAAATAGGATATATGTTAAAGCTCTGATCAGTTCTTTGAAAGGACTGCATTACTTTCAAAGAAAGTATTGCCTTAAAATATGTTAAATTTATATAAAATGTATATATGGAAGAATGACTGCTTTCAAAGTAAAAAGCATCAGGTCACTCAAGGAGTAAAATTTTGCTAGATTTTCTTTTCCAATGTTTTCTTTAAGAAATATTAGAATAGGAAAATAAGGTTTTAACAGGAAAGCTAAATATCTGAAAATCTATGGGGGTGAAATTTTTATGGTAATGCTCAATGTACTTTTCAATATATAATCAGTGATTGGGGAGGACTAAACTTTATTGGGTTTCATTGGATTTTGATGTTCATTCTAGTGGGAGCTACCAAATTGTAAATTTCTCATCAGCTCAGGTAACAATGAATTATGATACGCCAGAGTTAGGTGTTGGCATTATGTCACAGGAACAATAGGAAACAACTTTGTAAACTGTTAACTGAATTAATATAAACATGGTAAGCTTAACAAAACGTAGTATTTCAGTTTGTCTCTATCCCCAACTGTTACTTAATAAATCAGAATAGCCTGAGCAAGCATTCTTTCCTCTAGCCTCCTCTCCCCCTTCTTCTCTACTCCAGGAAAAGGGGAAAGGAGGATCCATGTAAACTGATCACTCAGTATTTTGCGGTACTGTAAAACTGTTAGGTATTTAATTGCTTCTATTGTGATCACAATAGAAGAGCAAAGTAGTGGCTACCCTTCCCAATTTGTAATACTCCTTTTTGGTATGTTTTAGATACTTTATTGTCCCATCAGGCTTATCATACACTTTTGTTTTGGGGAAGTTAGTTGTGTTTTTTTTTTTTTTTTTTTTAAATATTTCATTTATTTGAGATAGAACACAAGCAGAGAGAAGGGTCAGAGGGAGAGGGAGAAGCGGACTCCCCACTGAGCAGGGAGCCCCCAGGGCTCCATCCTGATATGACCTGAGCTGAAGGCAGATGCTTAACTGACTGAGCCACCCAGGCACCCCCTTGGGAAGTTAGCTTTGTTTGGTCTTTAATCATGATACAGAATCTATATTAGATAACCATGAAGCATGTATGTGCTGTATTTCCTGTTCTTCCTCACTGAGCACTTCAGCTCCTTGCCACTCCCCAGGGACATCACTGGAACCCACAGCAAGCAGGGATGGTGTACCCGGCGAGAGGTCCTATTCCTTGTGACCCCAGGTGATGACAGAGTCCAGGGTTGATCGAGGACTTCTGGTAGCAACAACATTGTGGCATGGACAAAGGTCTATCATCCTTAGAGCCGTGGCTTGCGCATCTTATTTTTGTTCATTTGATTTTTTTGGTGGGGGATGCAGTGTCAGAGTTCAGAGGGAGTTATGTTTTCTTGATTAACATGATTTTCCGGGTTGTTGCATCCAGGACACAGGGGCAACCTCAGCCTTAAACTTTGTTTCTGCTCCTACCCCCGAATCTCCAGGCAGCAGGGGGAGGGTCTGGCTACCCCTGCCCAGCCACCCTGTTGTAAGGAAACTCCATCAGAAATTCAACTGGCTTCCAAACTGGGGGGAAAAAATTGTGAATTCTAAGAATGATGAAAGCTGTGAGCAGTGAGTTCTGGAAAACTATGCACGTGCTTCCAAAAGCTAATCTCTTCATTGCTCGATATCTTTTAACAGACAGTAAAGGATTTTTCAATTAAATTGTGCACTGTTAACCATCCAGCCCTCCCCCGGCGAAGTTCAAAGATCCCATGAGATGGCTTTAGAGATGTTCCTTGAAAAAAAGGAGCGAACTCCCTCCCCCGAGAATGTTAGTCCCCCAGCCCCAATATTTTGGAGGTCAGTTTGAGAATTACTGTCTTTTCTGGCTTAGTTTGTTCAGGGTTTTTGTTTTGTTTTGTTTTTGTTAAGGCACTCAGTGGGAGTTGGATGCATTCTGTCAGTGTTTAGAGGCCTATGAAGGGAAGTCCTTTCTTATGCCTCCACCTGTATTCACGCCCTCCTGGTCTTGGAACTTTTTCTACTTTAACAGCCATAGAAGTCATTTCTACATATTTTAGATTATATGGCTTCTTATGTGATGTGGTATATCTGTTTTAATTCATCACAGTTCTGTGTTGAGGTTTTATGTGGCACTGAAGAAAAACTGACCCAATTTGAAAGATAAAAAGCTCTTTGAATAGATGCTGTGAGAATTATTTAATTTTATTTGTGTCATAATTGGACCTAGCTTTTTTATATTTTTTGTTTGATTTTGTAGCAAGGAAAATAGATCCAGGAGACTCTTACCTAATTCTCATCCTAATTCCACCACTATCTAGTTGTGGGGCTTCAAAAGTCATTATAATAGCTTTATTGCTTCATTTGCAAAAACAAAGATTTCATTATGTATACATGCAGTGTTCTGCTGGATTTGCTAATCATAAAAAGAAGTTGGTTTTAAGATGTTCTCTGACGCTTTTTTTTTTTTTAAAGACTTTTTGAGAGACTTAGAGAGCAGAAGCAGGGTGGGAGGGAGAGGGAGAAGGAGAAACAGACTCCCTGCTGAGCAGGGATACCCATGCGGGGCTCAGTCCTGGGCTCAAGCCTAGGACCTGGAGATCATGACCTGAGCCAAAGGCACATGCTTAACTATCTGAGCCACCCAAGCACCACTCTCTGGAAGCTTTTACATTTTTATTTATTTATTTATTTTTTAATTTTTATTTTTTAAAGATTTTATTTATTTATTCAACCGACAAAGATCACAAGTAGGCAGAGAGGCAGGCAGAGAGAGGAGGAAGCAGGCTCCCTGCGGAGCTCCATCCCAGGACCCTGGGATCATGACCTGAGCCGAAGGCAGAGGCTTTAACCCACTGAGCCACCCAGGTGCCCCAGCTTTTACATTTTTAAAGAAACAATGAATTTACTTACTGTACACTTTTATCCCCTCTAAAGGTATCATGGGAATGGTCTTTCAAGGACTGGTCTATTTTAATTCCTCTGGCCTTTTTAAGTAGGTTCCATGCCCGATGTGGGGCTTGAACTCAGGATCCTGAGATCAAGAGTTGCATGCCCTACCGACTGAGTCAGCCATGCACCCTTCCTCTGGCCTTTTGTAAAGGAAGAGTGGCTCTTACTATTTTTTTTTTTTTTTAAAGGTTTTATTTGAGAGGGAGAGACAGAACATGGGTGTGTGGAGAGAGGGGCAGAGAGGGAGGGAGAGGGAAAGGGAGAGAATCTTAAGCATACTCCGTGCTAAGCATGGAACAGGACATGGGGCTTAATCTCACAACCCTGAGATCATGACCTGAGCCAAACATTTAATGGGCTGAGCCACCCAGGCACCCACCCCCATTACTATTCTAATAAAAGTTGACTCCTTTTTGGAGTGCATTCCTGTACCTTTAATGAAGCGGAAAGAAACAGGAAATACCTTCTAACCTGTTTTGATAGGCAAAGCTATATACTAAGAGTGACAAGTTAGAAAACAGGCATCTGCTTTTGATTTTTAGGCTTCCTGTTAGCACTAAGCCTATTATTAGCAGTGGGAGAAATCTCATCCTTTCTCCTGTTCTGATCCCATGTTGCCATTGTCATTGGTCAAGTCCCCTGCCCCCAGACTAAAGTTAGTATGATTCTTTCAACTTTGGGATTTATCCAAGCACTTTTTTCTTCAAAGTTAAATTCTCTTCCATGGTTCCATTTTGGGATTGTATACTTTGTTTAAAGGCGAGAGTTTTTCTAGCTTTTTAAAGCTGAAAACAGAAGTTAGAGTCTAAAAAGGGGGCGCCTGGGTGGCTCAGTTGGTTAAGCAGCTGCCTTCGGCTCAGGTCATGATCCCAGGGTCCTGGGATTGAGCCCCACATCAGGCTCTCTGCTCAGTGGGGAGCCTGCTTCTCTCTCTCCCTCTGCTGCTCTGTCTACTTGTGCTCACTCTCTCTGTCCAATCAATCAATCTATTAAAAAAAAAAAAAAAAGAAGTTAGAGTTTAAAGGAATACTGGAATTATTTGAAAACAGTTTTGGCCTTCAGTGGAGGAAAGTTGTTCAAGTTTTAATTGATTCGTTGTTATATCTCACCTTATTTCTGGAAAGGATTAAGGTGACAGGTGCATACAAAGACTTTCTCCTTCACAGCCATGCTTTGTGAAGGAGTTGCTAAGGTTCAGTTTATCACCTTCGAGTCACAACTACACCGTGAACTTCTGGCTCTGCCCTAGTCACCCACTGTCGTTCGTACAGGGGGACACCAAAAATCTCCTTCAGTTTTTCTTGGCCAGACCTGTGTCAGTCTGTCTACTAGATATCTGTCTTGCGGACAACACTTTTTAAAACCAAACTTACCAGGGGTGCCTGGGTGGCTCAGTGGGTTAAGCCTCTGCCTTTGGCTCAGGTCATGATCTGAGGATCCTGGGATTGAGCCCCATGTTGGGCTCTCTGCTCGGTGGGGAGCCTGCTTCCCCCTCTCTCTCTGCCAGCCTCTCTGCCTGCTTGTCAAATAAATAAATAAAATTTTTAAACAAACCAAAACAAAACAACCGAACTTCCCTCTCTTCCCCTGCTCCAAAATGCTTAGCCACCTTTTTCACTATTTCAGTAAAAGGTGCCACTCTTCATCCAGTTGCTGAAACCATAAGCTGAGGACCCATCCTTGATACCTCTCCCTCAACTTCCACTTACAACCAGCCGCTAAAGTTCTTGTCTGTTGTTGCTTATTAATCCATTTACTTGTTGTCTCTCTGCTCACAGCACCTTAGCTAGACTGACTGTTTCTCACTTACCTCAGTTTCCTAAAAGCCTCATCTACTTTTGAACCTCTTAGGACTTTGTGTATCCTCTTTTAGGGCTCAGCTTAGAAAATCAGGGATTCTCTGACCTGTTTATTTCTCTACCCTCAAGACTCAGCTTGGTATTGGCGGTTCCATCTCGTCCCTTCCTACACCCCTTCCATTTGTGTGTTGTCCTCCCCACCCCCATGAATGGGCTCTCCCAGCACCCGTACTCTCTTCATAAACACACATCACATTCTATTTTAATTGCTTATTGACTTTTCTGTCTTCTTAAGGGCAGCGACTATGTCTTACTTAGAAATTGCACAAGTAATATCCAGCCCAGAGTGTTCAGTAAATTCCTTATAATCAGTAGATAGTAGCAAATGGGTGGTGGTTAGTATGAAAACAATGTTGAAGCTGTTATGTTAGTTTTATTGTTCTGGTTGCTTTAAAATTTGCAACTTAAGTGCTATGGTTGGCCTTCATCTACTACTGGGTCCTATAGTAGCGATTCTGTGCACAAGCTCCCAAAGTGTGAAGTACGGTAGGGCAAAGTGGGAGTGAAGCTGATAGGTGGGCTGGGTAGGTTCCACTTCACATTCCATCAGTAAAGAGATTAGGCTTTCTTATAGGTAGCGATCATGTAGCAGAGATAGGATGGCTGCTTAAACTAGGGCATTTGTGCCATAAATGAAGAGGTAGCATTTTATTTATTTATTTATCTATTTATTTTTGGAGGCTGTAACTATTTAAAAATTAACATATAATGTATTATTTGTTTCAGGGGTACAGGTCTGTGATTCATCAGTCTTACACAATTCACAGCACTCACCATAGCACATACCCTCCCCAGGGTCCATAACCCAACCACCCCATCCTTCCTATCTCCCTCCACTCCAGCAACCCTCAGTTTGTTTCCTGAGATTGATTCTCTTATGGTTTGTCTCCCTCTCTGGTTTTGTCTTGTTTCATTTTTCCCTCCCTTCCCCCATGATTCTCTGTCTTGTTTCTCAAATTCTTCATTTCAGTGAGATCACAAGATAGTTTCCTTCTCTTCAGTTGACCTATTTCGCTTAGCGTAATATCCTCTAGTTCCACTGGTGTCGTCGGAAATAGCAGGATTTCATTTTTTGATGGCTGCATAATATTCCACTGTGTATATGTACCACATCTTCTTTATATATTCATCTGTTGATGGACATCTAGGCTCTTTCCATAGTTTGGCTATTGTGGACATTGCTGCTGTAAACATTGGGGTGCAGGTGCCCCTTTGGATCGCTACCTTTGTATCTTGGGGGTAAATACCCAGTAGTGTAATTGCTGGGTCATAGGTTCGCTCTATTCTCAACTTTTTGAGGTACTGCCATACTGTTTTCCAGATTGGCTATACCAGCTTGCATTCCCACCAGTGTAGGAGGGTTCCACTTTCTTTGCAGCCTCGCCAACATCTGTCATTTCCTGACTTGTTAATGTTAGTCCATTGTAACTGGTATGAGGTGGTATCTCACTGAGGTTTTGATTTGTATTTCCCTGATGCCGAGTGATATTGAACACTTTTTCATGTGTCTGTTGGCCATTTGAATGTCTTCTTTGCAGAAATGTCTGTTCATGTCTTCTACCTATTTCTTAATCATATTATTTGTTCTTTGGTTGTAAGTTCTTCATAGATTTTGGATACGAGCCCTTTATCTTATTTGTCATTTGCAAATATCTTCTCCCATTCTGTTGGTTGTCTTTTGGTTTTGTTGACTTTTTCCTTTGCTGTGCAAAAGCTTTTTATCTTGATGAAGTCCCAGCAGTTCATTTTTGCCCTTGCTTCCCTTACCTTTGGTGATGTTTCTAGGAAGCAGTTGCTGCGGCTGAGGTCGAAGAGGTTGCTGCCTCTGTTCTCCTCAAGGATTTTGATGGATTCCTGTTTTACATGTAGGTCTTTCATCCATTTGAGTCTTTTTTGTGTGTGTGGTGTAAGGAGGTGGTCCAGTTTCATTCTTTTGCATGTGGCTGTCCCCAATTTTCCCAACACCATTTGTTGAAGAGACTTTCTTTTTTCCATTGGATATTCTTTTCCTGCTTTGCCAAGATTAGTTGATCATAGAGTTGAGGGTCCATTTCCGGGCTCTCTATTCTGTTCCATTGATCTGTGTGTCAGTTTTTGTGCTGGTACCATACTGTCTTGATGATGACAGCTTTGTAATAGAGCTTGAAGTCTGGAATTGTGATGCCAACAGATTTGGTTTTCTTTTTCAACATTCTTCTGGCTAATCGGGGTCTTTTCTGGCTCCATACAAATTTTAGGATTATTTGTTCCATTTCTTAGAAAAAAGCTGATGGTATTTGGATAGAGATTGCATTAAATGTGTAGATCACTGTAGGTGGCATAGGCATTTTCACAGTATTTGTTTTTACAATCCATTATTGTGGAACATTTTTCCATTTTTGTGTCTTCCTCAATTTCTTTCATGGGTGTTCTGTAGTTTTCTGAGTACAGATTCTTTGCCTCTTTGGTTAGATTTATTCCTAGGTATCTTACAGTTTTGGGTGCAATTGTAAATGGGATTGACTCCTTGATTTCTCTTTTCGTCTGTCTTGTTGTTGCTGTATAGAAATGTAACTGATTTCTGTGCATTGATTTTATATCCTGACACTTTACTGAATTCCTGTATGAGTTCCAGCAGTTTGGAGTGGAACCTTTTGGGTTTTCCATATAAAGTATAATATCATCTGCAAAGAGTGAGAGTTTACCTCTTTGCCGATTCAGATGCCTTTTATTTCTTTTTGTTGTCTGATTGCTGAGGCTAGGACTGCTAGTATTCTGTTGAATAGCAGTGGTCATAGTGGACAGCCCTGCCATGTTCCTGACTTTAGAGGAAAAGCTCTCAGTTTTTCCCCATTGAGACTGATATTTGCTATAGGCTTTTCCCATATGGCTTTTATGATATTGAGGTATGTTCCATCTTTCCCTCTCTTTGAAGAGTTTTGATCAAGAAATGATGCTGTATACTGTCAAATATTGTTTCTGCATCTATTGAAAGGATCGTATGGTTCTTGTTCTTTCTTGTATTAATGTAGTGTATCATATTGATTGACTTGCAGATATTGAACCAACCTTTTAGCCCAGGAATAAATCCCACTTGGTCATGGTGAATCATCCTTTTAATGTACTGTTGGATCCTGTTGGCTAGTATTTTGGTGAGAATTTTTGCATCCATATCCATCAGGGTTATTGGTCTATAATTCTCCTTTTTGATCGGGTCTCTGTTTTTGGGATCAAGGTAATGCTGGCCTCATAAAATAAGTTTGGAAGTTTTCCTTCCATTTTTATTTCTTGGAACAGTTTCAGGAGAATATGTATTAATTATTCTTTAAATATTTGGTAGAATTCCCCTGGGAAGCCGTCTGGCCCTGGGCTCTTGTTTGTTGGGAGATTTTTTTTTTTTTTTTTTTTTTTTTTTTTTTGTGGATCAGTGATCTTTTTATTTTTTTATTTTTTTTATAAACATATAATATATTTTTATCCCCAGGGGTACAGGTCTGTGAATCGCCAGGTTTACACACTTCACAGCACTCACCATAGCACATACCCTCCCCAATGTCCATAACCCCACCCCCCTTCTCCCAACCCTCCTCCCCCCAGCAACCCTCAGTTTGTTTTGTGAGATTAAGAGTCACTTATGGTTTGTCTCCCTTCCAGTCCCATCTTGTTTCATTTATTCTTCTCCTACCCCCTTAATCCTCCATGTTGCGTCTCCACTTCCTCATATCAGAGAGATCATATGATAGTTGTCTTTCTCTGATTGACTTACTTTGCTAAGTATGATACCCTCTAGTTCCATCCATGTCGTCGCAAATGGCAAGATTTCATTTCTTTTGATGGCTGCATAGTATTCCATCGTGTATATATGCCACATCTTCTTTATCTATTCATCTGTTGATGGACATCTAGGTTCTTTCCATAGTTTGGCTATTGTAGACATTGCTGCTATAAACATTCGGGTGCATGTGCCCCTGTTGGGAGATTTTAATTACTGTTTCAATTTCCTTACTGGCTATGGGTCTTTTCAGGCTTTCTATTTCCTCCTGGTTCAGTTTTGATAGTTTATACATCTCTAGGAATGCATCTATTTCTGGCGTATAGTTGTTCCTAATATATGTTCTTGTAATTGTATTTCTTTGGTGTTGGTTGTGATCGCTCCTCTTTCATTCATGATTTTATTAATTTTGGTCTTTTTTCTTTTTGATAAGTCTGACCAGGCAGTTATCAGTTTTATTAATTCTTTCAAAGAACAAACTCCTAGTTTCATTGATCTGTTCTACTGTTCTTTTGGTTTCTGTTTTATTGATTTCTGCTCTGATCTTTGTTATTTCTCTTCTCCTACTAGGTTTAGGCTTTATTTGCTGTTCTTTCTCCAGCTCCTTTAGGTGTAGGGTTAGGTTGTATATTTGAGAACTTTCTTGTTTCTTGAGAAAGGAGGGGGAGCATTTTAGTGACTTAGTGATTGGCTATGGTTCAGGGTGGGGAGGGGATCTTTAAGTGACCCAACTTTCTGGCTTGATTCTAGGTACTTGATGCTTTCATTAACTAGTTGTGTTGATTTTTGAGAGTGTTTCTGACATCCAGCAATATCTGTGAGGCAGGCAATAGGATATGAAGTTTGGGATAGCACACCACTGGTTCATCAGTATGAACTACAAGACAGCACTTATATATGTAGCCTGAGTAATAATGGTCTAGAAAAAGAAGGAACTCTGTGGAACATGGACGTTTAAGGCTGGGGAAGAAGAGAAGAGAGCTGGGAAGAAGCAGTGTCAAACTGAAGAGTTGGTGTTAAAGAGGAAATTTGGCAATAAAAAGGCCATTGATTTTTGTGTGTGTGTGTTTTAAGGAAAACATAAGTAAGAAAATGGGCTTGTCTTTTTTTTTTTTTTTTTTTTTAAGATTTTATTTTTTTATTTGACAGAGACACAGTGAGAGAGGGAACACAAGTAGGGGGAGTGGGAGAGGGAGAAGCAGGCTTCCTGCAGAGGTTCTGTCCCAGGACCCTGGGATCATGACCTGAGCCAAAGGCAGACGCTTAATGACTGAGTCCCCCAGGTGCCCTGTAAATAGTTTGTCTTTAACCAGCTGTTAGAATAGATGCTTCGGTACATGTTACCTGCAGGGCTTTCTGTTGGACAGTTCTTCCTCAGCCCACATCCAGAACCCCACTGACAGTCTTACAGCAGATCTAACAATGACCTTTAATCCTTTCCAAGTTAAATTTAATAAAAACAGATGGCAGAAATTCTGGATCCAATCCCAGAAGTTCTGAATCATTGAGCCCGGGGATTAAGATTTTTTGCAAGGATATTTCTGATTGTCTAAGGAACACTCATGTGTAGGTAGGTGCTAGAGCCCTTCATTTTGTTTAATTACAAGAGAACAGGACTTTATTATGGTGAACATTAAAGTACAATTGTGATGGAGAGATTGGCAACCATGGAAACCTGGCTGGAGCTTTCCACAGTGCTGGTCTGTGTTTGTGGGGGTGCGGTGGGGGTGGGCACAGCGCCACCATCTGGTGTAATCTGTTAGAGATGGAAATCTGCTATCTTACAGGTTTTGTGGCAGATGGCCCTGGTGCCCTGCATCAGACTCTCCTGGTCTACACTGATTTCAACCCAAACTCAGGTTTCCAATTTCTCACTTCACTCTAAGTCTCGCCAACACTTTTCTGTTTTCTGCTTCAGGACCTTCAAGCCCAGCAAAAGAAGGAGGGAGGCTGATATTCTGTGCAGCCTTTAAGTACGGGACAAGAGCCCATACCTAATTGTTGTGCTTCCTTCAGGGGTCCCACAGACTCCCCAGCAGTCACCCTGTTTGTATCCAATGACCTCACTGGCTTTTCTCCTTCCCAGTTCTCACTTCTGTTCCCTGGGATCATCTCCTATTTTAATACTGCTAAAACCCTGTCCGCTAGCAATGTGTCAGTTGAGCTGACTTCACAGGTTAATGAATTTCAAACAAAAGCCTTCCATAATTACATTAGTTTCTTCTTAATGTCCCTGCCTATCAATAATAGCACCTAAAATAATATGTGGGGGAAGAAGGCGAAGAGAACATACTGTGCAGTGCAGAATGGCACACACATTGCTGAAGTTTAAATTTATTCACAGACACTCTGTAATGAGATCATTTTGTGAGAATTTATTGGATTTTTCAACAATCTCCATTTCTTTTTTCACTTAGAGAAGAGTTGAAGGGAATATGAAAAACCAGAAAATCATTGACACAGAGAGTTAGCACTAGATGTCTCTTTTTATTAATTAATCTGCTTTTTAAATATGTATTCATCTTGTTCTTGGATTCTCAGTGGGTCTTTTTGTAAAACATAAATAAACAAATGGTAGAAAACTATTAAAAATGCTATACTGCAGGAAAGGGGGGACATCACAGATTTAGGATAGAAATTGGGAAAAGTCATCAACAAACCAGTCTAGTCTATTTCAGGGATATCTATGAAAAGATGCTTTGGGGGCACCTGGGTGGCTCAGTGGGTTAAAGCCTCTGCCTTCGGCTCAGGTCATGATCCCAGGGTCCTGGGATCGAGCCCCACATCGGGCTCTCTGCTTGGCAGGGAGCCTGCTTCCCTTCCTCTCTCTCTGCCTGCCTCTCTGCCTACTTGTGATCTCTGTCTGTCAAATAAATAAATAAAATCTTAAAAAAAAAAAAAAAAAGAAAGAAAAGATGCTTTGTCTTGAATGCAAGATTTTTCTTCACTTAGCTAGAAGATATTCAGATTCCTGTTTCTTCTTTTAGCTGAGCCCAGACTCAAGAAATTAAGAGTTGAAAGGTGAACAAACTTGTCCTGGGTGATCACTTTCATCCTTGACAACTAGAATTAATATCTGAAAGCAATTATCATAGAGACGGACATGTTGCAGGCACTCACTAAATGTTACACGGTGAACGATAGAGGAATATGCCAAGTTGCCGAATTTGTGTGTCCCAGACTGGTGTCCCCCACAAGTGAGAGTAGGGAAACTCCATATGCTTAGACTTGTGGGGGCTCTTGCCGCCAACCGCTGATTGCTGATGTTTATTTTATAGGTTTATTTTGTAGGAGGCCAGGCATCCCTACAAAACACTTTTTCTCAATTCTGGTAACAATGACTATTTTACTGTAAAAATTGATGAGATCATTAGGTATTTTAGTATTCTAACCCCTCTGTCAACATTTCGAGTCAGACCCAGAGAGGAAGTGACTTATCCAAAGTAAACTCACCAAGTCTAGCTAATTAATGGTACAGCAAGGACTAAAACACACATGTAATGTGTGTAATGACATGTAATCATCTTTCTGATTTATAAGATGGCTCTCATCTCTTCCAGCCTTGGTCAGGGAATAAAATGGCATTTGAACTAGTTCAAAATGGCTTTTAGACTTAATCAGGATTATGGGTTCTGTATTTAAGGCATTTGGAGGAAATTTGATAGTTAAGAGCTTATATAAATAGATGATTTAGAAAATCAAGACTAGAGGCAATCAGGGACGCCTGGGTGGCTCAGTCAGTTAAGCATCTGCCTTCGCCTCAGGTCATGATCCCGGGGTCCTGGGATGGAGCCCCGCAGTGGGCTCCCTGCTCAGTGGGGAGCTGCTTCTCCTCTCCTGCCTGTTCTGCCTGCTGCTTCTCCTGCTTGTGCTCTCTTTCTGAAAAATAAATAAAATCTTTAAAAAAAAAAAAAAGACTAGACATGCCTAGGTGGCTCAGCTGTTGAAGTATCCAACTCTGGATATCAGCTCAGGCCATGATATTAGGGTCAGGAGATCAAATCTTGTGTCGGGCTCCCTGCTCAGTGTGAGTTGGCTTGTAATTCTCTCTCCCCCCTCCCTCTGCCCATCTCCCTGCTCACGCATGTGCATGTACTCTCTTGCTCTCTAGCTCTCTCAAATAAATAAAATCTTAAAAAAAAAATCAGGACTGGTAGATGGGCAAAGTACATAAACAGGTGAAAAATTATAAACATCTAAAATACTCACTAGTAAGAGAAAAGCTTAGGAAGCAGTACAACATTTTGACAGACTGCAGCCAATAAAATGCTAGCTGTGATGACTTGGAAATAGTGTCAGTCCACTAGGGATTCTGGCCAGTCCTTTTAATCTTTCCCTTCTATACTGTACCTTGTATTTGGAAGCTTTCAGTAAGTTATTTATTTTTTTAACATTCAAAGGACCAATTTTATGTAAGAATGTTAACTAATGTCAGTTTCTGAAATTCACTGTCTATTTAGCCTCAAATTTACCAATTTATTTTCTGGCCTGTACACCACAAAAAGTGGTTTGCCTTGTAATTCTTGATCTGTATATTAAAAACTGGCTGAAATGAGAGTTGGTATGGTAAAGATTTAATGACCTGACAAAATGTTTCTATTACTCGCTAGAACTCTCCGAGATTACATGTTAAAAAAAAACTTTTCTAGGAACAAAGGTACCATTTTAATCAAATACGTATTTCTTTCCTGTAGAGCCTCTGTTATGCACCTAAAGCCATACTGGAAACTGCAGAAGAAAGTGCGACCTCTGGAAATCAGCAAGGAAACTCTGAGAACTCCTATGAGCCACCGAGAAGCTATAAATGATGAAAAACGCAAAGCTAGCTACATGAAACCGAGTGTCTTTCCTTCACCCTCTCTTGGTAAAGCGTCATCGCGAAAGCCTTTTGGGACTCTTTCTCCAAATGTTCTGTGCAGCATGAGTGGGAAGAGTCCTGTAGAGAGCAGCTTGAACGTTAAAACCAAGAAGAATGCACCATCTGCAACAATCCACCAGGGTGAAGACGGGGAAGGGCCGCTTGATATCTGGGCTGTTGTGAAACCGGGAAATACCAAGGAGAAAATTGCATTCTTTGCAGCCCACCAGTGTAGCAATAGGATAGGATCTATGAAAATAAAAAGCTCTTGGGATATTGATGGGAGAGCTACTAAAAGAAGGAAAAAATCAGGGGATCTTAAAAAAGCCAAAATACAGTTAGAAAGGATGAGGGAAGTGAACAGCAGGTGCTATCAGCCCGAGCCCTTTGCATGTGGCATTGAGCACTGTTCTGTGCATTATGTGAGTGACAGTGGCGATGGCATCTATGCCGGGAGGCCTCTGTCAGTCATCCAGATGGTCGCCTTCCTTGAGCAGAGAGCCAGTGCCCTGCTAGCGACCTGTACGAAAAACTGCACCAGCGCGCCTGCTGTGCTGAGGCTTCCCGGGCAGCCCAGAGGCGTGCTCCCCGCCTCTGAACCCTTTTCTGCTCCAGGAGCTTGTGAGGAATCCACGGAAAGAGGAAGTCCTGAGGTCGGTGAGCCGCAGAGTGAGCCAGTCCGTGTGCTTGACATGGTAGCCCGGCTGGAGTCCGAGTGCCTGAAGCGGCAGAGCCAGCGCGAGCCTGGGAGCCTCTCGAGGAATAACAGCTTCCGTCGAAATGTGGGCCGGGTGTTGCTGGCGAATGGCACTCAGGCTGATGAAGGCAAAGCTAACAAAGGCGCCTTGGAGGCACCAGACACTCAGGTGAATCCTGTGGGGTCTGTAGCTGTGGACTGTGGCCCCTCACGAGCGGACCTTTGTTCTCCTGAGGGCAATGAGGCATGGGACGGTGCTCCCGGGGGCTGTCCCCCGTTGCCAGCAAGTGTGAATTTCCTCACAGACAGTGCAAAGTTTGAGCCAGATCAGCACAGTGCTATGAAGAATGGCAGTAGGTATGATGTGGAAATGACAGAGGAACTTGCCGGGTCACCTTTTCCTCCTCACACCTGCTCTCAGGCCACGGAGTCGCGCACGGATGCTGTTGATTGTATGAGCGGAGAGCTCGTGCCGCTTCCGAGCCAGGATCCTGAGCAGAGAAGGAAGGAATCTTTGTGCATTAGTATCACTGTGTCCAAGGTAGAGCAGGGCCAGCCTTCTAGTCTAAAGTCCTGTGAAGACCCACTTCCAGGGATGTTGTTTTTTTTGCCACCTGGTCAGCACCAGTCAGACTGTTCCCAGTTGAGTGAAGGCACAAGGGAATCTCCTGAGGCCGGCCAGCTTCGAGATGCTGCAGAGGGCGACAGCACCTCTGAGGACAAAAGTGTTTCCCCTGATGCGTTTGTCCTGCCAGCCTCTCCTGTGGAAAGTACGTTACCGGTGCTTGAGACGTCCAGTTGGAAGAAGCAAGTGTCTCATGACTTTCTGGAGACCAGGTTTAAAATCCAGCAGCTTTTGGAGCCTCAGCAGTACATGGCATTTCTGCCCCACCACCTCATGGTGAAAATCTTCAGGTTACTTCCCACCAAGAGCTTAGTGGCTCTCAAGTGTACCTGCTGCTATTTCAAGTTTATCATCGAATACTACAACATCAGGCCGGCAGATTCCCGCTGGGTGCGAGATCCTCGATACAGAGAGGACCCTTGCAAGCAGTGCAAGAAGAAATACGTGAAGGGGGACGTGTCCCTGTGCCGGTGGCATCCCAAGCCCTATTGCCAGGCATTGCCCTACGGGCCAGGGTACTGGATGTGCTGCCACCGGTCTCAGAAGGGCTTCCCCGGCTGTAAGCTGGGGCTTCACGACAATCACTGGGTCCCTGCTTGCCACAGCTTTAATCGGGCAATCCATAAGAAAGCAAAGGGGACCGAAGCTGAAGAGGAGTACTGAAGTCTGGAGAGGTGACAAAAGGACAGATTTTTAAAATGGAGAAACACCACCTAGATCTACCATTCAAGTGAATGTTGCCTCTCAAAGCCCTCACTCCAGGAGAACCTGTACTTCCTCCAGGAGGACAGCCATTGATTGCTCAGGCATTTTTTTAAACTCTTGCTTTATGAGCTCTACAAGGAAACTGGTCTCATTGTTTCAGAGTGGCGCCTCCCATTGGTCCAGGGTGGTATCCCACAATTTGATTCACTTGCCTGTGAATATGCCTGTTCTCCCAAATCAAATCCACCCCCAAAGGACGAAGACTTGCCACCATCAAGGACGTTCAGAAGAGTTCATTGCAGACTATGCAGGCAGTCCCCCGAAAGGGGTTCCAGAAATGTTTTAAGCACTGGCACCATATTTGAAATAAGCAAATAGCGTCCTATGGAAAGAAGAGCAGCACTCTTGGATGAAAAGTATGCTTACAAAGGAAAAGTCAGGCACCTTACCTTAGCCCTTGTATGCTTGATTTGTGAGATTGAAGTTTGTGGTTGGAAATGGATTTCATGCCCTGTGGTGTTTACAGTGTATATAATGGTTGTGTTTTCATAGGGCTATGAAAGTGCACATTAAACCCGAGCGCCTTTACCTTAGATGAGTGCTTTTGGCCCCTCTGTAAATAACACTATTAAATCCAGTTGTATATAGTGGACAGCAGACTGAACATAATCCCCACAATGCAGCTAGGATAGTGTTGCGGCTACAGTTGTGTGGTTTTTTTTTTTTTTTTTTAATTGTCTCGTCTTAAATTTGTACATCCTGTATAAAATATGAATGTTTCCCAAATAAACTATGAATGTTTCCTGTATAATATATGAATGTTTCTGAGAAGAAACTCTAAAATAGTTAAGAGGTTAACCTGTTGAAGATACCAAATAATGGTTTAACTGGACAACCTTATAATTAGCATAGAGAACAATCCTGTTATATTTTAGTGATCCACCAAGAATGAGAAGATATTATATAGTCAGATTATAACATTCTTGTCTACTTTACTCTTTGTCTGGTTACAAATTTTTTTTTTAACTTCAATAAAAACATGCATCTTAAATGGAACCGGAGTTGCCAATTTTTTTTTCCTCCTTTTTTGAGGTAATTAATAATGGAGAATTATGTTGTGAATTGAATCATAAGAATTTAAAAAATTTTTGAGTTGTTAGGGGATGGGGGAGAGAAAATTATTTTTCTGCTGTGGAAAAAAGACCATCTTAACGTTATGAGCTTACATTTTTGTAACATTTTATGCTTATTTTGAATTTGTTGTCTTCCCAGTTGTCTTCCCTGCTGCATCTCCTGTTGGAGGATGTCCTCACAGCTTGTCTAGGCATAACTAGTTCACCATTAAGAAGTCAGTGAGGATATGACCACCTAAGTCTGTGGTCACGTAATGCTGGGTGGGGATGGAAGGTATTGGGCCCCAGAAGGCTCCTGCGAAGGACCTAAAAACTAGGTGGGTTTGAAATCCGGTACCCATCAGAGCCCATCAGCCTCCCGCTGTGGAGAAGCATGATAAATGTTCCAGGGGAGGGCTGAGGGGGAAGTGGTGAGTGCAGGCCGTCATGGCCCCGAAGTACAGTTAAAGGTTGAGTATGCTCTGGCTAGGTCAGCCAAGCAGAGTGGGACAGGACGGTGCCAGGTGGAGCAAGGGTCACCTGTGGCGGAGGTGTTGGGTGGCCACAGAGCGGCTTCCACACTGGAATCCGCCTTGGGCTCTTCTGCCCCTTCTGCCCCTTATCGGTAGGCAAGCTGCTCCCTGAAAAGGCAGGATACTAACACTGAAGAGTGTCTCTCAGTGGTCTGTCCCTGTCAGGCAGTGATAAGGACGCCCCTGACCACACTCGGCCAGAGCCAGTGACCCAGAACAAGGAGAGCTGAGAAGAGCCTACCTCTCCGTCGTGGTGTCTGTGCCCTTCCTCACCACTTGCCCCAGCGGAGGGAGGTCTGTGGGAAATGCTTTTCAGTTGAGTGTTCTGGGCTGAAGTTTCCAGCGCCTGCCCTCCTCCCCTGTGATTTGCTTTAGACTGGCAGTCTCAGCGCGCCTTCCTGCTAGCTTTGTCATGGCTCATGACTTAGGATTAAAGCAGATCTGCACGCACAGGATTTCGAGTACAGCTGGGCATGTGGAAAGCGCCCGGAAAACACAGCTGGCGTTGTTACTGGCTGTCAGTTCCACCTTTGCCCAGGTGGATGCACAGGATAAACAATTGTTTTGGTTGTTTTTCCCAAATCAGCCATTCCGGATCTGGTTTTCACATGGGACACAAAGCCATAACTCAGGGCTGCCTGAAAGCAGAGGACAAGGTAAGAATGTCCCAACCCCATCTCGGCATGTGATCCTCAGGGGCCTTGGAAATCACTGACGATGACCTCTTTTGAACATTGCGGCCAGACCCTGTTCCCAGTGCTGTTAGAGAATGACGGAGGATTTTAGCAGGTGGCACCCCCTCCCTGCTCTTGCTGTAGACTGGTGTGGCTTCTCTCTTCGGGGAAAGACGCTGTGCTTCAGAGCCCCCTAGTGCCAAGCTTTCGAAAACAGTCAGCCTTGCAGCGCTCTGCTTTCCTGCACTGCTGTAGAATCGTAGACTTGCAAGAAAGGAAGAACAATGTGGACACCAGGACTCTAGCCTCCTCTCTGCCATGGGGACCCAAAGAAGACTTCCACCTTTCGGCTTTTGTTCAGAGGCTTTGATGTGCCTGGCCTAGTTTTCCTGTCCTACCATTAGAAAAAAAATCAGAGAAGTCTGGGAGTCATGAGAGCCCTCTGCCCCTGTCTCTGGGGCAGTTTCACTTTGTCCCCTATTCAGCGGATGACACCAGATATCCAAGGCAGGGAGGAATTGGAAATGGGAAAGGGGCAAAGGTAAGCAATTTGTTTTCAGGCCTCATCAAAAATGACTCTGGCATTAAAATGGCCATGTGAAAGGATCCTTCCAAACTGACCACGTACCCCGCCTGAGCATATTGTTAGCTCTGTGTTCGGGGGCACCTATTTTGGAAGCTCCCTGCCCTGTCCCACCCACCTCACTTAGCTGCCGCCTGACATCGGCTGCCACTGTCCCATCTTGCGGGTCGATCTTGCTCCCTGACTACTCTAGGTTCAGAGAGAGTAGCTCTGTCCTGCCATCCTCTCAGTGCCTCCCACATGGTACGTGCTGCTGGTGACCATCTCCCTGTGAGGGGTGCTGGCAAGTTCTGATGGCCCTGAGTGATGCTGTAATTTTCCATCTGAAGTATGAGAATGCTGAAGTGGAGAGGATTATAGCTGGTCCCATGGGGGCGTTCTTGGTTAGAGACGTTCGCACAGCAGCCTCGAGTCTGCTGGGTAACTGTCCTGCATTTGGTATGATCTGGGCTCTGTTGACAGTGGCTTTCCTGACCACAGGCTGCTTTGGGCCTTGTGGCTGCAGAAGGCTGTGGGCTGATGGTTATGCATGATCTAGGAGCTCTGTTTCTGGGCTCTGTTCAACTATCCCTTCTAACTTGGACTTGTAAAGGCGTCTCTGCCTACCTGGCCGGACTAGACTTGGAGACTTTTGATTACATGGGTGTTCCCAGGCATCTTCCACAGCCTTCACTGCCTTCATTCTTAGCAGACTGGCAATTTGTCCTCTCCTTTGTCCCACAGAAAGAGCCTACCTTAAAACCAGAATGAAGCCAGTCTGCGCCAAACTTCTTGCTGTATACGGCGAACTGCACTAGTAAGAGCTCTCCCTGTCAGGTTCCACTGAAATGCTTTGTCTACTGTGCACATTGCCTGGCATTTGGAGAAGCTGATCTTTTCTATCCTTGTTTTTCCTCTGGGTTCCAACAAGCTAGTGTTGCAATCTTTGTGAGTTGGTAAAAGTACCTCTGTGGGAAATGTGCAATCCCTTCTATTGATGTTCATGCTGTTTGAGTTCGTGGCCATAGCTGGTGTTTGCACAACCTCATGGGAAGAGCAAACATCCTTGTGGTCATGCTCCCTTGGGTGACTTCCAGTGTATTTATGCCTAAGCAAAACCAGTCAGGCAGCACCCCTATACTGGGTGGCTCATTTGACTTTGGTGTTATCTTAGAGGAGCAGAGCCACTAGTGTTGGTAGCTGGGGAGTCAGGAACAGAGAGGTGACAGTCTCTTAAAATGCAACGAGCCTGGTGAGAGGTGATGCTCCTCTAAAAACCAAAATGAGCCCCCTCAAAGGTCCTCCCGTTCACGCTTTAGTGAGCAGAGAAAAGGCCTCAGGACAAGTTGGTTTGGGGACGATCTGTCTCAGATTCTCTTTGGAACAATGAAACACAGCAGGAATTAAGTTCTAAAGTTGGCATTTAAGGGGGAAATGGCATATGGCTGAAATACTCTTGGAAATCCTTTGCGTCCATCACCCAGTAGAGAATGGTCTAGGCCCAGCATGGTGGTGGGAAATGTGTAGGGCATGAGAGAGGAGGTGTTCTTGCAGAGGCTGAGCTCAGCAGAAACTGACTCGAGGAATGGCACAACCCATCTCCCAGTTAATCAGGGCAGTATCACCTGTGCTACTTAAATGACTTCCTTTCTGCCCACCACCCCCGAACAGTTGATCTATGAACTGGCATCTTCAGGTGTCTATTAAGTAGTATGAAGCGTATGATGCAGTTCTTCAGAAAGTTGCCACTTGTGGAGAGCAAGTTTGTATTTGGGTCAGTCCTCGTCTGCTAGGAGGTGAGATGTTCCATTTGCTCAACAGTTTGCAGTCCAGTGGGAGGAGGGGTGGAGCCAGGCCTGGCCCACAGCCTTCCCCATCCTGGGACTCAGCTGTTGGCTTTCAGTCTGGTCTTCCTCAGCAAGCCTCTGGAGGCAGCTGAGCAGGGTTCTCCTGCGGGACACGGAGCCTGCCGCGGACAGCTCTTGCATTTCAGCCCCGGCTCACTACTCCTTAAGTAGAGGTGGTGATGACGCTGCTCCAGGACGCAGCTAGGACCTCTCCCATTCCCTCTTTCCCGGGGCCAGTAGTCTTGGCTTAAGGCCCCTCAATTTGTTCTGGTCTGTGCTCTGCAGAGGTTCTCAAGAGGAAACGGGGAGGGGAGAGAGGCACACCCAAAATGAGCGAATTGAAGGAGGACTTACTGTAAGGGTGTAGGTATAGGGGCAAGCCTTCTCCAGTATATTTGTGGCTCAGGGCAAGAATACCAGTGTGACCTTTCTGCAGACCCCCTCTTCTCTGGCTCCCCATCTTTTTTCACATTGATTACATGTTGAAATATTTTGGGGCATTTTGAATAAAATATAAAAATTTTTACCTACCTTTTTAATGAGACTAATAAGATTTAGTCACATGCAAATTCCGTTATTTCCACTGGACAGTGCTGATTCTGATTCAGGGGTGTCCAAAATCCTGTATTTTTTAAATACACATACACACACAGACTCATTTATAATCCCATCTTTTAAAAAATGTTTATTGGAGTGTAGCTGACAATGTTTTATTAGTTTCAGGTGTGCAACATAGTGACTCAGCAATTGTATACATTACTCAGGGCTTACCACAGGTAAGTATACTTACCATCTGTCACATACAGTGCTGTTGCAGTATTCCTCCCTGTGCTGTACTTTCCATTTCTGTGACTACATTTTAAGTAAGCTCTATGCCCAGTGTGGGGCTTGAACTCACGACCCTGAGTGAGTTGTATGCTCTACGGACTCAGTCAGCCAGGTGCCTCTGTGACTTACTGACTGGTAAGTTTGTATCTCCTCATCACCTTAATCTGTCTCATCCATACCCTCTACCTCTCTGTCAACCACCATTTCTCTGTGTGTTCTTTTTTTCCAGATTCCACATATAAGTGAAATCATGGTATTTCTGTCTGATTTCATTCATGTAATACCTTCTAGGTCCATCTATGTTGTCATAAAAGGCAAGATCTTGTTCTTTTTTATGGCTGAGGAATACTCCATTGTGTATATAGACCGTATCTTCTCTATTCATCTGTCAGTGGACATCTGAATTGCTTCCATATGTTGGCTATAGTAAATAACACTGCCATAAACACAGGGTACCTCTCTCTTCTTGAAACTAGTGTTTTCATTTTCTTTGGGTAAATACCCAGTAGTGGAATTACTTGATCGTATGGTAATTCTATTTTTACTTTTTGAGGAACCTCCATACTGTTTTCCACAGTGGTGCTACCAATTTACATTCCCACCAAACAGTGCCTGAGGGTTTCCTTTTCTCCACATCCTTGCCAGCACTTATTTCTTGTCTTTTTTATGTTGGCCATTACAATTGGTGTTGAGGTGATATCTCATTGTGGTTTTGATTTGCATTTCCCTGAGATGAGTCATGTTGAGGGTTTTTTCCTGTTTCTGTTGGTCATCTGTCTTAAGATTTTAAGTTAAGCTCTACACCCAGTGTGGGAAGCTCACAACCCAGAGATCGAGTTACATGCTCCACTGCCTGAGCCAGCCAAGCACCCCCTTCCCTGTCTTCTTTAGAAAAAAAATATCTATTCAGGTTGGGACTTGGATTGGTTTTTTTTTTTTTTTTTTTTTTGGTGTTGAGTTGTATAAAGTATATTTTGGATACTAACCCCTTATTGGATTTATCATTTGTAAATGTCTTCTCCAATTCAATAGGTTACTGTTATGTTAATGGTTTCCTTTGTTATGCAAAAGCTTTTTATTTTGGCATAGTCCCCAAATCCCATACTGTGTATGTGTTCTTTGAGGAGTTTTATGGTTTCAAGTCTTGCATTTAGGTCTTAACTCCATTTTGAGTTTTCCTGTGTATGGTATAAGAAAGTGGTCCACTTTCAGTAGCTGTCCAGTTTTCCCATTTAGAAACTGTCTTTTCCACATTGTATATTCTTGCCTCCTTGATAACACAGATTAATTGACCGTATACAGGTGGGTCTATTTCTGGGCTCTTTATTCTGTTCCACTGATCTGTTTTTGTGCCAGTACCATCATGTTTTGAGTACTAGAGCACTGTAGTCTATCTTCAAGTCTGGGGTTTATGATACCTTCAGCTTTCTTTTTCTTTCTCAAGACTGCTTTGGCTATTTGGGGTCTTTTGTGGTCCATACAAATTTTAGGATTATTTGCTCTTTTTTTTCCCCCAGGGTATTTTCTCCCCAGAGCCTCGGAGTGTGCTGTTGGTAGCTTTCTCTCATTGAGCATTTCACAGCTGAAGTTTAGAGGACTTCCCCAAAGCCCGCTCCATTTCACTGATGTAAGTTTTACTGACCACTAAGGACAAAGCTATCGTTCATGCTTCCCATCTGGTTCACCCTGCTTCCTGCATCAGTCATGACGTAACTCTGGGGTATGCACTAGACAGGAGGGTGTTTTTAAGTGTTACCTAAGGAGGCAGAAGGGCAGTAGCCCTGAAGCTCATGCCCTATTTGGGAACCCTTCTGTTTGCTAGCCTGGGTTTCTCCTGCTACTGGACTGCAGGCAACAGTTCTGCCGTAATCGCTCCTGGTATCCCTGTCTACCTGCAGGTGACCCCACTCTATAATCTAACCTGAAAGGGGTAGAGGGCAGATTGGAGGGGGTGATTCTCCAAACTACTTGGTTCTCCTCTCAATTTAACAGATCCCCTCTAACCTTCGATACTTCACTTTCTCTCTTGTCCTGAAAAGTCTGGGCAGATTCCAAAGGCAACCTCCTCACGGAGCTGTCTTTAGGGCACCGAGTCACTGTAGGGCACATGCACCATATGATGACTACACAAGAAAAATGCATCTTTAGAGAAAGTGTGTAACTGGTAAGCAATTAGTTCTTCCCAGCTTACCAGAGATAGACCATTATTGTTAATCCACCATAAACTGTAATTTTTGGGATTACCTTACCTAGAAAAAAAATTCTTAAAAAATTACCCTACAATTTGTATAAATTATTCCAGAGTTAAATCTCATTTTTTTTAAGATTTTATTCATTTATTTGACAGACAGAGATCACAAGTAGGCAGAGAGGCAGGCAGAGAGAAAGGAAGGGAAGCAGACTCCCCGCTGAGCAGAGAGCCCGATGTGGGGCTCGATCCCAGGACCCTGGGATCATGACCTGAGCCGAAGGCAGAGGCTTTAACCCACTGAGCCACCCAGGTGCCCCTTAAATCTCATTTTTGCTACCCTCAGTGTATCAACAGAAATGAGTAATCAGAGCTTGAAAAAGACACACATACTAGTAAAGTACTGTTAAAAGATTTATTGCAATAATACAATAAAAGTTTAGAAAACATTTTATGACTCAAACTGGTTTGGAAGTCGCAGAGTAATGGGAAATTCCTGCAATATTACACCACAAGGAGATTCTCAGACACTGTGGTTCTTTTAAAAACAGCATGGCCCTGAATGTTCTTTCCCAAATTATTGATACATGAATCCTTAAGTGAATCCTGTCCATATACCCGATGTTGACATACAGTTTTTCCCTTTAATTTACAGATGTGCAAAACTTCTCCTAGTTATATTCCATCCCAAAAAAGAAGTCTTTAACAGACCATTTTAAGCAGCCTATTTGGTGCCTGTAGGTTTTTATTAGTATTACCTTGTTTCAACAAATCATTTTATATGGAAAACATGACCCAAGTTCTATGGCTTTTGTTTAAAAAAAAAAAATACCAGCTTCAGTTTTTTGAAAAGCTGTTTACATATGGTTCTGGCACCTACATGAAAGATTTTAATGAGCAGCAAAGAGAGTAGGAAAAAACAGTGGTTGAAATGTGTATTTAAGAATATTTACAGAGTGGATCCAGTGCAAAATAATGAAAACCAAAATATCTCAGCAGTGTAAGCCAGTATGTTGGTGTTCCAAACCACTAAAGGGTTTGATCATTTAACCCTAAATAAAGTGCCTCTAGTTGATATAAAAAAACAACGAAATATACTCTATCAATCCCTACTTCCTGTATCCTTTAAGTTTTGTTGACTTACTCTTTAGACAGGAGTTGTGATCTCTGGATTCTATTCTTTACTGTAATCTCACACTCATGGTTTCTCACGGCCTACGGGAGAGAAACCATGATAACTGTGCATCTCTTATAAGTCAATCTCTATCCCCAAGCCCCAAATCCGTCTTCTATCTTCTCTCAGCTTGAAACTAAACTCTTCTTGAGGGTTTGAAGTGCCTAGACAACCCTAACCTCATGGGATTTTAAGTTCATTTGGTATTTGTTCAAGTCTACGTACCCATTCCCTATGAACTTCCGACCTGGGTGGTACAACGCTAGCTCAGCCATCACGAAACTGAGAACTGACACCAGCTACTAAGAACCCACATGGAGCAAAGCCTGTTACCTCGCTGAGTGGAAAATTCACAGAGTCAGGGAACCTGGAACTCCTGGATAGGAATAAACACCCTTCTTCTGCAACTCTACCAAACATTAAATATACCAATAGCAAAAGCTATATAGCACCTCGGATTCGGAGGCAAAGTATCAACTATAATTACAAGAAAAGAAGCTAGGGTAGGGTAGGTCTCTGAATGATTTATCTGAGGTACGGTCATGCTAATCACACTAACAAGATATGGTAATAATGCCTGTTAGAAATTTTTCATAGGATTTCTTTTTGTAGTTGTTACATAGGAGTTTTTGCAATTATTAAAAATAAAAAACTACTTACATATTTGTACATAATGCCTCTCTACAGTTCTCTTGTGAGATTGTCACTAAGAGAATGACACGACACCTTAGCTGAAAATGATCTCTTGGTGAGGGAAAATTCTGTCAGAGTAGTATTAGCTGTGATTTGCTCTGCATTTCTGAGTGAAGGGAGTGTCCCTAGAGCAACAAAGACCTCTAAGAAAGCAAGCAGGATGGTTTTCCCTGGGAAAACCTGCCACCTACTGAATCCCTTAGAAAAAAACTGGGACACCAGAAGAATGACCAGAGCCATTTGGTTAAGTGACTTTAACCTGTGCCCAGGCAGGCATTTAGCTTACATAAGGGAACTACTTTAATGACTTTTCACTCAAAAAATAAGTTCAATTTCAAATGCACATAGTATAGATGGTAGAATAAAAACCTAGGTGAGAATGATTTAATTCCTTTCAGAATATAAGAATATAGTTTTTAAATCTCCAGGCCATACTTGCAGCTGGGATTTCTTCTGTTCATGGATGTGGGTCCAAAAATAAAGACTTTCATTTCTTTGGTGTGTGGGAGAAAGAAAAACAGGAATGTCTGACAAGCTACGACAGCAGCAGCATGAGTGAAATAACTTTAAACTACCCCCTCCCCAAAAGCCCCTCCCAAACAAAACCAACATCCTTGACCTAAAAAACAAACATGACCAGATTCTAAAGAAATCAAGTATTTCAAATTGCCTGCTGGTTCTCCGTACAAAAAATGATGGCATAAGCACAAACTCATATGAAACAGTTTTTATCTTTCAAGTTCTAATCATCAAGAATCACTGGCTTGTGATTCAACTTCTAAAACATAAAGTGTTCAGGAACAGTCTCCGCATCACAAGGACCAATGTGTCAGCCTCCCTCTGCGGGCCCAGTGGCCCATGACCAAAGGGAGCCCAGGTGAATTTTCTGCTTCAGCAGACCAGCGCGCACACGCTCGTCTTCCACCAACACGGGTCTGGGCAGAGGGACCCCTGACCTGGCTGTTCTAGCATAAGCGTGTGGGTCACCCCCATCGGCCATCTGATACATAGAAATGCTTGTCCTCCCTCCTTTAAAAAAAAAAAAAAAAAAAAACAAAAAAACAAAAACCAACAGTTTAACCTCTTTTTGTTCCAGGCACTGTCTTAACGGAACACACAAAGTTTACTCGAGCGTGGCGGAAGAACAACTTTCTTGACACAAACCTGGCGCGCTTCGGCCGTGCGCACTAGCGGTGTCCAGTGTAAGCCTTAAACCAGGAGGTCACCGAGGCGGCGGCGGACGAGATCATCCCGCCCGCACTGCTGCTCGCAATGGGCGGGGACACCTGGCTGCTCTGGCTCTGCGAGCCCTCCACGGGCTGGGAAGGGATATCACAGAAGCGGGGGCTCGGCAGGTTCTCCCAGTCCGTGCCCAGGTCGGTTTCCTCATCACTGACGCGCTCGTCGCCGCTCTCGTCCGATTCCCCCGCAGCGCCGGGGTCCACGAACTCCATGGACTCCTCCAGGTCAGCTCGCACTTCAAAGGGTCCCGACCTGCACGCGCACACAACCAGCATTGTGACAACAGTGACACAGGCCTGCCGGGACTGAGGAGGTCCAGAGCCGCCACTCTACCTGCTTCCCGAGCCTGCGCTGTACCCCCTGGTGGTCCGTAACGCGGTTATTCACCCAGGTAACTGCCACAGGAGGAATGCGCTCCACCACGCGCCCACACTGTTCCTCGGTCCCCCCGCTCGGCTGGTGGAGCTCCGGGACGCACCGAGACCAGCCGTCCTGGTCCCAGGGACGACTTCCTCTCTGAACAACTGCAGGATCCATGCATCTCGATGGGACAGTCCCACCAACAACGGTCACTTGCTGTATACGCTGCTGTATCACTTGGTGGCACAAGTAATAAATGGTATAGAAAAAAAAAGTACAGCTGTTCTCTGCCTTATGGAAACTCCTAATTTCTACGTTCTTAGGACTCAAAGGAGCTGAGTGGCCCAGCTGTACGCGTGTTAGCAGCGCTTCCTTGACTGCTGCCAGCAGCAGGCTCTGCACACATTTTCAGACACGATCACAGTTTTCTAGGGGCCCGTTTATAACAGATTGAGCTATAACTATTAAGAATATAGTCATCTGGAATAATGCATATTTCTGCACTGTACTTTAGGAGAAAACTATTCCCCAAAGGTCCCTGATGACATCATCGTCTCCAAATCTAATAACCCTTCTCAGGCCTCACCCTCTGGGACAGCTGCTGATGACCGCTGTGGGACGGCGTCAGCAAACCCCACCCAGGCCTGCTGCTGCTCTTCCCCCGCCCCCTTCCAAGTGCCTGTCCGCTCCTGCCTCAGGAGAGCCCGGCTGCCCTCGCTCCGGGGGGGCGGTCCTCCCACGGCCCCCTGCTCTTCTCCCAGGATTTTCCTGGAGCCAAGGCCCTCCAGCAGCCCCTTTCTCTCCACCGTTGCCCCCACGATAAGGACACATGCCTCCGATAATGACTTTGGGGAAAATGATAGGGGTTAGCAAACATAAAATGAGAGATATCCTAGAATGGGTAGAGCCTGCCATTTTAGTCTGTCTAAAATTCTTTATGGCCTTAACAATGACCAAAGCCTAGCACTGGCCTCCAGTGTACCTCACCAGGCCTGCACCTTCCAACTCACTTTCTCCTGCGGGGGAATCGGACGAGAGCATAGCCTTTGTTCCTCCAAGACAACCTTGCTTCCTGGCTGTACCAGCAATAGTAACAGCGAACATGTCTGTCCCAGGCACTGTTTTTAGGGCTTTACCTTAAATTGGAAGATGTACCATGGGGTTTCCCCTTGGTCTCCCTCGAGCAATTTACATATAAAAAAGCCCCTCTGACCAGGGATTCCCAAGTTCACAAGGCCTCCATCTAGCCCCAAAGTCCTTACTTTGCAAGGGGTGAAGGCATTAAGAACCAAGAGCCTCTCCCCTTGACCCCCTGCAGCTTTTCTAAACAAACCAACTGGCATCTTACCTGAGTATTCCTTTCCTGTTTCCTTAAAAAGCTCTGCTTACAATTCATCTCTTTTCTCTCTTTCCCTCCCCCCACCCCTTGGTAAACAGGTCTACTCCAAAAGATTTTCTTCCGACGCCTCTCTTTCCTCCTAGCTTCATGGCCTGCCAGAGCCCTCCACGTGAGGGCTAACCTCTCCGGCTCATCTCAGGTTATCTGAGCCAGGCGACCCTTCTTAAAACAAGCCAGCTGGGCCGCCACCCTCACGCTCCTGCCTGGTATCACCCAGTAAGTCCCCCTCCGCACGTGCCCCAGCTCAGGTCCTCTCTGCAGCAGCACCTCCTCGCAGCAGCGTCTGTTTGCAGCCAGCAGCAGCCGCCTCATCCCTTCCTCCCGCGTCACCTACGCACAAATGTTCACAGCGTAGCACCTCAGCTGGGTTCCCTCCTTCCCTAAACACAGCGCCCGCTCATTCCGTCCTTTGAGCTTTGTTGTCCAAGGGCCTCAGCACCTAGCGCCACATGAAGCCTGCCTCCCTGCTAGCTCGGAGGCATAGCCTGTTTTCTGTTTCTCTTTGATGTTGCCTTACCTACATGGCACAGGACTGCCACTGTCCCCAGACCCCCTCTCAAAAGTGTTCCCAGGAGACAGACAGGAGTGATATTGGGTGGGGGGTGATACTCCCTCCAGGCAGAGCTCCGTGGGAAGCCACTTGGGACTCCAGTTCTCCGCTGGAATCCCACAGGGCAGAGTCTGGTGACATGAAGCAGGCACTCAGCGAAGTATTTCAACTGAAAAACCACTGGATGATTCCCAAAGTGGCCAGATGGAGCAATTTTTGTTGCCCAACATACGCTTAGCCAGACACATTACACAAAATTAGCAAAACAATTAAATCTTTTATACTTAATGTCACCAGGGAATAAAAATTACTAATTTTCTCAAGATGCTGCAGGGCATTATTCTTATCGATTAAGGTAACAAGATGACCTCTTTGGTTTTAAAACTCTCTTTTGCAAAATATTTCAAAAATATTACTGGACAGATACACAACAACAAGAATTAGCTCTTTGTAAACTACACAGTCTGGATGATAATGATATTAATGTAGGCAACATCACAGTAAAGACTGAATCCGATAAGAAAAATCAACAAGTATTAAACCCAGGGGGAAATTCTGATGAGCACGATAACTGCATGGTCTCAAAGTGTCTCCACACAGACTGCTGCTTAGTTGCAAGGAAGGAAAAAAATCTAGGAATTAGACAGTGGAGAAGGTGGAAAGCATCGTGACTGGGAGATCAAATTAACATCACCAACGAGGGACAGATGGTCACCTGGCCCAGGCAGTGTTCTACCTCGAATGCTTGGATTCCTGAAATCTCACTACGAAGAAATACCAAATTCAGAAAGAAATTTCTAGTAATACGAAGGGAAGAGTGTTAATGTCGTAAAAGACAAAGTAGGCCGTGGAAACATTCCAGATTTAAAAGAGGTTCAAGAAACATAGCATCTAAATCCAGCACCAGACTCTAGGTTGGATCATATACTGGAGGGGAAAGTGCTGTACAGGACATTAATCTGGTCCTCAGACAAAACGTGCAGATGGGCAGTGGATTAAACTACTGTATCAGTGTGAAATTTGCTGATGTTGGTTAAAAGGAAAATACCCCTATTTTTAGGAAATACATATACAAGTATTTAGGGGTCAAGAACCATGATACATGTATGTAACTTACCCACACAGGGTTCAGGAAAAAAAATGTGTGTATGTGTGTCTTTATGGAGATTATACAAATGATAAGGCAAAACAGTAACAAGGTGAGTCTGGGTAAAGATATATATGTCTTTGTACTACTATTATTTTTTGCAATTTTGACTATTTTTGCAAGTCTGAATTTATTTCAAAGAAGATTTATGTTGGATTCTGGATGGGATCCTCACTTCAGCTGGTCTCCATGGAAATAGGAAGTCCCACCCAGGTTCCAATAACAGTCTCTCTACAGCCTTGACTCTGACTGAGGCAGGTCCAGAAGGGGACTTCTGAAGCTCTAGCTCCTGGACTCCCGGCTCACGGACCACCAACGCAGATGTAATGAGCCAGGCTGAGAATGTGCGCTTCACATATATCACACAGACCCCTACCCTAACTGGAGAGCTGACTCAAGGGCAAGCCGAGAGAAAACGTCAGACCCTCCAAAGAAATCCACCCCTAGCAGGAGAGAGCCTTTTTTTTTTTTTTTTAAGGACAACCACCAATACTGGATATCGTCCATCCTTTCCATTTTTGCCTAACTGATGGGTGAAAACTGGAAAGCTGTTTTGAATTGCACTTCTTTATTCTTCACTGAGGCTGAAGACTTTTTTCATCTGAATGTGGATTACTTGCATTTCTTTTGTGTGAACTGCCTGGATTAATCCTTTGGCTATTTTTCTATTAGGTCTGCCTTTCTTTTACAGATTTGAAATTTTAAGTGGTCTAGATTTTTAATCCATTGTCTGATAAACAGGCTGCAAAATATACTGTTGCTTATCTTTTAACCTTCTGGTATCGGGTATTTTACCAGAGGCATTTAGAGTTTTTACACAGTAAACTATGTAACTCCTTTCCTTCATGGTTTGGGGGTTTTGTGGCTTGCATGGGAATTCCCTCCCCACCCTGTGATTATAAAACACTGTCTTTTCTCCTAGCTATTTTATAGGTTTTTTTTTTTTTTTAAAATAAAATAAGGTCTTTTCTATCATCTGGAATTTATTTTTACATACGGAATGTAGTATGAGTCCAGCTTTGTCCCTGTATGAATACTCACCGGCCCGCTGCTATCGATCTATTATTATCTGGTTCAACAGGCCGGCCCTTGTCGTGCTATCCTCCCTGGAGGGACAGGGCCCATCTCTGGACTCTCTTCTTTGTGTCTAATTGCTCCACCTACTTGCATGCTAACAGCACCTGGTTTAATCACCTTTACGCTATGTTTTAAAAGGGGCCAAGCCCATCCTTTACTATTCTTTTCCAAAATTTCCTTGCAGCCTGTGCTTCTAGCTCAACTTCAGAATTAGCTTGTCAAAGTTCCATGAAATACCTGTTGAAATTCTGATCAGGTTTCCTTCTGGAGAGAAGGAGCATTTTTATACTACTCAGCCTTTCTCTCCAAGAAAATCCTGAGGGTGTTCCTTGCCTCGGGCTTTCTCTCATCCGGGCCCACACCTCACGCGCTGTCTAGCAGAAATTCAAGAAATAGATGTTGAACCGTTTTTTTCAAGTTTCCTATTTTCTTTCTATGGTTTGCACATGTTTTGTAAAGATTATTCCTATGTAATGTATAGTTTGTGTTGCTACAGTAAAGGGGAGCCTCTCCTCATTCTGTCATCTGACTAGCCGTCAGCACATAAGCAAGCGAGCTCTCCCGGATGGCCAGTTCAACCATCTGCAACAACACCAACCTAGTTTCTTTCTTCCCGGCATAAACAGACCTTACTTCTTTGTAAAACTGTTCTGCTTCGCCTAGGCCTCCAGAACGAAGTGAACATAGCAGCGACAATAGGCCTTCTCTTGTCCTCACTGTAGAGGAATGCTTTTATTAAACATACACACAAGGAACATGTCACTGAAATAGTCTTTTCTGTAGGCTTAAGGTAGATATTCTTAATTAATAATCTTTTAATTTGCAACTAGTTTTCTTTAATTATTCATAGGAACTGAATTTTATTCACTGCTCTTCTGGCATCTATCAGGTTGATTTTTTTTTTTTTTAAATCTGTTCATGTGATTAAGTGGTGTGTTCTGGTTAAAAGCACGAGCATCTACCACTTTGTGGAGTCAAATGCGGGCTGGGACACTGGCTCTATTACTCTGACTGCCTCTGTGATCATGAGCACGAATTACTTGACTACGCTAAGCTTCAGTTACCAGCCAGCCCCTTCTGTAAAATAAGAATAATCAGCCCACCTATGAAATACTGGCTCAATAAATATTAGTTCTTATTATTAAGGATTAATTTCCTAATGTTGAGGGGCACCTGGGTGGCTCAGTGGGCTGAGCCTCTACCTTCAGCTTGGGTCATGATC
Organism: Enhydra lutris kenyoni; assembly: GCF_002288905.1. Lineage (NCBI taxonomy): Eukaryota > Metazoa > Chordata > Mammalia > Carnivora > Mustelidae > Enhydra > Enhydra lutris. The sequence goes on from NW_019154088.1 coordinate 52,009,196, forward strand.
TCAGGGTCCTGAGATCGAGCCCTGCATCAGGCTCTCTGCTCAGCGGGGAGCCTGTTTTCCCCTCTCTCTCCCTGCCTCTCTGCCTACTTGTGATCTATCAAATAAATAAATAAAATTTCTAAAAAAAAACTTCCTAATGTTCAACTCTATACAAATAAAGTACAAAGAGGATGGCAAACAAACCCACAGAAATCAACCACTAAAACTGGGGTGGATTTCTAACAGGTGCTTTGTGAACTAATGAATGGAATTTGAGGCAAGGAGCATGAACTCCCTATAAAACGGCATAAAATTCTAGATGTGTGTGTGCAGTTCCCCAGAGAGAGTGCACAGCTTTTTCCACAGGGTTCTATGTCCCAGGTAAGTTACTGTTTTAGGTGGGGGCGGGGTGGGGGATGGGGGAAGAAAACACAAGCCAGTGGCTAAGGGCAGATTCCCATGGAAAGTTCCCGGTCATGGGGAGGAAGCCAAGCACCCTGGCCGGAGTAAAGGCCCCCTGAACCTTGGTTCCAGTTGTAAAGACAAATGAACGATGGGAAGGGGACTCCCCAAAAGAACATTCCTGCCTTTTATTTTCTTTAGCCTCTTTCAAAAGTACAAATACATTAACTAAGTCGTATCTCAGAATGTAGGGACAGACTGCTAAGAGCATGGAAGAAGGGTATGTACTCAAGAGGGGTTACCTGAATGGTTCTAAAGAAAAGCTTCCTCTAGGTTGGGCTGAGGGCCTAGAAGGATCCCACAGTCCAGCCTTGGTTGGTCTTTTTTGTTACTGACTCTTGTTCTTAACCTAATGGATTTTAAACTAGTTTACCCCTGAAACTTCTAATACCCTTTATCTCCAGTTGATGGTGGCCAGAAAGACAAAAAGATGACTGGAAGAACTATTATGGTGGGAGGAGGCATGAAAGGAAAGGCACAGGAAAAGGGACAGACACTACAGAGCGCCGAGAAGAAAGGGACATGGAGTCCAAGAAATGGCTTCTGGTCTTCAAGTGTGGCACAAGGCACCCCCTCCGGGAACATTTGGGGTCTTCTATTTCATTTTAGGTGTTAAAAATGTCTGATATTAATTTTCCGAGAAATGATTATGTAAGGACTGTAAAGGCTCAAATTTGACTAGCCGCTCTGCCCTTCTGTACAGGACCACATTATTTTTGTCCTTTGTGGAGACTCTGGGGGTGAGGACCAGGCCCCTGGGCTCTGCCGACACGCACAACCACTCTGCTTAGAAGTACTCACAGCACCACCACTTAGAAAAAAGCAAGAAGCATTCTTACCTGCCCAGGTGTTCAGAGCTCGGACTGACCAGGTACATTAGGTTCCTGAGAGTATGCAGTGGTTGTAACTGATCTAAGTTTACATGCTAGAAAAAGCAAAAAACTGATTAATATTTTCAACCAAGTAACACATCAAAAATGAGCTCACAGCATATTTTCCATACCTGAGAAAAGCACAGGTAAAGAATATTTGCATTCAGTTTCTTCACTGCTCGAGTAAATTTCTGTCTACTGAGATTTTCCCCACAAAATTCACTGGAAAACAAACATACAGTTTGTAAAATTGTATCTTTCCGAGGAAATTCTATGGTAAAAAGTCTATTTGGAAGAGTGTATTTTACACCACAGTTGAGTATAAAACATACCCCACATCCTTTGCTTCTTTATAAGTCAGACTCAACAGAGACTTTCTAAGAACGAACTGCCCTCATGATGAGCGATTCCACCGCATCTATAAAAATTACGAATGCATATTCCCTCTGACCAGCAATTCCACTTCGGAAAAGTTACTCAACACAAACACCTGCACACTAACGAAATGACAAATGTACGAGACTACTCTGTGAACAGAAATAGGGGACTGGTGGGATCGTGGCACACCACACAGAGAAACCTCTGCTACCTGTCCGCTCTGTGCAGAATGACAGCTGGAGGCTCACAATGCCCCACGAGGCCCACCCAGTTTTTACCCCCACCTTCTTCACTGTCCTCGCTCTCCCCAGGGCTTTCTCTTGGCGCCAATGGACCCACGTGGCCTGCTCCCCTCTTTCCTTCCCTCAGGGTCACAGGTGATCGCACATGAGCCCACTCACATACTGCAAGCCCCTGCCTCCCCGTCCCCTCTCCTCCACTCTGCTTTCGTGTCTTCCACAGGCTTCATGACCAGCGGACACACCGCTCATTGATTATCTGTTTCTCTGTTAGAATGAAGGGCCAAGAGGGCAAGGATTAGGTTTTCGTCACCACTGTACCCTCTCAGTGCCCAGAAAAGGGCTCAAATATTTGTTAAACACTCAAAAAGCAAGGTGTAAAACACCCTGGCATAACTTTTGTGTTTAAAAGGGGAGAGAGATGATAATACATATTTATTTGGCTTGAAATGTAAGGATGACTGGACAGTCGTAGGAAGAGCTTAGTAGAACTGAGCAGAACTTAGAACTGAGTACGCTGTAAATGTTTACATTTTTTTTTTTTTTAAAGATTTTATTCTGGGGAGCCTGGGTGGTCCAGTCAGTTAAGGATATGACTCTTGGTTTCAGCTTGGGTCATGATCTCAGGGTCATGAGACCGAGCCCCGTGTCAGGCTCCCCACTCAGGGCAGAGTCTGTTGAAAGGCCTCTCTCCCTCTCCCTCTGCCCGCCCTGCCCCACCCCCGGCCCCTGCATGCGCAAGCTCTCTCTCAAATAAATCTTAAAAAGAAAAACAAAATTCATTTTTAAGTAATCTATACACCCAACGTGGGGCTCAAACTTACAACCCAGAGATCAAGAGTCACATGCTCCCCTGAGCCAGCCAGGCACCCTTACATTTTTTTTGAATTCTAAGCCACATGTTTTTTATTTTATATTCAGGCGCTATGATTTACCCAGTTCTTACACATGAGCGTACCCTCTGAAGATCCTAGATTTTCCTTCAATTACTTTCACAAGTGGGAGAATTCTCCGTGGTCTTCTCGAAGACTTCATGTGCAATTTTAAGATAATGAAACAAACTTGCACAGTAGGCTTTGGAAATTAATCTCAACATTTCACAGTTGTTTTTCTGGCTTAATAATACTTAAATTCCTATTTTTGGTTTAATTAGAGTAAGTACCTAATAGGAAAACGAGATCTGTGATAAAGAGGACTTCGTCACCTTCAATTACTTGCCTGTTGCACAGCTTTTTGGGAAGATTTATGTCAAGTATATGAGACAAGATGTTGAGCAGCTGAGTCGCATAGCACAAGGCGGCGCTGATCGTGTAAGCGGGGTTACTGTGCTCCGTGTCTGAGGCAGAGAAACAACCACACACAGCTTTAAATTCAACGAAAATTACCAAGGAACCTAGATTTTATGATCTGTAATTTTATCATTACATTGTTGATGGTTATGTTTTGCTCCTAATAGACTAACAACACGTTCCTGGCCACACATTAACATTTCATCGCTTCTGATTGTTGCGGTGTGGAACGTAACCCAAGCAAATGAGCCCAGACAGACCCAACATAAATGAAACTGAAGTCTGAACTGCTTGGACCTGATAATATATTATTTATTAGAACAGTAAATGCCCAACTTAAATGTCACCTCCTCAGAAAGGCCTCACCTAGAATACAACTGTCTTGGTGACATCACTTTGTCTCACCAGCACCTAGCACCGTTCATGACAGAAAGCACATACTCACTATGTATTTGCTAAATAACTAAATGAACAATCTTTTCTCCACCAAAGAAAGCTACCGGAGTTTTAAAGAGTTTTTCTATTGGGCAATTTCTATCTGGGCTGCTAAAAATAAGCTTTTTACAAAGATACTACAAAAACAAGACTCTACTGGCTAAATATACTAACTAATGAGGTCTTTTATATAAATAAAGCAGTATCAGCCCCCCAAAAGTGAAATACCTAAAAATGGATATAAAACGTGGTATATCCACATTACATACAATGGAATATGACCCAGTCATAAAAAGAATGAGATGCTAATCCATGCCACAAAATGGATGAACCTTGAAAACACTACGCTATTTAAGAAAAGCCAGACACAAAAGGTCACACATTGAATGATCCCATTTCTAGGAAATATCCAAAATAGATACCTCTAGACCTACAGAAAACAAAATTATGGATCTTCCTCGACTTAGGATGGGGTTATGTCCTGATAAACCCATTGTAAATTGGAAATATCCTAAGCTGAAAATGCATTTAAGGCACCTAAACAACTACCACCATAGCTTCACCCGGCCTGCCTGACCCAGGCCCAGAACACTGACCCTACAGCTGGGCAAAGTCATTTACTTATAACAACATGCTGGACATCTCACGCAATGCACTGCATGCTGTACTGGAAGTGAAACATGAAACAGTTATCGGTGTCTCCACCGGCTGTGCACCCTCACAGCCACAGAGCTGCCTGGGGGCCTCAGGGGCTTGGCACCCCGAGAGTACACATGCACAGCACCAGCCCAGGAAACGATCCAAATTCAAAATTCAAAGCGTGAACTCTACTGAACATGTATCACTTTTGCATCATCATAAAATAAAAAAATTGTAAGCTGAACCATCATAAGTTGATCTCATCTGTAGGGGCTGCCCAGGGCGGGGAGCAGAGGGGACAGGGGCATGACAGCTCCAGGCCCCGGAGTGCCCGTCTGGGGTGATGCCAGTGTTCTGGATACCGACACACAACATGGCGAATGTCGTCATGCCGCGGGATTGTTCGCTTTACAGCTGTTCATCTCGTTACGTAAATTTTACCTCAATTAAAAACCATACGTACTTCTAAGTTTTCAAAGACTATTCTGATTCTCACCAGGCCCCTGCGTGGTTTTCTTCTCTTCCACCCAACTGTAGTAGGCAGAGTAGTCCCCGTTGTTGGGAAGGCTAATCCAAGGCCCTGTGATGCTAATGCTGGTGTCCCCGTTGTGATCGTCACAGACCCATCTTCCCGAGAGGTAAGTCGTCCTCCGGGCTTCGGCAAGCTTGCTCACAGTGCTGGAGGTCATGGCACTGTCGCTCTCCGAGGACACATCTGCGGGATCTCTGAAAATCAGAACACACATACAGATTTCAAGGGAATGGGTTTTAAAGAGCATGCAAGTTGCCTGACCAGCAGAACATGAAAGATGCACACGCGAGGACAGCAGTTTAACTGGAATATACAGAGGTAAGTAACTCTATCAAAGATGAAGCTGAAACCGCTGTGGCACAGAAGGCCGCGCCGATGTGAGAGGGTGGCACCTGCCGCCTCACTATCAGGTTCTCGAACTATTTGGTCTCATGCTTACACACTTGCAATTTTTGGAGAACCCCAAAGAGCTTTTGTGATGGGCAGATTATTGATATTTGCCTGTATTAGAAATCTGAGAAAATTTTAAGTGATTCATTCATTTGGAAATAATAAACCTATTATATGTTAACACAGTATATTTTTACGAAAACAAAACAAAAAAAACGCTGTACTTTTCAAAACAAGAAAATTTGTGAAGAGTGGCTTTGTCTGTTAACCACTGAAACACACAGCAAAACAGCACTGGTCAAGACTTCTGAAAATCTCTTTCACAGCCAAGTCTTGCAGTAGTTCTTTCAAGTAAAAACAGTGTCCTATGCACACACCAACTCGTCCCACCTGCAACTCACTCGGGTGCTTTCTGGTAAGCCGGCTGCGGCCCTTCAGAACGGAGCAAAAGAGCTTCTTCCCACTTCCCATTTCATCGTGTGGTCGAGTAAAACGATGTGTACACAAGGATCAAGACAATAAAATTTAAATAAAAATATGATTTCAACTGCTTCATCCAGAGCGTCCTTGACGTGAAATGCTTTTCTCTCAGAAAATCCAAGTATGCGGTAGGATACGACGGCAGGTGACACAGTTGGCGTCACTGCTCAGACATCTGTCAAGGTAGCAGTTTTGACCCACAATGGCTTCTGGGCTGTCAGTACAAATGTCCGCACCATGCAAAAGGGAAATGCAGTGTTACTATCCACACAGAAATACTTGTGACAGCGTGGATGGCGCTCTGAACTGAGGGCCCGGAGAGTGGGAAGGCGCGAGAAGTCAGCACGCCCCACCAGGGGTGGGGGGCAGGGGTGTGTGTGTGTGCGGGGGACAGTGTGTGCTCAGTGGCAGCGCAGAGACAAGACGATCCCTGCCGTTGGGTTGGTGTCAGTGTAGGAAAAGTAGGTGGGAAAGGGGCAGACTGGGGAGGGTGTCTGCGCTGCACTAAGTTGAGGTTCTGTTCTCAATCCTTTCTCCTCCAGCCACCCCATGCCTGTGGGGCGAGGGCCCTGGCAGTCACAGGGAGGGGAGCGGGGCACTACGGCCAGTTCTGAGCGGCACTTCTGCTTCTTCCTTCTTCCATGTAACAAGTTTGAGAAATGTGAATGGACAAGAAACCTTTTTACAGAAGTAACTTCAAAACTATGGGCTTTAAAAAAGTATCAGCATATAGTATCATATACTGCTTTAACAGATTTAACAGCACAGAGAGGAGAAAGTTTTTCTCCATGTTTTCTCTTCTGCAAGTTCACATTCAGCTGTTGGTCTCCCTGGTCTCCTCAAATCTGAGACAGTGTCTTAAGACCATGTCTTTGTTTACTGTGTTTTAACACTGATACCTTAGTCCATCAGAATCTAATTTAGCACTGGGGCTGCCTGGCCAGCTCAGTTGGAAGAACACATGACTCTTGACTCTTGGGGTGAGGAGCCCTATGGGTGTAGAGATTACTGAAAAAATAAAATAAACTTAAAAAAAAAAAAAAAAGATTCTAACTTAGCATAATGTTTCTGTTTTATGAGCTTTTTCCTCCCCAAAGGCCTGGTCGCCTGTTTTATACCCTAACTTCTCCTCACTGACCCAAAAGGCTACCTTAGAGTCTATTTCTAAACTTTCTATTCTGCTCTATTTTGAATCAGCCTTTTTATTTTTATATTTGCCTACTATTACTAATTACTAATTACTACTATTACTAATGAAAAATTACTTGGTAGAGAGCAGGGTTTCAAGCCAGAAGAACAATGAGACCTCTAGGCTTTTAGGAAGTTAACTCGGGCAGAGGCCGAAAGGACACAGTGAAGTAGGGGAGGAGGCAGAGTAATGGTCCTTACAAGTCACAGTCCACCGGCCAGCCGGGGAAGGAAGCTGGGCAGTGAGGGCAACCAAAAGAGACAGGAAAATCCTCAAGTGGAACAACCTGATGGTTAGTGAGAAAGCAAATGAACTCCCCTGTAGCAGTTTTCAAACATCAATTATCATCTTGGGAAGTTTAAAAAAAAAAAAAAAAAGGTATTACGAGATAGGCTGGGGACCGGATGGTGTGTCCTCTGGAACCTGTATTTTTCAAAAGTTCCTGAGTGACTCTGATGAACATGCCGGTGGGTAACCACGGTCTTGTCCATCCGATGACTCCTGAGGGTAGCCACGCACTAGAGCCTAAGACTAAACTCATGGTCTTCACTGCTTGCCTGCAGCTAGTTACCAGGAAAAGCCTAAGTCAACAGGTCAGTCAACAAGTGAGGGCCCCACGTCTCTGAGGGCCACCGCCCTCCACCTTGGCAGCCTCCCCAATTTCATGCAGTGTGTACTGTTTGCTGAAGCAGATAAGACTTCAGTTTCATTACCAGGAAAGCCAATGACCCCAGAACGAACCCGATAAATGAGGTGCTGCCATATTTGAAATATACTTGCTCTGAAACTTGATCTATTCCTAGAGTCAAAAGACTCACTGTACCTCACACTAGTCTTTACTTCCTCGATTGGAAAAATGACCGAGGTGAGCTCTAATATATGAGATCGCCGAAGTTTTGCCAGACGCTCATAATGACTTCTTAAGTCAATGGTTTTTTTTTCTACCAGGTCACCAAGTCTGCGATTGTGCCTCTGAATCTTCTCCTTTTTCTCCTGGTGCCGCTGTGCCCGAGTGTAGAGCTTCTGGTTCTTTTCCTTGGTTTTGAGAAGGCCTTCAGAATCTGAAATAAATCACACCCAACAATTAACTCTATAAATAGCTCCTGGGGACTGCAGAACCCACCTCCCAAGGGTAAGCATCTTCCTGCGGTTTAAACCAAAAGCAAAACCTCCATCAGGTTAACTACATAATGTTCACTAAGTGGAAACTGGGAGTTCAGCTTATATAAACAAATGAATCAAAGGGGCCCACCAGTGAAAGGGCTCCGGGTCTCCATCTGTAGTCATCATTTCAAAGAATCACTCAACAACTATCAAGTTTAAGCCAGAAGGTACCTGACTAATGGTAAGCACTGAAGAATAACCATGGCGGGCAGAAAAGGTATCTAATCCAGTTTGAAAAACTTACTGGCTATCTGGCTATCTATTAGGCACTTTGCTGCAGGCATAAGGTTTCCCGCAATTTTATTTCCCCTCACTTGTGCATTCTTTTTACCATTCTCACTCAGTGTGGATGTTCTAATGTTTAAGTCGCTGGTTCCATCACACTTATCTTCCAGCAAGCTCACTCATTTTCATGACCACTACTAAGATCTTTACAAGTGCTCAAATGAATGTCTGGCCAAGGCCCCCGGTCATGGTGGTCAGATTTTTTAAAAACAGTTTCCAACTTGATATCGTGACCCTTCCCAGGTGGCAGGAGATCACCAGTCACCTAATCTGCACTAATGCAGACTCAGCACTCAAGAGTTTCATTTGTCCTTCTCTCCATGCCATCTCTCCCTAAACATAAAAACACTGACACTATTTCTGTCATCTACTGTTGCTTGTCTGGATAAGTAACTTTATAACACCAATCGACTCAACCTTAAAGGTTCATACAATCCAACTTCCTTATCTATACCATATAACATATCTGTATTATTCTGTATCATGACACATAACACCAAAAGATTCTGGAGAAACACTCATCAGGTTCTACAATTTATAATATATGACCTTTTCTGAATATATGTGATATTTTTAACAACAAAATTTTTAAGAAATACTATTTGCTGAGTAACAAGCTCTTCATCTGTGGACTTGAGACCATGCATAGTTTCTGGAATTCATGAACTCCCCTAAAATTGTTTGCAGAATTTTCTGAGTCTCGTCTAAAGGGTGGCAACTAGACTGCATTTATGTTCTAAAGAGCAGTGGTTCCCATCCCTTGGTAAGTCATCAGTGCCACCCAGAATAGTACTACTCAAAGTGTGGCCCCTGGATCTGGGCCCGTCAGTAAACTTTCACCAGTCAGACAAGAGAGGTACAGAAATACAGAGTAATAAGCTCAGCAACATTTCTCTGTGACATGGCAATATGACACGGACATACCACTCAAGTGTGCAATCATTTTCCTAGCATTTTATTGTATTTTACAAAAGTACTGGGATCAATTTATGACAGATTAGAAATCAGAGAGGGAGAAAATGGGTCTTTTACTACAGACAGATTGAGAACCACTGACCCTGGCCCCACGCATGAGACTTGAACTTCCTACGTCCAAGGTGGGTCCCAGGATTCTCTCTCTAGATTGTACAAGCATCACCAGGTGACTGAGGATTTGTAGGGATGGGAAGCACTCTCACAGGGTCCACTGCTCTAGGGCCAAATCTTTTCTGTGGTGGTCGTTTTGTTTTGGGGAGTTAGGAATCTGTGAAATTCAGCTCATCAAAGATTTAAACTTGCTCATCAGGCAAGGCACAAACTCAGTGAATCCAGCAGTTCCAGGAGGGTCACAGACACCTGGGAGCACATGTGAGCCTCACGGGAGGATGGGGAGAGAGGGGTCAGTCACAGGCTGCTACGCTGCTGCTGAACCAGAGCCTGCGGAGGCGCAGGCAAAGCTCCGTGGGTAACCGGCTGTGTGTGGTTCTGAGCAGCTCCTCTCCACGCAGCCCTCCTCTCGGACTGACTAATCCTGTGAAACTCCACAGGAGCCCTTTATGAGGACAAACATTTTCAAAGGAAGCTTTTGCTCTATTACATACCACTATAAAATACTTGCTTCTGAAAGAACAAGCAGACAAGAAAGGGAGTCATAAGGCATGACAGTGACTCACTCTGAACTTTAAACAATGATCTTCAGAAACAGACGGGATATGTCTAAGGATACAGGGTTTCTAAGAGGACTCTCCTAAAATGTGACAACCATTTACGATGAAGGATGAGGTACACAAATACAATGTAAGATTAATACAGATTAAAATGTACATGAGACTCACTAATGGAGAGAAAAAGCCAATATTCTGTGGTTTTGGAGTGAACTAATAATTATAACTGAGTACCATGCTTCCTGTTAGCGCAGGCGAATGGGAAATATGTATTCCTTAACCTTTTTAATTGAGAAAAGTACTTTATTCAAAGGTCATTATATTTGTGTGTATGTGTGTATATAAAATACAGATATTTGGAAAAATATTTACTTAAAATTCTTATACAAATGCTTGACAAGAGAAGCAAGGCAAGCAGGAAACCTTTCCAAGTTGCTGTTGCCTTCCCGCCCCTCCTCTCTTTGTCTCTCTAGCTTATGAAGCCAATGGCATTCCACACTAGCCCTTTATTAGGTCTAGAAGAAGGGGGACAGATTACTTACTTATTTTCATTTCTTCATTCCCTTTACATATTGTTTGTTTCAGCTGTTCAATCCTCATCTTGCAGGACATTATTTTCCATCTCTTAAAAAAAAAGTATGCAAAAAATATCACAAATGTTGGTCTCTTATGAGTAACAGGATTATCAACCTAGGATCACCATTATTTTGAGGCATATCTTAGAAAACATAATGAAGAAAAGACCAATATATTTATTATAACTTTTGTGACTACAGTGGATTATGAAAAAACAAAGTGTTATTCTGGTTCAGTGCAGAAGCTGGTCAGAAATTAAGACAGAGAGAAAGAAATACACACAGTTCTTTCGTGTGTTAATGAGGACAGAGAAAAATGGCAAAGTATATGCTCTTAACCTGCTCTGTCCAATATACAGCTAGTGACCACATGTGGCTATTTAAAAGTCATATGAAATTGCATGAAATTCAGTTCCTACTCAACACTACCCACAGGTCAAGTGTTCAACACCACATGTGGCTAATGGCTACCATACTGGTGGGTTTAGACACAGAACATCTGCATCACCACAGAAAGTTCTACGGCTGCACTGCTCTAAACTCTTCATGCTATTTACTGAGGAGAACATTAACATCACTGTATTATCACACTAACACAATACACAATTATTACTTGCAAAATAATCAAAACTTCAATAAAAACAGAAGGTTTTCTCCCCCAAGACGAATAAAAGATTAGGAAAAATGCAACCTGGTAGTCTGTTAAAAAGTAGGATTACCTATTCTATAATGCCTCTATAAATGTGGATAATTAAAAGCTTAAGACAGCACTCAAATATTTATGGTGTTTAACGCCAGCCTAAGGAGCCTGACAGTATAAGACAGAGCAGACTACAGAGCTGCCTCAGGTACGAAGTGCCACCCTCCCTGGAGGGACACTTGAGAACAGACCCATGGGACCCCATGGACTGACTCAAAGATGAAACAGCCAGGAGACGTCCTCACTTGTAAACAGTATTAGTCTTCAAGAAGCAATACTGACATTTTTGATAGAAAAATTAGAAAACAGTACATGGAATTTAGAAAAATGGGGATGGGATTCTTTATAAATAGTCTTTTCCCATACAGTGTATTTTGTTTTGGTAACTCCAAGTATTTAAAAATTATGAATGATGCTTATTGTGAAAAAAAAATCAAACATCACAGAAGAGAAAAAATAAAGCGATCACTAGCTTGACTCCTTCAGGGGTAATTGAGATTAAACTTTGATATGTATCTTTTCAGATTTTTATATTTTTTAAATTTAATTTTATTTATTTTTTTTAAAGACTTTATTTCACAGAGTGAAAGATCACAAGTAGGCAGAGAGGCAGGAGGAGAGAGAGGAGGATGCAGGCTCCCCACTGAGCAGAGAGCCCGATGCGGGGCTTGATCCCAGGACGCTGAGATCATGACCTGAGCTGAAGGCAGAGGCTTAACCCACTAAGCCACCCAGGCGCCCCTCTTTTCAGATTTTTTAGAGTATATTTATATTTAAAACACACACACAAAGGGAATCATACTTTATCCTAGCCTACTTTTTGTTTGCTCTATCATTAGAAAACTCTTGGATATCACTCCGTATCAATATGTATGGACTGGGGATTCTTTTGGACAGCTACACAGTATCAGTTATCTCATCCTATTTAATGAGCTTTTAAGATATTTATGGATCACTACCCACACTCTGGTCAATCAGTTTCTTTATCCATTAATCTCTGCATTCATGTATTTTCTTAGGAGGAAACCTGCCGAAAATACCACATGTGTGAGAAAAAAACCATAAACACCCCAACAAACCACTAACTTGTCCTCCAACCAAATACATCAATGTATACTCCCACCAACACGGAATAAAAGTGTTATCAATCGAACTCCTTATTTTATTTATTACTTTTATTAATATATAATGTATTATTTGCCCCAGGGGTACAGGTCTGTGAATCATCAGGCTTACACACTTCACAGCACTAGCCATATCATATACCCTCCCCTGAACCCCTTATTTTCATATGCTATACTCATTTTTTCCCAGTTATGTTCATTTTGCCTAGAGTTTTCAACATACAGAACTTTAAAACTTTTAGGCAGTCTGTGAAGATGTTTTCCTTTATAGCTTATAAAGGTCTGTTCATCTGTAGGTTACATTTGTAAATACTCTCCCATATTTTAATATTTTTATGAGTTTACTTTTCACATTTAATCATCAGTCTGTGTAGGGAGTGTATGTTTACAATGAGTAAGTTTTTTCAAAAAGGATAGTTCGTCATTCTTGTATTCCTATGTCAATATCAGACTTTGTACTTAACCCTTTATAATGGCTCTGTAATTAATTGCCAGTACTCTGTGTTTGGCATCTAGATAAAATATTTGAGAGCCCACACTACAAATAGAGGGCTGCCAAAAAATGATTAAAATAAAGTTAAATTCAAAGTGATATTCTAAGCACTACCAACTGAAAAGCATGTAACGTCAAGTATAAAGAATATTATTATTTAAATACTTCTTACAGCTTACCAACTGATCTGTTATCCATTTTCCTTCCATAGCTTTTAACACTCTGCACAGAGAAAAGACAATAATAAATTTTGTGAAGCTCAAAAATGTAAAATCAACATTTTTTTAAAGTAAGTTCTTAAAAATGTCTGCAAATACCAAAGTGAGACTCAAGCACTTAAGAACGTTTTCCGGGGTCCCTGGCCGGCTCAGTCAGTGGAGGGCGCAGCTCTTGATCTTGGGGTTGTGAGGCTGAGCCCCACACTGGGTGCAGGGATCATTTAAAAATAGAATCTTTAGAAAAATAAAAAAATAAAAATGTTTTCCAAATTCCAAATTCTCTATTTTTTTCTCATTTCCTTCTCTTTGCACTTTTAATGCTGCCCAGAACCTTTCTGTAAACATTTACAATTTCTAGTAAGAGCCAGAGCCTTTGTCCTCAGTCATAATCAGTAATTTCTATCAGTCACATTTATTAACAATAACAGTTACGAGAGAATTCATAATCTAAAATGTGATGCTCAGTTCCCGAAGAAATGGCACAAGCCGGCATCTGTAAAAATCTGTTTTGTGGAGTGAAGTGTTCTATGGAAGAAACAAAAAGTTTCTGTGATTGGGTTAGAGAAATGACTTAAATAAATCTAAGCAGGGTTCTGTAACGCAGGGCATCTTAGAAGATTTAATCTGCTCACAGATGTTTACAGAGAGCTGGGGTGCATCTGGAGAACAGCGACTAGGTCAGTTTGGGAGAGAAGATTCTACGGACGATGCTCAAATCAGCAGGTGGGATTCGTCAGCGGTGCGGATGCCAGGACCTTCCCCTCCAGACCGCAGAACAGCTGAGGGTAGAAGATCGAGGATCTGCATTTTTTTTTAAATTTTTTTTTTTTTTAAGATTTTTATATATTTATTTGACAGAGAGACACACGGTGAGAGAGGGAACACAAGTAGGAGGAGTGGGAGAGGGAGAAGCAGGCTTCCTACTGAACAGGGAGCCCTATGTGGGGCTCGATCCCAGGACTCTGGAATCATGACCCAAGTTGAAGGCAGTGGCTTAACCCACTGAGCCACCCAGGCACCCCGAGGATCTGCATTTTTAACTGTTACCTCAGCTAATGAATTCTGAGGTAGGCGATACCAAGACCATGCTTAGGAAAGCGCTGATCCAGAAGACGAAAGATAAATGGAAGGTGTGATGTCTTACAGGAACGACCACTTGTCTGCCTGCTCCGGACCCACTTGCCGCACATCAGTTATCCGGGCCAGGGGTCTTTCTCATGGGTCTAGTCACTGAGTGCCTGCTGCAAAGGGACTGGGTCTGATCTCAATGATTTCCAGGAACTTGATAATCTCTATTTTGCTTCTCCCAGAGGCACTGCTCTTCCCCACTTTGAGACTGTGTCCTAAATTCAACAAGTCAGCCGTCCATGTGTCTGCATACCATACCACTGAATTAAACCACATGGTGACAAGAGAAAAGCAAAAGGGAAACTCACTCTTTTTGAAATTCTTCTTGCTTGCTCTTAAGTTGGCTTAACCTTTCTTTCTTGTCTATAAACCTATAAGAAAAAAGTATAATGTTTTATTAAATGTTCATTCTTTCCAGTTCAGTGAGCTTATGCAAATTCCTAAGAGCCAATCACTTCCGCACTCTTCTGGAGATGCCAGGGTCCTGACAGTCAACACACATCTTCTCAAGGGGGTGTGCACACAGCTGCTTACGCCACTTGCTCATTTTAAAATGAAGTTCAAATTCTCAGCTTTAAAATTCTTGCATGGGTTCAGGAATGCCTGGCTGGTTCAATCAGTAAAATTATTTCATGGTTTATAAAATATGTCTAGAAGCCACCCCCTCACCCCACCCAGATTAAATTATCTTCCAAAACAGGCACATCAGAGCACTAGAATGAATCTGAGTTCAAGGAAGTTGAGGCTTCTCACATAAACATGATTTTAATTATTTAGCTTAATTCAATCCTTATCTTACCTATAAATTGGTTACTTATAAAGTACACGGTTGGTTTTTTTTTTTTCTTACTAATTTTATTGCTGGTCCTTATGGGCTAACAAGTTACTGAGTACAAGTTATCAAAAGGAAGAGATATCACATTGTAGTTCATTTTCTTTACAGTCTTCTCCTCTTATCCTTTTCTTCCTGTTACCTTAACTGGGGTTTAGTCTTTTTTTTTTCCTTTGCGCAGTTTAAGACGAAAACTTAGATCATTCATTTTAAGCCTCTCCCTTTTAATTATAACCATAAAAAGTTATACATTTCCCAAGTATTGTGTTAGCTAAACCCCAAAGTGTCTGATAGGGTATATTTTCGTATCCTTTAGTTTGGAATTCCTGATTTTCCACTAATTCCCTCCTTGACCTCTAAGTTATTTAGAAGTATAGTGCCTAATTTCCAGATAGAGGGCTTTTCTAGGTAACTTACTGTTAACTGTTTTCCACTTTCTGACGTGGTCACAGAATGTACTCTGTGAGATTTCAATCTTTTGATTTCAGAGTATCTTAGGGCCTTGCATCTGGTCTGCCCTGGTGAAAAGTTCCCTGTGTACTTGAAAGAATATGTATTCTACAGTTGTTAAGTACTGTGTTCCAGAAATGTCCACCAGCTGAAGGTGATGAACAGTGACATTCAGATCTTCTAGATTTGTGCTACTAAGAGAGCCACCGGTCACATGCGCTATGAGTACCTAAAATGTGGCCTGTTGCTTAATAGGGATCTGCATTTAAAAAAAAAAAAAAAAAAAAAAATATATATATATATATATATATATATATATTACTAACATCATGCAACTGACTTTTAAACAAGCTAACAGTGGCTCGCTATTTAAAAAACACATGATAATGCCATATGCTATAGTAACATAGTATGGAGTCCAAGATTAGGTTTCTGGCAGTCTCCCAAATTCTTAGCCTAAATGAAAACTAAAAATTTAACAGAATAGTAACAAACCTAGAAATTACTTCCTTAAAATGGTCCAGACTAATAGCAGTCTAAAATATTTCTAAAACCCCATTTTTGAAACATTTCCAAAGATACCTACTTCAAAATGGAAGGGATCAATAGATGAATGGATAAAGAAGACATGGTAAATATATATGATGGAATGTTATCAAGAAAAAAGAATGAGACTTTGCCATTTGGGGCCACATGGATAGACCTAGAAGGTATTATACTAAGTAAAATTAGTCAGTCTGACAAATACCGTATGATTTCACTTATATGTAGAATCTAAACAAAACAAACAAGAAAATACTGAACTATATATAACTGGTGGTTGCCAGAGGGGAGGTGGGAGAGGGGAGAGCAAAATAGATAAAGGGAATTAAGAGGGACAAACTTCCAATTATCCAGGAAATAAGTCACAGAGATGGAAAGCACAGCATAGGGAACATAATCAACAATATTGTAATAATACTGTATGGTGTATATGACAGATGGTGACCACACTTACTGTGGTGAGCACTGAGTAACATATAGAAGTGTCAAATTACTGTGTTGTACAGTACGCCTGAAATTAATTTAACACTCTAAGTTAATTATACTTCAATTTTAAAAAGAGAAAAAAAATGGGAGGGATAAAATATTCTAATTATGACCCTACCATTTAATAGGCAGTCACTGAAAATGTATAATGTATGTTAAACAAAAAAAAAGCAAATCAAGTGATATTATATACTTGTGTGACTAAATTAAAATAAGATTAAAAATTCAGTTCCTGGGTGGCCCAGTGGGTTAAGAGGCTGCCTTTGGCTTAGGTCATGATCCCGGGGTCCTGGGATCGAATTCCATGTTGGGCTCTCTGCTCAGGGGGGAGCCTGCTTCTTCTCTCCCTCTGCCTGCCACTCCCCCTGCTTGTGCTCTCTCTCTCTCACTGTCAAATAAATAAATAAAATTAAAAAAAAAATTTCAGTTCTTCCATTCCACTAACCACACTTGGCTAGCACCTGTGGCTGGGAGCTATCTCACTGAGCAGCATAGATACACAACACCAGCGCGGTAAGGTAGGAACTGCATGAAGCAGCAGAACACTCAGAAACCAGTGTGGAACTGAGACAAACTCATAGATTCATCCATGACTTTATCAGGCAACTTACAACAAAACATCTGTCAGAAGATTAATAAATCTAATTATATATTCTGCAGCTATGTATTCCTTGACATACTGTTATGTGCTTCCATTTCCACATATCAAAAATGAGAAACTAATGTGGTATTTACTTCAACCTCACTGATGCAATAAGGTGATTCACGTTCTGATAACCTGAAGGAAGTGATGAACTCACAAGACTCATCAAACCAGGCAAACAAAGACTGACATGGAAGACAAAATCTTGTTTTTAGAGGCTATAAAAGCTCTCCCTCAGATCTGTTGTAGAAATGCCACTTGGCACTACAGCGAACTGGGATGACAAACAACCCTGTCCAGCTTTACACTGAGGCGGTTCTCTTGGGCTTCATTAAAAACAAACCAACTTAAAATGTAAACATACAGTCACCAGCAGGGATAATAAACAAAAGATAACCATTCCTACTGTATCAACCACGTCATAAGTACTGGTGTTCTTCATGAAGGAGATTAAAAATAGGTGGTGTTCACAAAGCTAAACAGCAGATGAGGTCAAGGAATGTGGCCAGGTCAGCATTTCGACTGCCCATCTGCACACTCATCCATTCTCCGCATTCTCTGTCCCCCCACTCATGGAAAGATAAATTCGTTCCACAATTCTTTGCTTTCTCAATAGGGTTTCCAAGAAATAGAAAGATTAATGCAGTCATCCTATTCAAACTAGATTTTCTTTAAAGATTTTATTTACTCATTTGAGAGAGAGACAGAGAGAGAGAGAGAGAACAGGAGTGGAGGGGCAGAGGGAAAGGAAGGAGACTTTCCACTGAACAGGGAGCCCGATGCGGGGCTCGATCCCAGGACCCTGAGACCATGACCTGAGCCAAAGGCAGATGCTTAACCCACTGAGCCACCCATGAGCCCCCAAACTAGGTTTAAGGATACATATTTTACAAAAAAAAAAAAAAAAAAAAAAAAGGCGGGGAGGAAAGGAATATTTTATGTACTATCTTCCAAAAGTAGGGTTTATCACATAAAATATCTTGTGTCCTTTTCCATGTCGGGACATACCAACTAATTCCATTCTTCAACAATACACAGAATTTCAGTGAATGAACATCCTATAATTTGTTTATATGAACTCCTATTGACGAACACTGGCATCACTTCCAAATTTTCACTATTATCAGTAATGTTATAAGTGAATATCCTAGTACACAAATCTTTAAAAGCTTTTAGGTTTCTCAGAAATTCCTATTAATGAAAGAAACTGCTGGGTCAGGTATTTACATACAAAATTTTGGCAGTTATCTTTAAATTTCCTCAGAATCATTTCATATAATTTACAACCCCACCAATGGTGAGTATCTCACTCTCTCCAAATTGCACACTTTTTAGTCTTTGCTAAATTGACCGGCCTCCCCCCCTCCTCCCCCAAAGATCATAATCCGTCTTTTTGCTTTAATTTCACTATTAGAAATGTTGAATGCCCTTTCCTATCTTATTGGCTACTTACTTCTCTTTTGTTGTTCCCATGTCTCTTGTTCATTTTTCTGTAGCTTTTTAAGGATTATTAGGAAAATTAGCCATTTTTCTTTCCAACATCATGAAATTACTTTTTCTCACTTTGCTTTCTGACTAAAGTGTGTTTCTGCTCTACAGAACTTTTCAAACTTTTGTGCAGATACATTTACCAATTCTTTTGCTGTTGTTGAATGGCTCTAGTTTTGGGCTGTTTCCTGAAAGGAATCTGCCAATGAAACTGTACGAGGCTCCGGGGATTTTACAACACCAGATTTTCTCTCCCAATTTAAAAATGCCTTGTATTTACCAAAAATCCTCCACATGTAGAATAGTTTTTTCCCTAAAAAAAGTACTTCCTTAAATCGACTTTGTCTCCTAAATTCTCCCATACTTTGCAGCTATGATTCCCCCCCCCCATTAAAAAAGTACTCCCTTGGGCAAACCTCGGTGGCTCAGTGGGTTAAGCATCTGCCTTTGGCTCAGGTCATGATCCCGGGGTCCTGGGATCGAGCCCCACATTGGGCTCCCTGCTCAGCAGAGGGTCTGCTTCTCCCTCTCCTATCTGCTGCTCCTCCTGCTTGTGCTTTCTCTGTGTCAAATCAATAAAATCTTAAAAAAAAGAAAAAGTACTCCCTTAAACTAACTTTTAAACAGTTCCCCTGCAGTGGGGACAGAGGAGAATAGGGGTTGGTGGTCCCACGGTACAGGGGTGGTCCCAGCATCGGCACACAGCCCAGCTCAGGGCGTCATGCCTGTCTGGGCTGACTTGGGGATGGGTTAGAGCCGGCCCTGAGAAGGGAAGGAAGGCATGACAGGCAGAGGGAATTCTGCTGTTTCACAAGACAAAGAGCTAATTTGTAATGCATGAAAGCATTTCAACACAGCAGTCAGGGTAATGGGGTTAGGGGTGTGCTGCTGCTGAGGCGTCAGCTAGGAGTGTGAGCCCTCTCTCTCCACACTGTTCCAGGGCCACAATCACAGGCAACTGAGTGGATCTACCCACATGCTGGACCACTGACACAACTCTGCTCCACACCACCAGAACACCAGCACTAGGCTGCGCACTCTATCAGGGATCCAGGTCATTAATTTGGTTAAGTCTAGGTGATAATTAACATCCTCATAACATCCACAAGTTGAGTACTTACTATGTCCTAAGCATGTCCTTTCCTAAAATAACTAATCTCTCCATCTGCCTACCCTGTCCTTGCCCTCATCCTAGGAACATAAGTTTACTTTGTGCCTAAGAATATGGCAACAGAAAAGTCTAGGAGACAAACACTAATGAATTTTAAGAAAGGCAGGAAAGAAATAATAACCTTTCAAATGTGGAGTTGAGAGCCTTAAAAATATTAAACCCTTTGAACCAGTTAATGCAGCTCAAAGAAACAGATCAGAGATGAGGAGGAAAATTTATATCTGAAGGCACCAATCATGAAATCGGTCATAATAGCAAAAATTGGAAACAACTTTGATGTCCAATAGGACAATTTATCAAATGATACTATATTGCCATGCAGGAGATTAGAGTATTTTTGAAGACATGTTTATGAGATGTTGAGTTAAAAAAAAAAAAAAGGTACAACACACTATACACACGGTATGTATATATTTTATTTTCCAAATGAAAAAAATCTATAAGCACACACATACACATGCAGATCAACAAGTCTGGAAGGAAACATAACAAATTATTAACACAGCTGTGAAACTATGGGTAAAATTCTCCTTCTTTAGGTATTTTAGTTTTCTACAATAATGATATGTCCACCTACAGTCAGAAAAAGAAAGATATCAATCAATCAAAATTTCTCATGCTTCTCCTCAGAGGATCATATATGCCATAAAAATACATACATAATCCCCTAAAAGTACTTAAGTTCTTGGGTCTCCGGAGTCAGGTTATAGTCCTTGGGGTCCTTAAATTTAAAAGGGGAAATAAGTACTACCAGTTTTTAGGTTGAAAGTGGAGAAGATTTCCCATCTCTGATTTGGGCACAGGTTTGTTAGAAGAATTAATGATGATTTCTGGTTCTAGAAATAAGGCAGTGAGAGCACAGATCTCTCTCTTATGTAAGCAGAGATGGTTAGAGAACTAAATATTTCTTCAATTAAGATACTAACATGGGGGGCGCCTAGGTGGCTCAGTGGGTTAAGCCTCTGCCTTGGGCTCAGGTTATGGTCTGAGGGTCCTGGAATCGAGCCTCGCATCGGGCTCTCTGCTTGGCGGGGAGCCTGCTTCCCCCTCTCTCTCTGCCTGCCTCTCTGCCTACTTATGATCTCTGTCAAAAAAATAAATAAAATCTTTAAAAAAAAAAAAAGATACTAACATGGTAAGAATTCCTAGTCATCAAATTTTTCTTCCTTAAATTCCTTAGGCATACAAAGGTATGCCTAAGGAAGGTTTACAGACAAATGCAATATGAAAAAACAACAACAACAACAACAACATGATCCTTATCAGGATGGTTCTTTTATCATGTTAGAATACTTGGAATATGAGAAAATAGGATAAAAATATACTCTACTGGCAGGAATGAAGGATAAGTCATTAAAAGAAAATAGAAACAAAGCACTGTTTAGTTTCCTCACTCGTAAAACAGGAATAAGGCTATCCTACTTGGTTACAAGGATTAAATAAGATAAATGTGAACATTAAGGTACAGGCAACTTTGTACATAACATATGCTAGTTTCCCTTTTTCTTCATTGCAATGAGTGATTTTGTACTTAATCTCACTAATGTATTAAACTGAACTACATATATAAAAATATAGTTCAGAACTGGAAGAGAGTTTAAGAATTAGCAGAGAGAGCCCAGGAGTAAATAAAGATACAAATACTCTGTATCTCCTCATGTTAAAAATAGGTTCATAACTCATGGGTTTGAGGTAGGGAACAAATGAGATCATAAATGTGAAAGCCTTTTACAAATTCTAGAAGGCATAATGATAAGAGTAGCCACTGATACTGATTGAAACAGAAGCTGTTATCTTCTTAGCAGACGTACATATGTTGGTATAAACACAATTACTAAGCTTCATGGGATGGCAGTTGAGTTCCTTCCTGAAGGACACAGTCAAAAAGAGAAGAGAGGTTGACAAACTGCGTAGGGTATTCAAATGTGGGTTTGGAACTGAATTCTCAAGACAGTAGATTCTTAGAGGCTACGTCGACTGACAACCAAAAAGATCTGGAGAACAGAAATATCTAAAGAATAATTCTGGGCGGAGATGAGGGGGCACCTGCGCAGCTCAGTCGGTTAAGTGTCCGACTCTTGATTTCAGCTCAGGTCATGATTTCAAGGTGGTGAGATCCAGCCTGGGGTCTGGCTCTGTACTCAGTAGGGAGTCTGCCTGAGATTCCTTCCCCCCCTCCCCCTGCCTCTTCCCTTGCTCTCTAAAATAAATAATTAAATCTTAAAAAAAAAAAAGAATAATTTGTGGACATTGGATGTGTCTTCCCTTTGAAATCTTCAATAACATTTAAAATTTTCTGCTTGTCTTATATCCCACCACCCAATATATTTAGCACCTGTATTTGTTTTCTGGTAAAAGTGTAACATATACTCTTAAAAGTCCTAAGTGAAGATAATTCTCCATCATTTCTGAAAACCTACTTATAAAAGCAATATTCATATGCTTATAAATGTCTTTATTTTCTGATCCATGAGTTAAAATAACTGGTTCCTAAATCAGCAGGCAGACTTTTTGGGATGCTACAGTCTCTGATTATCCTCAGATTATGTTCCCCATCTCATTCCTACACTTATCATAAACTGGTAACCAATTTCCACTCTATGGGTTGAGTGGAAAGATTAGTTTAACTTGTCAGTTATCTATTGGGTAACAGTATTATTTTTGGTGTCAAATAAATGTAAATCCAGAAAATTATGTTCCGGTAAAAAGCCCTGTAATTTTAAAACGTTAATCAAAATTCACATAAGACTGTGTTGAGAGGGCTGCTTAATATCATTCCTCTTCATCTCTTAAAGAAGTATACAAGTTAAAAGGCAGATAAAAATCAGAGAAGAAAGTGGGTATTGTTTTAGGAATGGGGCCAAGGTGGGAGATGAGGACAGGACAGTGTTGGTGAGGATACCAATATTATAAATCTCCCCACTGAATAACAACAATAAAATATTCATTTAGATATTTTTCAATCAATCTATCTGCCAAACTCATTCAGTCCACAAAATTATGTGAAGACCCATGTTCCCTACTTAGGAGTCAAAGGAACTAATTGTTGTGAGGTAGACTGTTGAAATCTAATTTTCTCTGAACTGCTAAACTCTTAGAACCTTTATATTCAGCTAGTCTATTAATGAAGACTGAAAAAATAAATTTATAAGAACTCTGATATACATCATCACATTCAAGATCCATAGAGGCACAGCTAATCTGGCTAATTTACCAAAAAGAAATCGGAGTTTAAACAAGGGTTTTCCAACCATGCTGTAGTGTCCACATTCTATATCTAAGTGTTTTCCTGAAGTTAGTGAGGGGCTTCTTATGAAGTATGAGAGACTGAAGGCAGCAAAGCAGAGAATACAAAATTTTTCATAAATACTGAGGACAGGAGAATATTTCAAAATCAAGCTATGACCTGCACAACTTAAGGCTTATTAGTATTAAGTGTAATTCCTGGAGAGTAAGAGACCTTTCTCCTCTATAACTTGCCAGGGTATTTTGTGCAGATAGCTGTGCCCACTGAGAGCACATTAAAAATGATTTTACTATTAGGACAGTGGTCCTGGGTCTTAAGAGATTCTTACATCCTACTAGATATTGGGCACCGTTCTAGGGAACAAAAAAAAAAGAAAACAAAACATTCCACTTATTAAGGAATGCACAGTTGGGAAAGGGGAAAGATGGAGAATGAAGTGAAGCGGGCGGGGCAGACCACTGTGGCAGTCCTGTCATCCCTGAACCCTAAAGTTTCTTTTTTATCTCTAAAAATTCTGGATGATTCTGGTATTTGCTCTTCATTTGTCTGCTTGGTCAGAAAAAGAAATCCATGATTACAAACCCCTCTTCTGAAAATTCACTTTAATGTTCAGATTTAGCAAAAAATTTTGATCTCAGTTTTGAAAGTGGTATCGTCTTCGCCATTCTTTCAACAATATGTCTACCATGTGCTATCCACTGCTGCCACACTCAGCACCAGTGATCTGACTGAACAAAATCAGAATTCACGCTGTCACGGTACTACATTCTGGAGGCAGGTATCTTCCCTGAATAAATAACATCATATATCATGCTCAGTATCATGAAATAACAGAGGATTGCAACAGAAAATGACGGCATGGCGGAGGGGAGATGGAAATGGGAATATATCTTACTGAAGGTCAGGGAAGGCCTTGCTGATTAAGTTACATTTAAGGTGAGAGTTGAAAGACAAAGCGGCAATCGGAAGGGAAAGTGTTCAGGCACAAGGAACAGCAAGGGAAAAAGACCAGTGATGGAAAAGTTTTGTATGTTTGAGGATCTGATAGAAGGTTTGTGACTACAGAGAAGTATGAGGGAACATGGCATGAGTTTATTTTCTGAGTACTTAATATATGCTAGACATCATGCTAAGTACTTTAATGCACACTCTTACATCATCATTACCAAACCTATGAAGTTAGATTTTCCCTCCCCATTTTCAAAAGGACCTAAACAAGCATAGGAGAGATTAAGAAACTTGTTCAAAATCACATAGCAAGTGGTGGAGTGTGGATTCAATTCAATGCAACATGAATCCAAACTTATAGCCAAAGTTAGAAGATAAGCAGAAGACAAATCAAATAAAACTTTACATGCCACAGTAAGGAGCTTGAATTTTATTCTAAGTGCAGTGGAAAGCCACCAAGAAATTTAAACAAAACTGTGACATTATATGATTTACATTTCTGTGGCTGCTGTGTGGAGGAGTTATATGGGTAAATGAAATGAAACCAATAAGTCGTCAGGAAAGAAATGATATTTGTCTGGACTAGAAGCAAACCAATCCAAGACCTATTTTGGAGCAAATCAAATTAGCCTTGCCAATGACTTAAAGACATGGGATAAGAAAAAGGGGAAAGTCTAGAATAACTCCCAGATTTCTGGCTTTAGTAACAAATAGATGACGATGGATAACCATGAAATGGCTTAGGATCAGACTAAGTTTAGGAAAAAGGGGTAGTGTCATTCAATCATTCAATAAATCTTTACTAATTCTATATGTGAAGATACAAAAGAGTACAAAACTGATAAAGTTCTGTCTTCCTACAGCTTCCACCACTGGAGTTGGGGGCGGGGGCAGTTAGACAAACTGACATGTAAATCATAAGTGAGTGCTAAGTGCTATGGAAGACAACAAAGCAGGTGGGAAAGGAGGTTACGATTTTAATTAAATGGTTAGAGAGAGCTTCTCTAACATATGAGCAGAGGTCTGAAGGCTACAAAGAAAGCAGCCCTGAAGATTTCTGGGAGAAAAGAGCTCTCAGCATCTGAGTAAGACTGCACTGGCCCTGAGGCACGAGTGTTCTTCATATGTTTGAAGACTGGCAGGGAGGCCAGGGTGGTACAGCAGAGTAGGTAAGGGAAAAAAGAGATCAGAGGGGAACAGACAATATGGAACTTCTGTTAAGGATTTCACCTTTTTTTTACTTTGGGTAAAACAAAAAACCCTTGCAAGATCAAAGATTTGTAGAGGAGTGGTGTTACTTCAGCTGCAAGATGGAAATTACACTATAAGGGAGCAAGGGTAGAAGCAGAAACTCAAGAA
The DNA here is from genome assembly GCF_002288905.1 of Enhydra lutris kenyoni. Taxonomy (NCBI): domain Eukaryota; kingdom Metazoa; phylum Chordata; class Mammalia; order Carnivora; family Mustelidae; genus Enhydra; species Enhydra lutris. Next base: position 52,034,577 of record NW_019154088.1, read on the forward strand.
GCAATAATCCTCTCATGGATCAGACCAGGAAATAGTGAAAGGGTAATATTTAGATAGGTTTTAAAGAACAAACAGGATTTCTTGATGGAATTAGGTATGGTGGTGTTAAGAGAGAAGTCAAGGAAAGCTAGGCAGGTTTTTTTGACCTGTATCAAAGAACAATGAAGTTACCATTTACTGGGTTGGGATGAGCATGGGAGGAAAAGATTCATCATGGAAAACCATGAGTTCAGTTTGCCATCTTAAAATGGAGATACTTATTACAAATTTAGAAATAGATGTTTAGTAGGCAGCTGCTTACTGGATCTCAAAGAGGTCTGCGTTGGAGATACAAGTCTGACAGGCATCTTTAACGCATGGCCATTATTTAAATCATGGCAGTGGATCTGGGAAAAAAGTAGAGATAGAGAACTGGAGCCAGAACCGAACCTTGATAAACTCCATCAGTTAGACCCTGCCATCTCATGCCTGGTAGTCTTATAGTGAAACAACTGGTTTAATTTTTAAAGCTATCACTTATTACACCAGCAATTTCTAAAGCCATCAAGTGCATCAATGAGACACAGTAATGAACTAAAAAGATACCATACAAAACTCAAAAGAGAAACTGCATTTATGATGAGAGAAATACTAGGAACTCAAAATGTTTCCAAATATAGAGATTGTACAATCCTGTGGTTAGGTACATGATATAAGATATACTCAGGCTGTCTGGATTTTAATTCTGGTCCCTATGCTTATTATCTGTGCGACCAAGGCAAGGCACTTACTGTGCAGTGTCCTCAACAGTAAGTTGGAGATAAAAACCTACTGGGTTGTTGTAAATGAATACTTGAACTTTCGCTCTCAAAAAGTTACCTTACTGTCAATGACACTAAACAAAAGCTGAGATCCTGCAGTTAATCACACTAATTTTTCAGTTATCTTAACCAGAGACCACTAGCTCTGTGTTTAGTTTCAAAACAAGGCCAAAACATGCTTTGATATTTAATTCTCTTATCTAAGGGCTTATGCCTCTCAGTCTGGATTTTTAAATAAAGCCAAAACATCGCCAAAAGCCTTAATATCCAAAGTGATTTTTGGAGGCATAGAGGAGAAAAGGGAACAACTAGCTAGTCCTATTTCACACATCAGAATAAACATGTCTCCTAACAAGGTCCAGCTGTGACATAGGGCACCATGGCCGAATCCTCCTCAGTCAGTTATCTGATTCTCTCCTGGTCTCTCCTCTACAGAATGAACGTGCTTTCGAAGATAAAGAAAGGTTAAACCCAGCTTTTAAATGAAAGTCCAGCAAAGTGCCGAGAATCTAACCCTATGACAGCAATAGGGGAAAACTCCTCCAGGGTCACCATCTGTCCCTTACCTTTAGTACCCAGGAGCACCGTAGGGTCGGACTCCTCTCGGGGAGGTGCGGGGGGGGGGGTGTTAGTGGGGAAACCGCAACCTTCCCTCTTCTGGTCCCCACCCCCGACCTCTGGGAGCAAAGCGGCTACCCTCCCCATATTCCCTCTCCTCTCGCGGGGCTCCGGGCCCCGGACCCGAGCCCCAAGCTCTAACCTCCATTCGCGGAGCAGTAGGAGACACCCAGGGAAGAAACAATAGAGCCGTGGCGGCTGCCGTACCTCTCCCGGTCGCGACCGTCAAAGTAAACGAAATCGCCGTTCTGGACGCACTTGGCGCAGGTCAGCCGCCGGCGGGTAGTGTTGCACAGCGGACACCGCTCGACAGCCACGTAGAGCCCCTCGGCGTCGTCCACGGAGTCCACCAAGTCCCTAGCGAGCGGCCGGGGCCCGCAGCCAGGAGCCTCCGGCGCCCGGGCTCCCTTCCCACTGGGAGACGCCATGATGGCCTGAGAGCAGAGCCAGTCACGTGGGATTTTGTTTTCAACCAGGTGCATCCTGGGCGAGGAGGAGGGGCCTGGGGAGGCGCCGAGAGCGCGGGCGGGGTCCGACGAGCCCCTGGTCCAGCCTCTCCGAGCTCGCGGCCGGGAGGGCGGGCCGCGCTGTTGCTCTTCCTGTCTGCGGAGGGGGAAGCCTGCCCGAAGCGTGAATTACGTTAGAGGGGCGAGTCAGCCAAGCAAAATGTCATCATCCATTTCTTCACGCCAAGGCTACAAGTTAAAGCCTCAAACTTGTGCAAAAATAGCAATACGGTGCCCTAGGGATTCTGGGGAAATGGGAACAAAATAAGGGAATTTCTTTAATTCGCTATGGGTGGTTTTAAATTTGCTGGAAGTACAGTGAAGTCGGGTGTGGGGGCTGGGTCGTGGAGAGAGGCTGTATTTGGGCTCACCTACCTCCTTTATAGGTTACCTCCTTTATAAATTCATAACTTCTCTGTACTTGCATTCTTATCTGTTAAATGGAGATACAGCACCTACCCAAAGTCGGGAGGATGAATCATACGTTTAACAAGTGGAAACAATCGTGCTAAACGTGGAAATCTAAGTTCTCTTTCTGAAAACTGAATTTTAAATTAATGTCCAACATTCTACTCTGTGCCATGCTCTGAGAAAGAATTTGAACTAGGTAGAATTTAATTGAATTCGATTACTCCAAATTACTTTCTGTGGAGGTAAATAGGGTGTGTGGGAGGATTAAGGCAGAGTAATTCGTGTTTGAAAATGCCTCCAAACTACAGAAGGAAAAAAGAAAAGTGTGCCTATAAGTCAGTTTACCTAGACCAGTGACTCTCAAGGATTCTTTTGGTAGGCTGTCAAGTGATAACTGCCTTGAATTCTCTAGCTGCGACTTCTCGCCCAGGTACCACACCCAAAGATTCGCAGCTACCTCAGAGGCATAAAGCGATGGAAGAGGACCACTACAAACTTGGCAGGTGAGAAACTGAACTCTCCCTCCTCACAAATCGGTTTCCTCATCTTGATGCAAGACATAATAGAATCCCTGACCACTTGGGAACCAGAGCCATGAGTCCTCTTAGCCCCATCTCTCCTTGAGAACCAGCACATCTCCATCAAATTCTGAGGATTCCGCAATCTAATTAGGTCTTGCATCTGAACACTTTGCTCCATCCTCCCAATCTGGTCTATTGTAATACCATGACATAGAATTTTAAAGGCACAAGAAAGCAAGAAGTCCCTAAGCTGTTTTAGCTTACGCTAAACCTGAATGGTTCCCCAAAGTTTCTTTTAAGCAAGAGGAATAATTTCCTCTGATCATTTCGAACAAAAGGATATTTAATTTGTCTTAAGGTTTCAGACTTTCACGTTTCACTTGTATTCTGACAGGATCCTTCACAGTGCCTATATAGTGGCCAGGACCATCCCTCAATATTTTAAAAGGCAAAAAAATAGACACAGTTTCTATCCTGCCAGATGATGTTGCAGATATGATCTATTCTATGCAGTTATCTGAAACTTCTGTATATTCCTGTGTATTTTCAGAGGACACATTAACAGACTAAATCTTTCACAAGAGCAGAATATTAAATTTTAATGATTAAATATCATTAACATTATTCTAGCAAGGCCCTAAATCTCTCAAATTCTGAAGTGTTTACTTTTTCCGTTTTTAAAATAACATACACGTCATTTTTGAAAAAGAAGTTTCTTTAATTTTTAGGCATGGATACTCCTATAGAATCATCCTTTAACAAATAAAGTCAAAATCTGTGTGGAAAATCTACAATCCAGTGGTTTGTGCTGGCTTATGCACACACTCAAACCAGTATAATGTGAGATGCTGAGTGACTTACTCAGGCTTTTTTAAAACCCTTTAGAATAGGATAGATGTTTTCAAATGCTTCATAGATCTCAGAACGTTCTTTGGCACCTATAAAGAAATCCAAATTGATACAATCTTTAATATAAAGACAATACCCAAATTTTCTTAGGACTAAAATTTCATTGTCATCTCCAAGTACTTTTAATACGAAGACATCTCCTTAGGTTTACTTGGGAAGTGACATTTTGGTAAAGACAAAAGAATTTGCTGGTGACAGCCATATCCGACAAACACATACCCTAGAGGAGAGTTTTCTAGTACTTCACTACATGGGCGTATCAGTTCATCTTTTGCCTCACAGAGCACAGTATGAAATATGGGGATGTTATCACTCAGCATGCCATGAACAGGACCACAGAACACGACCTTCATCAGGACCTGTGGACACTTAGCTATCAGCAAACGGGACTTCCTTTGATCCACTCAGGTCTAGTTAATATCTTGATTTCCTAATATTGACTAACAGGGTGAGACAAACTACAGCAAATGTTTTACATTTCATTGTATGAGAAGAGATTATTAGAGGAAGAAAACCGAACCACTGTCACTCCTTAGTGACTTAAGTTTCAAGGGATCTTTCATTAGAACTGCTGTAGGGATTAAAATAGATAAAAACATGAATTAGACATGGTCCCTCCTCTTGAGAGGTGATCAGTCAGATGTTGTTCATCTCTCCGCACCACCTACTGCCACTACTTCCACCTTCAAGGCTACACAGGTACACAGTACGGAGAGGGGCGGTACCGGGTTATGGACCGGTAATACTGATGTTTAGATGGAGCTCTCAGCTAATCAGGAAACTACTCCCTGAACCACTGGCAGGAGGTTAAGGAAAAGAATATAAAAACAGTATGAAGAGAAATAGAAAATAGCTTAAGCTGATAAAGACTCTTCCTTGAGAGCCATAAAGCTAAGGCTTGGTTAAGAGAGAAGTTTCCAGTGAGAAGTGGTTATCTTGTTTAATCAAAAGACTAAGAGGAGAGGCGCCTGGGTGGCTCAGTCAGTTAAGCATTAAGCATTGTCTTCTGCTCAGGTCATGATCTCTAGGTCCTGGGAGAAGCCTGCATCCAGCTTCCTGCTCAGCAGGGCATCTGCTTCTCCCTCTCACCTTATGCATCTCCCCCTACTCACAGTCTCTCTTTTTCTTTCTCAAATAAATAAATAAAATCTTAAAAAAAAAAAAAAAAAAGATGAGAGGAAATCACCAAAAGGAGGATCACCAGATTTGAGAATCAGGTGGAAATCCCAATTCAGAATCAAGGATGAGCTGTAATAATAATTTAAAAAATGGAAAATAAAAAAGTTTTGGCAAAGATATGGAGAAATTAGAACTCTCATACATTGGTGGTGGGAAGGTAAAATGATTCAGCCACTGTGGAAAACAGTTTGGCAGTTCCTCAAAAATGTTAAGAATTACCATATGACCCAGCCATTCTACTCCCGGGTATATACCTCCCAAATTGAAAACAGGTACTCAAACGACGTGCATGCAGACACGTATTCATGGCAGCACTATTCACAAGAGCCAAAAAGTGGAAATAACTCAAGTGCCCATCAACAGATGAACAGATAAACACATTGTGATGTATATATACAATGGAATATTACTTAGCCACAAAAGGAATGAAGAATGAGGTTGTTATACATGCTACAATGTATGAACCTCAAAAACATTACACTAAGTGAAAGAAGCCAGACACGAGAGGTCACACATTGTAGGATTCCATTTATATGAAATATCCAGAATAGCTAATTCCAGAGACAGAATGCAAATTGGAGGTTGCCAAGGGCTAAGGAGAGGAAGGACGGGAGAGAAACTGCTTAATGATATGGGAATTTCTTCTGGAGTAATCCAAATGTTTTGGCACTAGCAAGAGGTGGTGGTTGCAGAAACTGAGTGTACTAAATGTCACTGAATTATTCACTTTAAAATGGTTAGGTTTATATTACGTGCATTTCACCTCAAGTTTTTAAGAAAATGTTAAAGAATCAATAAGTCCTTGTAAGCTTAAATTTCTTTGAGAGGCTGGCGAAAAGTTACTTATTTGGGGCACCTGGGTGGCTCAGTGGGTTAAGCCTCTGCCATCAGCTCAGGTTGTGATCCCGGGGTCCTGGGATGGAGCCCCCGCATTGGGCTCTCTGCTCGGTGGGGAGCCTGTTCCCTCCCCACTCCCCCACCCCCCACCCGCCTCTCTGCCTATTTGTGATGTCTGTCAAATAAATAAATAAAAGTTTTTTTTAAAAAGTTACGTACTCATCGCTGATGAGTTTACTATGTGTGAGTCTCTGCCCTCAAAGATGTGGGGTCGGGGGAAAGGATGAGGAAGAGGGTGCGTTACTGACATGAGTAATAGAAACTCTGTAACTTGAGGGGTAGGAAAAACCCCATAAGCCTCAGATTTTTATTACAGGATTAATATTTTAATTTCTCAAGTGATCGTTTTTGTAGAAACCAGTGAGTTGGGAAAGCAGTAAGTGAAATACCGTAACAAAAAATCCTGCCTCTGGTTTGATGGCCCTTTTCTGCTTCTAGGTACATTTGAATGTGACAGCTTTCTTATTAGGAGACAGTGAAGTGGAGTAGATCTAGCAAACACCCACCTACCCATTCAACCTCCAACCCCACCCACCAAAATCAGTATTCCTTTTATATTTAATTAAGAAACAGAGGGTCTAGGTCCAACATTCTAGCTGACTATGTACTTCAGTTTTTCATAACACTTAAATCATACTTAAGAGGATTTTGAAGTCCCTGTTTAGCATTCTGGCCTCTGCTAGAGAGCAGAAAACACCCATCGCCCAGGAGAAAACAGACACTGAGAATGATCATTATTTTATATCACAGAAAAACTTCTGTAGGCACAAAAGGGCTTTATGGGAATTAACTAATCCAATTCCCTTCATTTCCTTCATGGGAAAACAAGGCCCACCAAGTTGAAGTTCCACTGAATCATGGATAGCAGCCATGGATGAAGTCCTCAGTATCCAGTATCCCTTCTAAAAGTCAGCAATACTATGTATATCGACCATTCTCTTACACCATACTCATGTTAAGACATGAGGCAGGAATCTATCAAAATCCTAGAGGAGAACATAGGCAGTAACTTCTTCAACATCGGCCACAGCAACTTCTTTCAAGACATGTCTCCAAAGGCAAAGGAACAAAGGTGAAAATGAACTTTTGGGACTTCATCAAGGTCAAAAGCTTCTGCACAGCAAAGGAAACAGTCAACAAAGAGGCAACCCACAGAATGGGAGAAGATATTTGCAAATGACACTACAGACAAAGGGCTGATATCCAAGATCTATAAAGAACTCTCAAACTCAACACCCAAAAAACAGATAATCATGTCAAAAAATGGTCAGAAGACATGAACAGACACTTCTCCAAAGAAGACATACAAATGGCTAACAGACACATGAAAAATGCTCATCATCATTAGCCATCAGGGAAATTCAAATCAAAACCACATTAAGATACCACCCTATACCAGTTAGAATGGCCAAAATTAGCAGGACAGGAAATAACAAGTGTTGGAGAAGATGTGGAGAAAGGGGGACCCTCTTACACTGTTGGTGGGAATGCAAGTTGGTGCAGCCACTTTGGAAAACAATGTGAAGATTCCTCCAAAAATTAAAAATAGAGCTACCCTATGACCCTGCAATTGCACTACTGGGTATTTACCACAAAGATACAGATGTAGTGGGGAAAAAGGGGGGGCCATATGTACCCCAATGTTCATAGAAGCAATGGCCACAATCACCAAACTGTGAAAAGAGCCAAGATGCCCTTCAACAGACAAATGGATAAAGAAGATATGGTCCATATATTCAATGGAGTATTACTCAGCCATCAGAAAGGATGAATATCCAACTTTTGCATCAACATGGATGGGACTGGAGGAGATTATGCTGAGTGAAATAAGTCAAGCAGAGAGAGTCAATTATTATATGGTTTCACTTACTTGTGGAGCATAAGGAATAACATGGAGGACATTAAGAGAAGGAAAGGAAAAGTGAGTTGGGGGAAATCGGAGGGGGAGACAAAGCATGAGAGACTGTGGACTCTAAGAAACAAACTGAGGGTTTTGGAGGGGGACGGGGTGGGGGGTTGGGTGAGCCTGGTGGTGGGTATTAAGGAGGGCACGTATTGCATGGAGCACTGGGTGTGGTGCATAAACAATCTTGGAACACTGAAAAAAATAAAATTAAATTAAAAAAAAAAAGTCAGCAAATAAACATGGCCCGCATTTATAACTGGGTATTACAATGAGGGGATTTGGTCCCTTTAGTCAAATACTTCCTCACCAAAAATAAGTATCCAACTTTATGGGAACTGACATTGGTCCTGTAGTCTTAATAATCTATAATCAAATATCTCAATCTGAAGCACCAGGCTCCAGGTAGAGGACTCTAGCTTTTAAGCAAACCTGACCAGTCTTTTCCTTTAGGTAATAATGAGCACCACTCTGGGGAATAAAGACCATTCCTCACCATGGTGACAGAGGTGGAAACTCTGTGGCCAGTGCAATAAAGAAAGCTCTGAAATCACTCTGGATGGGCTTGAATACCAGCTCTACCATTAACTAGGTTTGAATATCACAGGCAAGTTGTTCAACTTCTGAGTTCCCATTTCCTTACCTGTAAAATAGCCTTCTCAGAGGGCTATTATGAGTTTTATGAGTGAACATTTTTAAAAAGTCCTTTGTAAGCCATCCCATTTTACAAAATCTAAGCCATTTTTATTGTCCTAGAAGAACATGGTTCAGGATCAGGGATGTCGGGACAGCTGGCCCAAGCACACATGGTCTAATGTAAGAGCCAGTCTCACATAATCTGTGTCCTTCCCCAGGGCTGATTCCTGGCGGGGACTATGGGGACTGCAGGAGATTTGCTTTTCCATCCTCAGCACCTAAAAACAGTATGGGTACCTGATAGGCACCCAAAGTTGATGAAATATCTGCCATCTGTCAAGAAGGTTTATAAGCTCATCCCTACCCCCTCAGCCACCCCAATTTCCAATACTGCTTGGATTTTCCAATTCTATTTTTACGCCAAGTCATAACTACGTACCTTATTTTCCCTAGGATACCATATGTGTATGCACACAAGGGAAAAAGCTTACAAATTGCAAGAGATGGCATTAAATCCTCCCAAATATACATTTTACAGCGTATACTAACTTGCTTTATTGGGGGACTCCCAGTAATGACTGGCAGGGGTATGCTCTCTCTGGCCTACTTGCTAACAAGAACTGCTGATGTCTAGCTGATGGACAGTCACCCGAAGTAACAAAGACCCAGCTTCTTAAGAATTATGCTGGAGGGAAAGAAAGAACTGTGAAGCATTTTAGATGCTAGACTAAAGCCTCTTTAGATGTCAGATTCCCATCATCAGGACAAGGCAGCACAGCAAGACTCCAGTCTTCCAATGCTAGGGGGAAAACGAGTGGGCTTTCACCAAGGGAGCACCAGGTAACGTTTATAACACATTCACCCTCCACTGGTACTGTTCTTTGGCCTGCTCACACAGAGCAGGTAGTTTCTCTGGCCACCTGCCTTTTACAGGTGTGGAAATCAAGGTGAACTTAAACTCACCCAAGGCCACACAGCCAAGAAATGGTCGAGCCTGGATTCAAAGCAGACAGTTGGTTCCCAGAGCCCAGCCTCTTAGCCATCACATGTGCTACCTCTTACCACTAAGAGCATTTCTCTTTCCTTAAGCTGATGAGGAAGAGAAGGGAAAAGGTGCCCTCAAAGACCACAGAGGCATCTGCACAGACACCTAAGGAGCTGGGGGACAGAGTGAGTACATGGAGGGTGGGGGCTCCAGAGCCAGGCTGCTCAAGTTCCCACCCGTGCCGTAGCACATACAGTTGTCTGACATTGTTAATGATTTCTCCACTGGCCCCATTTTCCAGGTGAGGAAACTGAGCTCCTCAGTGCAACCTTGTGGAATTAACTAGAACCCACATAAAAGCTCTTATCACGGTGCCTGGAACGGACACGCCCAATGTATGTTCACTTTATGGTGTCTGACCTTAGAAATGAAAGCTGACATATTTGCTGTTCATTTTATATCACTCCAGCACATCCTAGCTATATTAGTTTTACTGTGGTTTGAGAAAGAAAAATCCTAGGTCCTAAATATCATACCAGCCACAGGAAACCAGCATGGGCTTGGGAAAACAAGGGTTAAGCTTTGCTCAGGTCCCGTTGCTTTCTGCTGTCAGGGGGCACGACACGCAGTAGGGCGGTAGGGCTTCTTTGTCATCAGCTCACTTAACTATAATTAGAACATTCAGATGTAGCCTTGGACATGGTGGCCCCAGCTTTGGCACCTCAGGGAGTTAGACAATTTTACACGGATAAGTTATTTTCAGAGGTCCTGAAAATGGCACATGATACAACGGTTTAGAATTGCACTTACGGTAGGTGTGCTGGTGTTCTACAGTTCCTACCTAGGGAAGGGCTGGGATCCATCATTTAATTACAGTGGAATGCAGAGTGCATTTGTAATTTCAGTACTCTAACATTTTCTAGGCAAAAATTATTTACCCTTGTTGGGACCTTTCAAAACAGCTCTGCAGAGTCTTGCTGTGTGGGCCTCTAGGAGTCTCCTGGACACTCCACGTGACCATCTCCTGCTAAAATTCTAGAAGCAAGGCTAAAGGGAGGCCTCCTTGGTCCCTTTCCTTAGGTTTATACCCAAAATTGGGTCCTTGCATTTTTAAACCCTTTGCAGGTGAAAAGTCTAGATATGTAAGGATAAGAGGAAAAGGAACATATGTCTCAAAGTGTGAAGCAAACATAACCTAAACCATGGATTCTAGAGGAAGTGCTTTAAGACAGTTAGTGCCAGCAGGGAAAGATCCCAATAGATAATTACTTCTGTTTCAGTATCAAGACATCCATTGTCTTTTTCTTCATATTGTAAGCAGAACTTTGGACTTCAGTCAATACAACTCTCATTCCTCCCTTCACAAAACTGATGATCTGCACCTCGCAAGAATGAAGAAGTTCAGCTTTGTTTGTTTTACATGCTGAACGCATAACAAGCTTTCCGGGAACGGTACTGCATGGTCTTTGGCATTGCACGTAGACACCACTTCTGCCACTTGAAATTGTAGCAAATGTGTACATGCAAGTTGTTTTCCTTTTTCCTCTTCATTGGGGTAAGCGGGAAAGCTGGTTTGAATTAAGGATATTTAAAGGGACTTGTTTTGTGTATCTATACTAGAAACTTAGCCTGTGCTTGTCAACTGGCACTTTTAATAAGACTGATTAATAATGACACATAGCAAGTAGGTGAACATGCCCTTCCCAGGAACTTCAAAAGTTTGTTCCTTTCCGTAGGCCGTACGCTTGTTCCAATATTTATACTGTTCAACTTACTTGGCATACTTTCCCCCACTTCCTTCAGGACAGATAGGAATAAACTTTATGTCAGTCTCTAGGAGGTCTTGATTATTCTAGACTCTACATTCACAGCATCTGAGAAGCTGTAGCTTTGCTGTATTTGAAAGGTTCTTGAATTCTAAACAAGCTTTCCCCACTTCAAAGACTAGTTATTTGTTACAGTAAAACAAACTATGAAACTTTACTGGGAGTTCTAAAAGAAGACTTAAGAACAGAAATTCCATGTTTTGGGATGCTGAGTGATAACTTTATATAGAAATATAAAGGTCAAATGGAGTCATCATGAATTAATAATGAGAGTGATACATCGCGGGAAGCTGGCTGGCTGGCTGTTTGAGGTTGGGCGTAATCAGTTTGGCCTCCTGCCGTATGAATTCAGCATTCATCTCAATACAGAATAGTAAAATGTGTAAGAAGTCAGACACAATTAGATAAAAGTAGCAGACTTCATGAAGATGGTATGGAAAAGAGTCTTAACAATTTACCTCAAGAATTTTAAAAACCCTTCTCTATGTAAAAATAAACCAACTGGAAAAAGCTATAAGTGTAACAAAGAGTAATTACTTTCAATATTATGGTCAACTCCTACAAATCTTTACGGGGAAAAATAATTTAAAAAGTAAGTAGACAGAAAGAATTAAGTTATGTACACACTCTACAAAAGGTAAAATGCTATTACTTGAAGAGGTTTTAAAAAATCATCAATTTCTATTTCTGATTACCAGTGAGGTAAGGCAGTGAGATCATTTTCACTTACAAATTTTCTTTTGTGCCATTTTTGTTTTGAATGCTACTGAGAGTTTGTAAAAGATACTTAAGCAGGAGCACCTGGGTGGCTCAATGGGTTAAGCCTCTGTCTTCGGCTCAGGTCGTGATCTCAGGGTCCTGGGATCGAGCCCCACATTGGGCTCTCTGCTCAGTGGTGAGCCTGCTTCCCCCTCTCTCTGCCTACTTGTGATCTCTCTCTCTCTCTCTGTCAAATAAATAAATAAAATCTTAAAAAAATAAAAGATACTTAAGCACACTGCTGGTAGGAACGTATCATGGGAAAGAACTATATTGTGTATCCCTTTAAAAAAACAACTTGGTAATTTGTACTCAGAACCTTAAGAATAGACCTATCCTTCAACAAAGTTCCACTTCCGAGCATCCACAGTAATAATTCTCCACACATAAAAATAGCCAAATGTTTGTGCCATTATAAGCAGCAAACAAAGAAGGAACATTTAAATATTTGACAATGGAAAAATAAGTCTGATAGGATAATGTGTTAGAGCAGAAGTCAGGAAACAGACGGCTAGTCCTATTTTTGTATAGCCTGTGAGCTAAAAATGGTTTTAAATTCAATCATTTAAAAATGGCTGGGGGCAAAACAAAACAACAAAAAACAAAGAAGAATATTGCATGACCCGTGTAAATTATACGAGTTATATTAAATTTACATTTCAGCATACTTTCCTCTATGTATTGTCTATAGCTACTCTCGCACGGAACATTGCAGAGTTCTACTGTTGCAACAGAGGCCCTAAGGCCACAAAGCCTAAAACATTTAGTGTTTGGCGCTTTACAGAAAAAAGGTTTGATGATCCCTCTGTTAGAACACTGTGCAGCTGTGAAAAGTGTTCTTGAGGAGTTTGTAACAATGATCGAAGCTACGTGGTATAATGGTTAATAAAAATGCAGGATGTAAAGATAAGCATATATATCAAAAGGACATAAAAACATGAAAAAATTATATTGTTTTGGGTATTAAGACCAATGAGTGATGGTATAATCCTTCCTGCCTTTGTTTTCCCCAGGTGTTCTACAATATTAAGACTTACTTTATAATGGTGAACAAAGCTATTTAAAAGGAAAAGCAAAGCAACATGTAGCTACTGAATTTTATGAAAGTCAGAAAATAACCTTAGAACTTACCTGTCAACACAACTTTTCCAGATACAAAGATAAGCAACACAATTCGTGGTTTCACCATTCTATAAATAAGGCCAGGAAACAATTCAGGTTCATAACTGTTCAGATGTAAAAGGAAAAAGTTAAAAATAGTATTATTCAACTACTTTCCCAAAACATTCGAGACCCAGCATGTTAAAGCTATTCTACCAAAAACTTTTGGCCATCTTAATAAAAATAGTCTGGAGTGCCCTATGCAGTTCCTTGGGACAATCAAGAACAGAATTCATCTTTGATCATAACATTTTTTCAAGTGCTGGCCATGCTAAGCTATTAGAAATTAAGGTAATGTAGGGCATCGAATTTAATGTATTAAGATCCTGTTGGTTAAAAAAAGGTCTATCGATAGTAATAAACACACTTTCTAAATTTCCTAAATTGTCCAAGTTTCCCAATAATGAGCATATTTTCTATATATTTATAAACTGCTAAAGATAACAATTTTAGAACCTATGAAGTTTTCCAGACCATCATTTGTCTCTGGACAAGTGCTGTAAAGAAAACTAAACTATCCCAACACTTAAAAATTTAGGATTTGTAGGGCGCCTGGCTGGCTCAGTTCGAAGGGCACGGGACTCTTGATCTCAGGATCATGAGATCAAGCCCCATGTTGGGTATAGCGATTACTAAAAAAAAAAGAAACTTACTATTTATAGGACCAAATCCTAAATTTAACTCACTCATATTTACTACTAAATGGAGGAGGAGAAGGATAGGACTAAGAATTGCTTTAGTCTCCCCCATAGAGAAGTAGAGAGACTCTTAGAAAGGCTTAAGGAGACTTCAAAAAAGAAGTCAAGAATTAAAAGGAAGCTGACAAAATAAATGCAATAGCTAAGAACAGATAGGAAAAAAAAAAAAGAAGAAATCTGAGAAATGAAACACAACACACATAAATCTTTGCTTTTAATGGGTGAATCAGGACCTCACAGGAAAACTCTCTCCGTTTCATTCTGCAATGAGTAAGACCCATACAACGGCAGATGTGAAATCTCTTACTGGTACCAGAATGATGTGTTACAGCAGGGAGACTACTCTTCTGAAGCATATGGAGGTGGCTCTGAGTAGACTTGTCTTCCTGGGATGTCACTCTTACTACAGAAAGCCTGTCAAGACTTTACCCACTTACCACCACTCAACACAGGAGTCAATGATACTGGCTGGAGCCCTGGAAAATTTGTATGGGAGCGGAGGTTTGAACCAAGAAAGTGAAAGCTAGAGACACAGAAGGAATGCTTCCATTTGATCTTTCAACAGAATCTTAGCATTTTTAAGGGAAAAGAGGTGGGGGTGTGCCTTGTTGGCTCAGTTGGTTGAGAGTCTGACTCTTGGTTTCAGCTCAGATCATGATCTCGCAGTTGTGAGATGGAGCCCCACATTGGGCTCTACACTCAGCAGGGAGTCTGCTTGGGATGCTCTCTCCCTCTCCCTCTGTCTCTCCCCCTGCTTGTGTTCGTTCTCTCTCTCTCCTCTCTCTTCCTCTCGAAAATAAATAAATAAATAAATAAATAAATAAATAAATCTTTTAAAAGAAAAGGGAAAAGAGAAAACAAAGTCTTCGGTATATAAGTGATGGCACTCTGCAGTTGGCTTTCACAACCATAGTTTTTTTTTTTTTTTTTTTTTTTAAAGATTTTATTTATTTATTTGACAGAGAGAGATCACAAGCAGGCAGAGAGGCAGGCAGAGAGAGAGGAGGAAGCAGGCTCCCTGCTGAGCAGAGAGCCCGATGCGGGGCTCGATCCCAGGACCCTGAGATCATGACCCGAGCCGAAGGCAGCGGCTTAACCCACTGAGCCACCCAGGCGCCCCACAACCATAGTTTTAATATACCAGCATAATAAACTTCCAAGGAGATACTTACTTCATTTTACTTATCCTCTGCCTCATTGCAAGAGAAAGTTGAGGCAGGGGGGAAAAAAGGAGATTTTGGAGAGGGATGGAGAATTTTGTAAGTTCAAGAATAACAAACATTTGCCAATCTCTTGCCAACCCAACTTCAACTCACCATTCAAGTCCTGGCTTAAATGTCACTTCCCATGAGAACTTCGACCTGCACACTCCTCTGACCCTGTTGTATTAAATATCCTGTTTAATGGTACCATGGCACTGCAAGGGGTGCCCACCTTGGAGTTACTGTGTTATCTTTAGTTACCATATTGTCTTTAGCTTTTCGGTCTTCCCTTTTAGACAGTGAGCTCCATGAGGGTAAGGGAGAGTGGCTGTATTTTTTTTTCTTCTTTTTTCCTTTTCTCTTTTTGAGAGAAAGAGAGTGAACCAGCATGGGTTCAGGGCCTGGGAGGGCAGGGCTGGGGGTTGGGAGGGGGAGAGGGAGAGTAGGCTGCATGCTCAGCAGGGAGCCCTTTGCAGGGCTCAACCTCACAACCCTGAGACCATGACCTGAGCCAAAATCAAGAGACTGATGCTCAACTGACTGAGCCCCCAGGTGTCCTGGACCCTGGCTGTGCTGACTATCATGGTCACTATAGCATCTGCTCCATGGTAGTCACCTAGGTATTATTCACTTAAGAAATAGTTATTATCAGGATAGCTTGGATTTAGAAACTGAAGGAAGGGAGAGCAATGCTCAGGGAAAACTGGAAATAAATACTGTGTAGAAACACTGACATCCCCCAGTGACAAGGGGATACTTGTGGTATCAGATGCTAACACACAAACTTGTAGAACCAGGGGAATTAAAGGAACTTGAGGTTTTAACATAGGCTAACTTTCTTTTTTTAAGATTGTGTTTATTCGAGAGAGAATGAGCAAGCATGAGCAGGGTAGAGTAGCAGAGAAAGAGGGAGAAACAGCCTCCCTGCTGAGCAGGGAACTCAACATGGGACTTGATCCCATGACCCTGAGATCATGACCTGAGCCAAAGGAAGATGCTTAACTGATGGAGTCACCCAGGTGCCCCTTGACATAGGCAAACTTGACCTAATAATTACAACTGATGTATGACATGTTTCCCCACAGAGCTGCAGACACTTAAAGAGAGGCCCCATTTTTTTTTAAGATTTTATCTTGTCAGAGAGAGAAAAAGTAAGCACAAGCTAGGGGAGTGGCAGGCAGGGGGAGAAGCAGACCCCCCACTAAGCAAGGGGCCCGATGTTGGACTCCATCCCAGGACCCGGGGAACATGACCTGAGCTGAAGGCAGACACTTAACCAACTGAGTCACCCAGGTGCCCCATGAGAGGCCTCACTTTAAAGACACAAACCTGTTGGGAGAGAAGTGTTTTAACGCCCAGTGTCATCAATGCACACACTGGATCTGTAATCCATAACGTAACAGTAGAGCCTGAATAGCAAACTTTTGGAGCAGGCAAAAGTAAGACTAGAAAGAGATAGTGGGAGGGATATGATGCAGGCTTTCTTGACAAATTTTTTGAAAAGATGGATGAGATAATAAAACTGTTCCAGAATGAAGACAGAACAGCGATGGACCCCTCCAAGTGGCTAAAGTCAGCTCATATGATGAACTCTCATCTTGCCCTGCTCTCCATTTTATCTTTCAGAATGTGGCAGTAGTGACATGAGGCACTCCTGCTCTAGACTTAAACCCGAGCTACAAAGACGACAGTGTTGGAGAAAAAGAAATGAAAGGAAACTCGGGAGGAATGGCACAGATCATTTTAGAGCCCTTAAGAGCCAGAGAGTAGAGCTCAATCTGATAGAGACAGGCAGAGTTCAGGCAGTGATCTTTCATACATTCAGAAAAAGTGGGTTTGGAGAAGAGACAGACTGGAGGCCCACGGTTGAGAATCTGGAAGAAAAAATAGCTTCTGTGTTGAGATACTCTTAATAATAAGGGTTATGAATTTATAAACTGTCCCAAGATTGAAGAAAGAAAAAGATCCCTAAAGAGGCAATATTTCTTGCATGGGGAGCTCTGCAGTGAGCTCAACGGGCACCCAATAAGCACATATTAAAAAAAAAAAAAAATTCATGCAGGGAGGAAAAAAATACAATCAAGGGGAAAATAAACATTGCCTGAAGAATATCACCAAAGCCAAATTTCAGCATGAACTTGGATTTTTTGAAAAACTAGGAAAAAAAATAATGCAATTTTTAACAGCTGTTCAGACCATGTCATAAAAAGAAGGCCAACGAGTGTTAGAAAAAGCTCTGCTGCAGGACCCCTGCTCACTCTGTTCATAGGAATGACCACTCCAGGGCAAAGGGGAGGAAGAGGGGAGCGAAAGGACAGAAGTTGAGGCTAGAGAAGGAGAACGTAAGAGCGTCTGTGATTCTGAACAGCTCAGTGGCCTTGGACTGGTATATGTGCCCCAGGGTGGTGGGCCCCAGGGCTGACCCATTCGCCTCTATCACTGCTGAGGGCCCAACAGGCTGGGAGAAGCATCAAAGCAGCTGAGGGGAGATGATCCCGAGCCTCTGCTGCTGAGACAGGAGGTTACGTGGGAAGCAGCAGCCTACAGAGGCTCCCTGAGGACCACTAAAGAAGAAACTGGAGGGGGGCTAGCAACACCAAATCCCTGGAAATCAACAGGACAGACACTAGATAGACTTGCCTTCACAGAATGTGCTAGGCCACTCTTTCTTCATCCTCTCCAACCCTCTCCCCCATGCCAGCTGTCAGCCATCAGCCCCCTCAGACCTGCCTAACCCATCTCATACCCCTTCTCTTCTGGGGTCTCCACCCTGCCCCCAAGGCAGGTGTGCCTGTCTCGGAAATCTGCACAGTAGTGAGTCTCAAGCCTCTGGTGAGCAGGACTGACACCACCTGTGAGCTTGTTAGAACTGAAAATTCAAGGGGTGCCTGGGTGGCTCAGTGGGTTAAAGCCTCTGCCTTGTGGTCCCAGGGTCCTGGGATAGAGCCCCACGACATTGGGCTCTCTGCTCAGTGGGGAGCCTGCTTCCTTTCCTCTCTCTCTGCCTGCCTCTCTGCCTACTTGTGATCTCTGTCAAATAAATAAATAAATTCTTTAAAAGAAAAAAAAAAAAAAGAACTGCAAATTCAAGCAACATCTAGGACGATGCAGCCCATGTAGCAAAGTGTTTTCAGAAAAGCGGGCCAAGTGATGACTGTGCAGTTTAATTTTGAGAACCATTTTTCAGAAGACTGGATACATGCAGTGACCAGGAAGGAGTTAAGCACAGCATGTTAACCCTTTCACCTACAGTCTTGAAAAAGAAAAACACCATTTTCTTCAAAAGACACACTATATATGGGGCCCATAACACAACTGCAGTATCTTTGTAAACTCAGAAAGTTACAGAAAGGTCATACCTACTGAACTGCTGATGGGTTAACACCAGACCTTCCAGCCTGATGGCGAATCTCACATCACAGCTTCCAACCATGTTCTGAACTTTAAAATCGAGGAATCTGGCTGGGAACCCCAGCTTTTGCACCACACGAGCATACTTCCTCGCTGCAAGTCGAGACTGCTCTTCACTGGGGAGGGACAAGTGTGTTTAAAGAGATCTTCATCGTTCTGTCCTCTATACTGCTTGAGCTGTGTTCACACACTTCCCTGATTGTACTTTTAGCTTTTTTTAGTACTAGGTCTATCTTTCAGTATATACCACAAACCTGTAGATGCGGAGGACACAGCCCAGCCTCCCCTACTTGTGTCCCTAGCACCTAGCCAAAGGTATGGCACAATGGTCAAAGCCAAGCCATAAACACATTTGCATCTTACTTTGACATTTCTCACATATAGAGTGTTTTTCTCATTTACTTGTTTTAAATGCAATTAGATAAAATTAACTATTCCCAAAGTGTGCCCCAGAGCAGCACCACCTGAGAACTTGCTAGAAATGCAAAGTCCCAGGTCCCAGCCACAGGCACTCTGGGGTTGGGGCCCAGCAATCTCTATTTTAACAAGCCCTCCAGATAAATAAGGACACATGCATTTAAAAAAAAAAAATCAACATAAGGAAATAAGAGGTATGCCAATTAGGTGGCAAAGACAGGATACTAGGACTTGAATCTTTATGCAACAAACTACATTTTTTTAAAGAAAAACATGAAAACATCTCGAAACCTGACCAGTTTTGCTCAGGCTTTCTCACAGAATGGTCACTCAACACACACCCAACATGAGAAAGAAAGAAAGTCATTCAACTTTGTGGCCGTACTCTTCTGAGCATTTGTCTTGCTCCAACCCTAAACCCAGGTCACAGAAGTGAAGTTCTGCGATGTGAGGCTTTATTTGGCAAAACAAAACAATGAATGGCAAGGGATGAAAAACAAGGGCAAAACCTGGTGGGTGAACCGTGTGAACTCTACCCTCTCTCATGGGTTGCCCCATCTTTACTTTGAAAACCAAAAACACCTGATTTTAATTAATGAATTAATTTATATTAATTCCTTGACATATTTCACTCCACTCCACGTTGCTTTTCCTCACCCACTTCCAACTCTTGAGATGTCCCTCGCAAGGTCATGTCTACAAGTTAGCACCGAAATAAACTGTTTCTATTTTTAAAAGATACAGTCTGCTAATTGGCCCATTACATTGCCCATCGCGCTCATGTTTATAAGGCCAAATTTTAAGAATTTGAGTGGCCTTGTAGTTTTGTGAGATATTAGCTGTGAATAGGACATTGAAATTCCCATGCAAACAGCTTGTGGTTAGAGTCTACATACATGTTCTTCTATGATCATTAGGAAATAAAGAACCTTGAGTGTCACCACCAGTGGTGATAACCACAGATTACATTTGACCCTTTTGTACTCTTCCTGGGCAAAAATAGGTATCCTTCACTTGCAAAATTTGGTTATTACAGCTAAAAAGAATAGGTTTGTATCCTTTTTTGGAGAGAATTCTGACAGCTCATAGACTAACCAAAATTTCACAAATCTCTATCCAAGACTCAAGAACCAAATAGATTTGGCTAACAAGTATTTCTTATTACCTGAACTCAGTATCCAAACTTTCATCATCAGATTTTGGGAACCAAATAAATTCAGATTGGGAAAGATACTCATGAATACATATGTAATATAAGCATATTTTAAAGTGAAAGTTGGATAATAGACTTATAATTTAGTTCCTATTCCTCTATAACTCAAAACAATGTTACCATCCTTCCAACTCGATATGTGTTTTAATTGCTTAATATAATTTTATTTAATGATCTAATCAAAACGTTATTACTCAGTATTTGTATCCCATGTTTTAATTTTTATCCCCCCCACCACCTGTTTTTACATATTAAATTCTTTACATGTATCTGGATAAGTTTCTGGGCTTTCTCTTATGTTGATATGACATCCTTGGACCTAGAAATCTACCATTTTTAAGTCCTTTTTGGACAACCCTGCAAGGTATCTACACGGATGTTCACTTCAGCATTGTGTAAAATGTTGGGGGGGGGGATAAAAATTAAAACATGGGATACAAATACTGAGTAATAAC
>NW_019154088.1:52055483-52404138 GCF_002288905.1 Enhydra lutris kenyoni
AGATACATGTAAAGAATTTAATATGTAAAAACAGGTGGTGGGGGGGAATGGATCAAGAATGACTCATAACATAAATGTACAAATCCTCCACAAAATATTAGCAAACCACATATAACAATACATTAAGAAGATCATTTACCATGATCAAGTAGGATTCATTCTGGCGATGCAAGAAAGATTCAATATTCACAAATCAATCAACATGATATACCACATCAACAGAATAAAGGATAAAAAATCATTTGACCCTTTAATAGATGCTGACAAAAACATTTGACAAAATTCAGCATTCATTCGTAATTAAACTCTCAACTTGGCTTTAGTGGGAACATACCTCAGCCTAATAAATTCCATATATATGAAAAACCTAACTATGGGGAGCCTGGGTGTCTTAGTCATTAAGTGGCTGCCTTTGGCTCGGGTTGTGATCCCAGAGTCCTGGGATCGAGACCCACAGGGGCTCCCTGCTCGATGGGAAGCCTGCCTCCCCCTCTCTCTGCTGCTCCCTTGCGTGTGTTCCCTCTCTCGCTGTCTCTCTCTGTCAGATAAATAAATAAAATCTTAAAAAAAAACCCCAAATAACAACCTAACTAACAACATACTTAATGGTGAAAAACTGAGAGCTTTTCCTCTAAGATCAGGAATAAGACAAGGATGTCCACTGTCATTACTTTTATTCAATGTAATACTGGAAGTCCTAAACACAACAATCAGGCAAGAAATAAGAGGTATTCATCCTGGTAAAGAAGAGGTTAAACTGTCACTATGTGCAGATGACAGAATACTATATATAGAAAATCCTAAAGACTTCAAACAACTACTAGAAGTAATCAATGAATTCAGTGAAGTTGCAGGACACAAAATACCCAGAAATTGGTAGCATATCTATACACACACAAAAAAAAAGTAGTAAAAGGAGAAATTAAGAAAACAGTTTCACTTATAAATGCACCAAAAAAGAATAAAATACATAGGAATAAACATAATCAAAAAGAGGTAAAAGACCTGTACTCTGAAAACTGCTAAACACTGATGAAAGAAACTGAAGACAACACAAGTGAAAAAAAATATTACATGCTCATGGATTGAAAGAATATTATTAAACTGTTCATATTACCCAAGCAATCTATAGATTCAATGCTGTCCTTATCAGAATACCAATAATGTTTTTCACAAAATTAAACTACTACTAAAATTTGCATGGAACCACAAAAGTCCCCAAATAGGCAAAGCACTCTTAAGAAAAACAAAGCTGAAGGTACCACACCAGATTTCAAGATATACCACAAAGCTGTAGTAATCAAAACACACAAACAGGCACAAAAACAGACCTACAGATTAATGGATGGGGAATCCAGAAATAAACCCATGATTATATGGCCAGTTAATCTATGACAAAGGAGACAAGAATATACAACAGGGAAAGGACAGTCTCTTCAATAAATGAGGCTGGGAAAACTGGACAGCTACATGTAAAAAAGTAAAACTGGACCAATTTTTAACACTTTTCAGAAAAATAAACTAAAAATGGATTAAAGACCTAAATTTAAAACCTGAAATCACAAAAAAATCCTAGAAGTGAATATAGGCAGTAATTTCTCCTACATCAATCACAGCAACGTTTTTCTAGATATATATCCAAAGGCAAGGGAAACAAAAGCAAAAATAAGCCATTGGGACTACATCAAAATAAAAAGCTTTTGCACAATAAGAAAACCATCAACACACCAAAAAGTAACCTATTGAATAAGAGAAGATATTTGCAAATGATATATCAGTTAAGGGGTTAATATCCAAAATATATAAAGAACAGATACAACTCAACACCAAAAAACAATCCAATTAAAAAATGGGCCTAGGGCCTGAACAGACATTTTTCCAAAAAAAGCATACAAATGGCCAATAGACACATGAAAGGATCTCAACATCACTCATAATTAGGGAAATGCAAATCAAAACCACAATGAAATATCACCTCATAACTATTAGAATGGCTAAAATTAAAAAGACAGTAATAACTGTTGGTAAGGATGTGGAGAAAAAGGAACCCTCGTACACTGTTGGTAGGAATGTAAATTGGTACAGCTGCTGTGGAAAATAGTATAGAGGGCCCTTAAAAATTTAAAAACAAAAATACCATTAAGTTCAATAATTCCACTATTGGGTATTTACTCAAAACAAAAACGCTAATTTGAAAAGATAAATGTATCCCCATGTTTACTGCAGCATTATTTATAATAAGCCAAGATATGGAAGCAACTTAAGTGTCCATTGACAGAAGATAAGGAAAATGAGGTCTATATACACAATATATTATGCAGCCATATAAAAGGATGAGATTGTGCCGTTTGAGACAACATGAAGGGCCCTAGAAGGTATAAGGCTAAGTGAAAAAGTCAGACTGAGAGAGACAAATATCACATGATTTCACTCACATACGGAATCTTAAAACAACAACAGCAACAATAAAACACAAACAAAAAGCAGAAGCAGTCCTATACATACAGAGAACAAACTCATGGTTGCCAGAGGGGAGGGTTGGGGTTTGGGCAAAGTAAGTGAATTGGAGTGGGAGATACAGGCTTTCAGTTATGGAATGAAGAAGCCAGAGGAATAAAAGGCACAGGAACATAGTCAACGCCATTGTAATAGTGAGGACAGATGGTAGCTACACTCCTAGGGAACCTAGTAAAATGTATAAACTTATTGAGTCACCTGAAACTAATGTAACATTGTGTGTCAACTATACTAAAAAACCATATTTGGATTCTTCAATAAATGTATCTGGTCCCTTACTGGCCATTGGCAAAGAAAAATGTATAGTGAAACAAAATTCCAGGCCAGCTCTGCCCAGTATGGTAGCCACTAGCCACTTGTAGCTATTTTTTAAAAAAATTCTATTTATATATTTGAGAGAGAGGTAGATTGAGAGAGAGAGAACACAAGCAAGATGGGAGGAGCAGAGGGAAAGGGAGAAGCAGACTCCCTGCTGAGCAGGGAGCCCAGCCTGCAGGCTCACCCAGGAGCCCCCTCATGTAGCTATTTATATTTAAACTTAAATTAAGTAAAAAATTATGTTCCAGGGTGCCTGGGTGGCTCAGTCCGTTAAACATCTGCCTTCAGCTCAGGTCATGATCCTGGGGTCCTGGGATCAAGCCCCCGCATCAAACTCCCTGCTCAGTGGGGAGTCTGCTTTTCTCTCTCTCTCTCTCTCTCTGCCTCTCCCCCAGCTTGCTGTCAGAGAAAATCTTAAAAAAAAAAAAGAATAAAACATACAGTTCCTTTGTGTATTACCTATACTTTAGTTGTTCAACAGCCACATGTAACTGGTGGTTATCACACTGGAGAGCACAAATGGAAAACATTTCCATCACCTAGAGAAAGCTCTCATTGAATCAAAACATCAACATCATTTGCCAGAAAAATATACAGAGGTCAATATTTATATAATGTTGTGCATGCAGAATGCCTTCTTCCTAAGCATGAAGCCAAACATCAAAACTCTAAAGAAAAATGGGACTGTACACACCCAAAAATGTTAATTGTATAAAAAAAATAATAAAACACCACTAACAGTAATTTGGGAAGTAATATTTATAGTACAAAATGGTGGGAATACTTACAAACAAAAAGCTGACAAAAGAGCAAGAACTCATAGACGATTGGGCAAAAGACACGGTAGGCCCTTTACATGCTTATGCAATATTTGTCTCACTAGCAAATCAAAGACATGTAATTAACACTTTTTTTTTTTTTTTTTTTTTTGCCAAACCATTTGGCAAACTTTAAAAAAAATGTTAACACCCAGTGTTCTTGGGAGGAAATGAATCTCAGTATATCTGTAGAGTGAAGACAAATTCACACAGCCTTTCAGGAGGACAATTTACTACTCATCTTCTAACACTTAGAGGAATGAGCAGCGCTCCCACTGCAGTTTGATGGTGAAAGGCTCTGTATCAGCACAGGCCATCCTCTGTGTGAGATCCAGGAAAAGGGAGCCTTTTCAGAGTTGTCTCCTGAGCTAATGCTCAAGATAATGGTCAAGGAGTACCTAATTTGCCTCCTTTAAGAAGTTCTATCCAATTACCTGCAATAAGGAAAATATACAATAACTATTTCTCCAGGCTTGTAACAGGTTTCATCACTATTGTAGTTTTTAAGTGCATCTTAAGATCAAGTTCTAACTGTCCACCTACATCCCCTCGGTTTAATGGGGGAACTGCAAAATGGGACAGGAGTCGGTATTACACAACTGAATGTTTTTAACCCCAAATTTGGCATTTCATGCAATGAAATGAATTTCATGCAACTCTTCGGCAAAGTATTTTGCTCCTCCTAGGTGTTCTGGAACATAAATTCTATCCTTCCCTGTTTTATACACTGAATTATTTGTCTGAGAAGGTTTGGAGAGTGGTTCTGCATACCTTTTGGCTCCGGTGCAGACCATTTTCCCGGAGCTAAATATGAGGGCGGTTGTTCTGGGCTCTCGGATCCTCATTATGACAGCAGCAAACCTCTATACACAGAAGTCAAAAGGACAATTAGCTTCTGCTAGGACGTAACACTATTCCAGCTGAAGAGCTGAACTGGACATAAAAGAGTCTTGAATAAACGGAGATCGGATGGGAAAGTGAGACAATGGTCTCCCTGCGCTAAGGTAAACAAAAACAATCATGATTCTAAAATGTACTTAAAAAAAAAAAAAACAGGTAAGAATAATAACAATAAAGCTAAAATTTAAGTGCCTGTTCTATTTCAAGCCTGCTACCAAGAGCTTTACAGGTCTTGTCTCCTTTAGGTCAGGATAGAGCTCAACTGTGTCCATGATCATCACCATTTAGTGCACAGGGAAACGGAGTGGTTATTTAATTTTCCACATTACACAGGCAACGGTAAAGTTGAGACTGGAAGCCACGACTAATTAGATGCTGTGGTTTTTTACTTGGAAATACTTCCTTTTTCTTTCAAAGACTGTTTGGGAAGGGGAGAGTATAAAGTATGTTATAGTTTTGCCAAGACTCTAGAATGTACTAAAAAAAAAAAAAGCCAAACTATAGAACAGAATATATATATTGAGAGGCATGCTGAAGATGAAGGACACATTGATTTTCAGTTCTCAGTGTGGTGCCCCGCCCAGCAGCATGGGCAGGCCCTCTGGAAGGTGCTGAAGCAAGGGGCACCAGGGCTACTGGCCTGCCATGCTGATATGTCACCAAGGACTTGTTGCTCCTTTTGGTCCTACCCAGGCGGCCCCTTCTGTGTTCATCTTCCCCCAGCAAGCTATGAAGGAAACCAGGGTGAGTATTCTGCACAACTGCAGCTTCCATGGGTTGGAGGGGGTCCACAGGACCAAGATGGGACTGGCAGTTTCAGATGTGAAATGTGGACAGTGAAAGAGCCCTGAGTCAGCACTGCACAGAGCTGATTAAATCTGGTGAATGTTTTCCAAGTGTTTAAGGTAATACTCTAACACGGTATGCATTTTTATTAAATTCTGAACGGAACTTAAGTGCCAAACCAGAATTTCTCTGGCTGTCAAGTTCAAGTTTGGATAGATCCTATATACAAAAACAAAATGAGGGAGAGCAGAAGATGATGGACAACAAAATATGCTTAAATATGCTGACCTAAAAGTGTGGGCAATCATGGCTGTGGCCATAAGCATCCTAGCTTATCACTGTGTTTCTGTGCTCATCCTGGTCAAATATTTCCAGAAAAAGGAAATATTTGGCTAATATTCAAGTACATGTAAATTCAGAAATCAGCAAGAATACTCCCACAACAGCAAAAATGACTTAATCCATAAATAGCTGATGCTCACAAGGTCCTCTGTGTGCCTAAAAATACGACCTTTTTCATCTAAGGCCGTAAATCCTCCACCATCCGAGACAGTGAACTTTTCCCTAATAGGGACAAGGCCTTACTCGTCTTTGCATTCATAGGTACAGAGACCAGCCAATTACTAAATGTTGACTGAAAGAACAAATCTACTTCTTCGGTTAATAGGCCATTAAAATTGGATGCTTAGCCTTGGCAGGACACAATAGAGTAAATTTTATTAGACTTTGAGAGAAAAGAAATACCTGAATCTTAGATCAGAAAGTAGAAGCTTGAACTTCACACTCGGAACAACTTATCTTTCTCAAGTGGGACAGCATTTAGGAAAAAAAACTATGAACTATGATGGCATTTTAAAGAAGGTTAGCATTCCCATGGGCTGAAAGGGGTCATACTGAAAAATCTTTTTGAATGACAAGGGGAAAACCTTAACTTTTAGGAACTGCTCACTCACTGCTTTTATTCGGCATGGAGAATGAGGTAATTTTTTAGAACTTCAAAGCAGACAATGAGGCAATTAACCTCTTGAGTTGTCAAAAGCTTTGCCCTAACCAATTTTTTTTTTCTGTTTTAAAAACAAAAACAAAGGAATGAGTCAATACTATGATCGTATGAAGTAAATCTAAGTAGAAGCTAATTGTTGAAAGGAATACAGAGAAATCTCACCTTTGGGTTATACTCTGCATTTTTTGCGTGCAAAGCTATTTTCTTCAGATCCAATTTACAGGCCAGGTTTACAGTGGATACTATATTCCTGATGAAATAAGTCATTTTAGGAAATTACATAAGACATAACAAGTAAAAAAGAATTAAAATGTATTAACTTCCTTATTTTATAGATTGTATATTAGCAACTTCCTAGGAGAATTAGTCTCAATGTGAATACACTGTAACGTGATAAACCCTAGTAAAATGTAAAGATTCCAAAGCGAAGCACTAAAAATAGCTTCTAAAATGTCATGACTAGCTGACGAAAAGCAAGTTTTAAATCTTTTTCAAAACCAGGCCTCAAAACAGAAAACATAATTCTAAATCAATTTGCAAACTGAATTCAATTTTACATCTTTATATTCTGTTTATCCAATCCCAACCATAATTCTCAGCAATTACAGTGTTATAACATAAACAATACAACCCTTTGAGAATATATATACTAAGTCTTAAGTCTCTCTTAGGAGATCAAGAACTAGTACTTCATTTTACAGATAACCAAACTGTGTAAAGCCACAATCCATTAAGAATGGACAAAAGAATAATTGAACCTGAAATGCTCTTCCCTACACGATTACTCTGAAATTAGTCATCATTACATTCGGAAACTAAAATGTGTACCTGGGAGCATCACCCATTAAAAACACACACATACAGGGGCACCTGGGTGGCTCAGTGGGTTAAGCCTCTGCCTTCAGCTCAGGTCATGATCCGAGGGTCCTGGGATCGAGCCCCACATCGGGCTCTCTGCTCAGCAGGGAGCCTGCTTCCACCTCTCTCTCTATCTGCCTGCCTCTCTGCCTACTTGTGATCTCTGCCTGTCAAATAAATAAAATCTTTAAAACACACACACACACACATACACATGTAAACAACTTACTGTAGCTGAGGCACAATTCCAGAACATTCTGAAACAGGGGTCATTGGTGTCATGGGCGTTATAGACACCAGAGGCATGGAATTTGGTTTCTCAAGAGAAGGCTGGACTGAATCAGCATCACCAGGGTACAGATGTGAGTGGGAATTCGATACATTGCTGCTGCTTATTAACCCCAGACCAATGTCCTGTTCCCTGGGTAATGACAGCCTACTTGGCTGACTTTGAGTTTTACAATTTTCTTCAATTTCATGCTTGCTTCTAACGACACTCTGGTCTTTATTTTCTTGGGTAAGTTCATCTGGTAGGAAGCTAAGATCCACACATGAGAAATGGCCAGAGGTTTCTTGGACTTCTTCAAGATGTGAATTAAACACGGTCTCTGGATGGGATGAATTAGGGATATCCACAACATCAGGTGTGACTGGGCTGAGCAGAGGCGACCTGGGTGCAGCGAGGTCATCCTAGGCCATTCCCAAAACAAAACGCAAGAAACAGAACACCAAGTCACACCAAAGGGATACCACTATTGCTAGGCAGCAGGGGGTTCAAGAATGCAAGCAGTCTAAGACAGCTTATGTTCATTCCTTGTCTCTTTCCATAAAGTACCACTAAAGTTATATTTCAGAGTTGCAGCATACTTAATAGAAACAGGAAAGTCGATCTTAAAATGCAGAGAAAGCATTTTTCAAAAAATGTTTTTCCTACATTAGATCCATAGTAAGTTGCCACTCTAATTTTGTAATAAAGGCAACTGAGCAACTACACTCTAAATTGCGTGAACTCTGGGTCCTCTTTCTGCCCTTTCCGAGCCACCAGAATGATGCAAATGAATGGCCTGGCAGGTGCTCTTAGAAGCATTAACAACACTGAAAAGAGAAGCAAACAAAACCTGAAACAATAAGGCCAGGTTCTTATTAAGCCCTGCTCCAAAGTCATCGTCTGGTGTCTGTGATGATGAAGCCTGGTTACATTGGCAAATTCGAAATCGTTGATGATCACAGAGCCGGGAAAATTATTGTGAACCTCCCAGGCAGGTTAAACAAGTGTGATCAGCCCCAGATGTGATGTACAACTCAAAGATTTAGAAAAATGGCACAATAATCTGTTCCCGTCCTGCCATTGTATAGACAACCTCAACTGGCATCACGCTTCATGAAGAACCAAGACAAAAACACATAGGAGGGAAAATCCTGGGATTCTTTTTCTAGGGATATATATATATATATGCAAATAAAATGCCGCAATGGACAAAATAAAATTTTAAAAAATAGTGTGGACTTTGAACAGACTTATTGTCTCCTTGATTATGAACTTCAGTTAAGTATTTTCTAGAGTCTTTTTTTTTTTTTTTAAGATTTATTTGAGAGAGTGAGCATGCACAAGCAGGGGGAGTGGCAGGCAGAGGGAGAAGCAGACTTCCTGCTGAGCAAGAAGCCAGATATGGGACTGGATCCCAGGACCCTGGGATCATGACCTGAGCTGAACTCAGACTCTCAACTGACTGAGCCACCCCAGCGTCCCAAATTAATTCTGAGTGGGTTATTTTCCCACCCTTTTTTTTTTTTTTTAAAGCTTTTATTTATTTGAGAATGAGGGGGAGTGGGGTGGGCAGAGGGAGAGGAAGAAACAGGCTTCCCACTGAGTAGGGAGCCCAACCTGGGGCTTGATCCCAGGACCCCAAGATCATGGCCTGAGTCAAAGGCAGACGCTTAACCGACTGAGCCACCCAGGCACGCCTATTTCTTAGAGCCTTAAATTCATATTTTATAAAGAAACAAGTGCCTTGAGTGCTAATCAGTACTCCACTGAAGACCCAAGGTTATTCCTTCTAGTCAAAGGAGATAGGAGCAAATATTCTAGATTCGTGAATCTACAATAGGAAAACGGTCATTGAAATTTAAATGGCAAGAACGGTTTTAAATCAATGTATTGTACTTTCAGTCTGGGGAAGGCTATTCAGCCTCCATTACCATCAACTCAGGGAATGAGGTGTGCAACTGGGTAAAGCAGCTTCATGTCCAATTCACAGGCTTTCTTATTGGGGGAAAAAAAAATCGATTACCTTGATACATAGGTTACCACCTGCATTGCCCAGGCTGTAGACCTAGATTCCAGATTTTGAGTGCTGCTAGGATAACCTCATCCCTTAGAAAATCTGACTTCTGACAACTGGTTGTTTGTGAACACCTCATGCTGGATCCTCATGACAAAACTACCTCAAGCGAATATAAAATGTCTGGCTAGATCCTACTGAATTGTTCTATTACTCCAAATCCAGCAGATGGCAGGGGTGACTAATTGTTCAAAGAAAACACTTCTCTAGAAGAAGGCAGCTATTCTCTTGAAAGAAGATTTTGGACAAGATTTTGGGCTGTATTTCATTCTGAATTATGTAATTCTCCCCCACTTACCCCACTCCACAGATCAGCTTTACGAAAAGTGAGGTGGGGAACACCCAGGATTCCTCTCCATTGTTCCACTGGCCTCTCCTATACTGGTGTAAAGAGTCTCACCAGCCAGTTCACAATATTTGCAACAATCCCTGTCTCCCCTCTTTCCCATCACAGCATTTGAGCAGGGAGGTGGCGCTCACCCAAGGAAACCCAACCTCCTCAGGAATCTAAGGCAGTGGCAGCAAGATATGGGATGTTTTATAGCAAAAGCCGCTTGACAGCCTCCTTTTCAAGTTCACCATAGGAAAACACCTAAGAGGATGTAATTACAGCATATTCACTGCATCTTTGGCTGTCTATCTGCAGAGATGTTTCGTTAGACTGCTTTTCCAGAACCGTCAACTCATCTTTCCTGCGTGGGCTTTGATTTGCTATATTAAACGCAATGAGGCTTCGCTATTTCTACTTTGGTGCGAATCCCTGTCTTTTTAAAAATCCCCCACACAGGACTCAGTGGGTTAAGCCTCTGCCTTCGGCTCAGGTCACGATCTCAGGGTCCACGGACTGAGCCCCACATCGGGCTCTCTGCTCAGCCGGGAGCCTGCTTCTCCCTCTCTCTCTGCCTGCCTCTCTGCCTACTTCTGATCTGTCAAATAAATAAATAAAATCTTAAAAAAAAAAAAAAAGAAAAGAAAAGAAAAGAAAAAAAAATCCCCCACACAGAAGGCTGCACTTTTTCCTTTTTGAGGACTCCTTGCTCTCTACAATACTTGACTCTAATGATTTTTTAAACTGGAAAAACAAACAACTTAAGAATCGTGAATTGAAAGAAGCCACAGGTGTCTCCAGTTCAAATTTTGCGACACTCCCACCCCACCTGTCCCTAGAGACTTTTTTTTTTTTTTTTTTTTTTTTTTTTTGGAGGCCTGCTCTTGGCATGGGAGGCTGCCACGCCTTACCAGAGCTGCACGGGATAGTCCGCCTACGTTTGCCATAGCAGAGCAGAGACATTTGGAACCAGTGGTCCCCACGGGAGACACAGAAGCGAACTCTCCGTGTCTGCGTCTTTATAACGGAGACGGGGCCTTCTAACTATGGGTCTGGAGTCACACCACACCAGGTTCCACCCGTGGCGAGTTATTTCCCCTCTCGAAGCTTCGAAGCTTCTATTTTTCAACTTAAAGACGAGGACCAACCAGCCCACCTCTGCGGTCGCTAGGAATTCGGGGCCAGATAATGAAGGCAAAGCCCTTGCGCTCAGGTGTGGGCGCGCTCAGCCATCGGGTAGGGACGAGCTTTGGCCCCAGGACAGTGGCGACGGCTTTCGCGCTCACCTGGGCGACACACTCGTCCAGGTAGAGCTCCAGGTACGTCTGCTCCTCCTCCATGGGTGGAGGCCGCACCGTTAGAAAGGCTGAGAACCGGAAAGTGCCCAAGCGAGTCTAGCTACGGCGGAGCCCGACCGAAAGCACCAGGAGCGCAGACCATTTATCAGCCCCGGGGCCGCACGCGGTGGGCGGGGCGGGGCCGGTGGGCGGGGCCGCAAAACTGAGCCCAGGCCCAAAGGCCTTTAGGAAGATGAAGAGAATGGGGAGAGTGCAAGGACACGGGAAGGTAGAGGCCCCTCTCTAGGGTGCAATCACCGCACTCCGCCCACAGCTGAGCCCCAGCTTGGCCCGCAAATCTGGAGATTTCCTTCAGTCCCTGCAAGTGCTGCCGTGGCCTCCAGGACAGAGGTCTGGGTGTTAGCAGCATAAAAAGTGAACACGTGGGACGAGGAGGAAATGAAGGATATCCTCACCCCCTTTTTGAAGGGATTTTTTTCCCTCTCTTTCCTGAACAGAGCGAGGGGAATTTGAAACACCCTTACCCAGTCAAGTGTAGTACTTTTACGCTGTGATTGCTTCTCACCTTCAAATCCCAGGTGTTTCTTCTCCGCTCACAGAGAATTCAGTCTAAAACCACATAGAGTCTGAAACTAATATAACACTGTATGTTAACCGTACTGGAATTGAAATAAAATACGTAAAAAAAATAAAGCGACACACAATGGGATGTGCCGCTGCAGTCTGAGGCAGCTCAAGCAGGTCCTACAAAAACCAAATGTTCAGAGGTGCCTCTTTCTTGAAATTGTTGTTTTAATTTTCAGTGCCTCCGCTCTCCTGAGAACTTAAATGTGCAGATGGTTCTATACATAAAATTGACACTTTCTATGTAAGATATTTCAAAATGTACACGGAGACACACATAAAATATGTCTTTCTTGTTAGACTATACTCTCTGAGAGCAGGAATTTTGATTACTCATCTTTGTGGCTCTGTACCAAGCGCAAAGATAATCCATCAAACTTCGCTGGTGAATGAAACTGCCCTCAAAATGGAGCATGGGGGGGCCCCTGCATGTCTCAGTGGGTTAAACAGCAGCCTTTCTCCCAGGTCAGGGTCCTGGCCTAGGGCTCCCCGCTCAGCAGGGTGTTGGTTTGTCCCTCTGCTCCTCCCTCTGCTCGTGTTTGTGTGCACGCTACTTTTCTGGCTCTTGCTCTCACTCTCTCTGAAATAAATAAAATCTTTTTTAAAATGGAGCATGGGAAACACATCATGGTAGAGACAGATGGCTCTCACAATCAGATGACAATAGAAATCTTACAGAATTTCTAATCAAGAACATAGGAAATGCTTTGATAAAGCTGACTTTTATATAATGGTTTATAATGACATGGAATTTTTGTTATAATTCTGCCCACAAAAAAATGTTTAGCACAGTTCCTGCCTGGTCACTGAGGTACTAGCTCTTGGTTTTGTTATTAGACTCTTAGGTCTGAATTGTGTTCCCTCTCAAATCCATATGTCAAAGCTCTAATATGACTGGTGGCCTTCTAAGAATAGAGAGAGACATCAGACAGAGATGCATGTGCACAGAGAAAAAGGCCATGCAAGGACACAGTGAGAAGGCTGCTATCTACACCCTGAGGAGAGAGGCCTCAGGAAACCAAACCTGCTGACCCGTCAATCTTGGGTGTTCAGCCTCCGGAACTGTGAGAAAATAAATTTCTGTTGTTTAAGCTACTCACTGTGCTATTTTGCTGTGACAGCCCTAGCCAGCTAATGTGTAGAATCATAAAGTGTCTCATCATATGTAGTGGGCAGAATTCTGAGATGGCTCCCCAAATTCCCACCTCTCTGATGCATGCACAGTTTCTCCCAGTTATTCAAACACTAATCTAGGTGCTACCATGAAGGGATTTTGCAGATCTAATTAAGTTCTGAAATCAGTCAACTTCTAGAAAGGCAGATTATCCTGGGTGAGCCTGACCTAATCAGGTGAGATTTTAAAAGAAACGAACCCAGTTCTTCTTCCTCATGTGGGAGAGTCAAAGCATGAGAAGGAATTACAATGAAGGAGATTCTCCACTGCTGGCTCTGGAGATGACTGGAGCCATGCTGCAGTGAAAGTGGGTGACCTGTATTTGCTGACAGTGGCCCACAGTTGACAGCCAGCTAGGAAATGAAGACCTCCTCCTATAGCTTTAAGGAACTGAATTTGGACAACAACAAAGAAAGAAATCCCTGAAAGGAACTCAACCTGTTCGATACCGTCATTTCAGCCTTGGAAGCCTCGGAAGCCTTGGAAGCCCTGACCAGAGAACCCAGTCATGGCATGCCCGGACTTCTGACCCATACAACTGTGAACTTATAAATGGTGATGTTTCAAGCCAACAAACTTATGGTAATTTGTAACTCAGAAATAGAAAATGAAAAAAAGAGAGAAATGGAAAAGGAATACATCATAAATTATAAATAAGAAGTAGGGACACAGATTTGCAGTGATCTGCAGTGCAAATGGTAAAGCAAATGAATAAAATGTTAACAACAAGCAAATTTGGGTAAAGGATTCATGAGGGTTCGTAGTACTACTTTTCTTTTTGTAACTTTCTCTAGGTTTGAAATTATTTCCAAATCATGTTTCAGAATAAAAGAGACATGACTGTTTGGGTGAATATTTCCAGTTGTTTTGTTGAGAGTTAACTTGTCCAAAATCTTCAACTGTTTTATTTATGAAAATCAAAGATTGATATGGTTTGACTGAATAATAATTAAATGCTGGCATTCACTGAACTCTTATTATGTGCCAAGCACTCTTCTAAGTGTTTCAGACACGAACTCATTTAAACACCACAACAGCTTTTTTATTCCCATTTTACAGTAGAGAATACTGAGGCTCGGAGAGATTAGGAAACTTGTCCCAGGTAACACTGCCCCTATTCAGAGTATTTGACTCTTGAGCCACATCTATGTATTGTCTCCCATCAAAGTCTATGTATGCCATTTCAAATTAGTAGTTTGTTTTTATTTGAACTGTGTTTGTTAATCAGTTTTGATTCTGATTTTTTTCTTCAGATTTTGTAATATTTTGTACTTTGGCAGAAAAAGAAGAAAAAGGAAAACAAAATAACCTTATCCAAAAATTTTAATCTATACTTTCTTAATTACTGTTGTGAAGATTAAATGGATTAAATGGGAGTATGGGTAAACTTTTAGGAACCATTTTGCACCTATAAAGTATTGTTTTAATGTTTTTAAGAGAATAATGTCAAGACTTAGATGGACCACACCAATAGTTGTTATGAAAAGTGTTTAAGAGAGGTCAGCTCTTTGGAAAATAGGCCTTTATCTTTACCTCTTATTTTAATAGGCCCTGTTCCTCATCATAGAAAATATTAAAATAAAGCCATATCCCACATTAAATGTAATTTACAAATCACTAAGAGTTGAATTCCTTGTGACCAGTTGATATGTCCCATTTTGCAGACATTTAATCAAATTTACTAATTCAGTTTTGGAATTTAAAAACACTTTGGAGGGCGCCTGGGTGGCTCAGTAGGTTAGGCCTCTGCCTTAGGCTCAAGTCATGATCTCAGGGTCCTCGGATCCAGTCCCGCATCAGGCACTCTGCTCGGCAGGGAGCCTGTTCCTCCTCTCTCTCTGCCTGCCTCTCTGCCTACTTGTGATCTCTCTCTGTCAAATAAATAAATAAAATCTTTAAAAATAAAATAAAAACATTTTGGAGCCAACAAATTATCCTCAGCTCTCAAACAATCAAAAGTACTGGGCCTTAGCCTCTAAAATGCAATTGCCTGCGTGGGACCAGATAGTCAGTCTCAGGCAGGAAAAAAAAAAAAAGAGAGATGGAACTTCAGGGTTGAAGGAATATTGGAAACATGTTTCACTAGGGGGCGCTCTTTTGTCTCCATAAATATCTTCAGGTTTGGGGCATAAAGGACTTTCAGAGTGAAATTACAAAGGGATCCACGCATACCCTAGATGTTAAAATAAAAAGTGGATATTTCTCTGTGGCAGAAGACCAGGGGGTGCTTCCAAAAGATAAGATTACTCACTGTACCATCAGTTCAAATACATTTGTACATATTTATACAAAGAGATTCAATTTACAGTGGCTAAACCAACTGAAAGTGCTAGTAGAGCCACACCCCACCACCTTGATGGGGGTTCTATGTGAAGGGCAATTTGGCTGCCTAGGAAAAATCTGAAAAGCAAGCATTTTCATAAATGTGATTAGGTTTCTTGAGGCAATGTTAGGAGAGCACATTTTGAATCCGTGACCATTTTGCTAGACGCAGCCTTTTTTTTTTTTTTTTAAGATTTTATTTATTTATTTGACAGAGAGAGATCACAAGTAGACAAAGAGGCAGGCGGAGAGGGAGAGAGGGAAGCAGGCTCCCTGCTGAGCAAAGAGCCCGATGCGGGACTCAATCCCAGGACCCTGAGATCATGACCTGAGCCGAAGGCAGCGGCTTAACCCACTGAACCAGCCAGGC
Source organism: Enhydra lutris kenyoni (assembly GCF_002288905.1). NCBI lineage: Eukaryota > Metazoa > Chordata > Mammalia > Carnivora > Mustelidae > Enhydra > Enhydra lutris. The sequence goes on from NW_019154088.1 coordinate 52,071,142, forward strand.
GCCCTAGACGCAGCCTTCTTTTTGTCTTAGGAGCTGCGGACATTCATTGCTATTAATCTCTATATTGAGCTGCCAGTTTCCTGACAGGGATTTTTACACACAAGAATATGAAGGTGGGTTTGAGCAGTGCCTGAAGGTCTTTTCTAGATCAAAACTTAATGAATTGTTGTCCTCTCGGTAATCATGGGACATAGAAATATCCCACAATAACTCATCCTTACCCTTCTCGCTGGAGATGGAGCCTAAGCGTCAGCATCTGGGAAGGAGCCTGTGGGATGGCTCCATCAGGAAGGTGCTGAAGCATTGTCACGAGTGACCTTCTTAGTCACTGTAGCCGTGCCTCACCAACCTCGGTCCCCTGGAGATCTCAAATGGTAACCTCCCGGTGCTCCCTCCCCAGGGATGCTATTGCCGCCCTTCTATTAGGTGGGGCCCTGCGCTGAATGTAAAGGAGACTTGCTGTATTTTCACTTTCCTAGGAACATGGTTCAATCTCATGTAAAATTAAAGCCAAGAATTAAAATTTCACAAACTCCCTTTTCTCTTTTGGATTAATCCCGATTATTTTCTTTCTGTGTGGACCTCTACCATCAGAGGGATTCTACAATAACGAACAAATTATTTTTTAAAGCACGGCATAAATAGGAAGTGTTATTCACGAGCACAGCTTTGGCAGCCCTTACGTGAACATGGAACTGAGTACAGCAGTCCTGATTCTGAGCAGGAGAGAGGTGCTCGACTGGTTCTCAAGCTGAATGCCTCCAGGGCAGCCTGGCCCCAGAGGCCAGCTGCCTGCCCACTGCCGTGCACGGCCGCTTAGGTTTTATAGCAAATGCTTAGGAAAGTACGGACAAGGATTTCAGCTTCCTCTTCCCACTGAAGTGAACTTTGTACACACCTCCCTAAGCTGGAATCTTTGTACATGCCCACACTCGCTTTCTGTGTCATTAGAGTCAAGTTGGGAATGGTTCTCTGATGCCGTCTTCCCCACCCCGAGAATTAACATCTTAACATTGAAAATCTTAATTCTGATAGACATTCTCGTGAAACTTGAAACACGTTTACATTTACTATGTAAAATCAAGGACAGTTCCCAGGTTGCAGCTGTTTGCCCACCTGTGAAGGGTCGGCCTCCATGTTTCTAACCTGGGAAATGCAAGAGGACTTATTTCCACTCAGAACTTCGATATCGAGTGGGCCTCTGTTTTGCCCTTGTGGGGAGAGAAAAATCTGCCTTTCCCGTTGTGCACATGTGTCTTCGGGGGCAGGGGAGTACGGTGTGTGAAGAGCCTGAAGCTGAGACTTAGAAATCAGTTCAAGTCTTTGTGTAATCACGCCCAAGGCTTGTGACTTCAGGCAGGTTATTTAGTATCTGTAAGCCTTACCTTTCTCCCTTGTGAAATGGAGCTGACCCTAGGGTCACGGTCAGGATTACACGAGATGATCGGTAGAGCACTGAGTACAGTGCCCGGTTGGTGGGGGGTGGGGTTGCTAGAACATTCTGCAGCGAGGGGGGAGTGCCTCGTAGTTCTCCTTCCTGATAGTGAAAATCTTCTGGAAACCTTCAGAGTATTCTAAAACAAAAGACAGAACCCTCCATCGAGAGCCTTTAGAAGGCAATTTTACAGAGTAGCCCACGGGATTACGTACGGACTTCATGCTGGGGGTAGAGAAGAACAGGCAGTACCAGTGAAAGCTTCCACAGCTCCTGAGAGGCCCTCGAGGGAAGCAACCTTTGGGAGCGGGTTGGAGGCTGAAGTGAGTCAGCACACCCACCCAGTTCCTGAGAGAAGGCTCCCGGGGCCACTGAGTCACTCTTCCCTTAAGTCAGGTGTCAGCCCCTCCCCCAACCCTTTTTTCTTTCTGTTTCAGAGTCAAGTTAATGCTAAGAGGTATAATGGAAATAATATAATTACCACGATGACAAATCTGCAAACGATGTTACTTATGAAAATGAATTCTCCTTTGGATACGCTGTACTTACTCAGAAGGGCCACTGAGGGGCAAATCTCCAAGTGGTGCTTCTTCTAAGTCAGAGGTAGGAACTGTTGACAGAAATGTCTTAGGAGTGACCAGAAGGGACTCTCCACCTTCACGGAAGATACCACTGCTGATAGGGGAATACGCAGGGGACTGGCTCCCTTCACAACATTTCTGGATGCATCTCTGAGTTACTATCTTACATATTTTCTCTTTTTTTTGAGATGTACTTATTTATTTGAGAGAGAGAGAGGATGTGAGTGGGAGGGGGAGCAGAGGGAGAGAGAGAATCCTCAAGCAGACTCCCCACTGAGTGCGTGGAGCCAGCTCGGGGCTCCCTCCCAGGACTCTGAGATCATGACCTGAGCAGAAATCAAGAGCCCATTGCTCAACAAACTGAGCCACCCAGGCAGCCTGACTATTTTATTTCAAGAGAACTTATCTGTCATGCCCCTCACCCCCAAATGTTCACTTATCCATTACTGTGCAAGAGATACTCCTTAGATCCCATCAAGGATACAGAGATGGTGATCTTTAAGTAACTTACAGCATGGCAGGGAGGATGACAGCAACAACAGTAATAAGGACAGTGATAATAACCCCGCTTATTCATCACTTACCGATGACTTCCTCTGTCCAGGCACTCTTTAAGCTCCTTAAAACCTCTTTTTTTAGTGCTCATTATCACTTGGCATTAGGGAAATAACAGTCAAAACCACAGTGAGATACCAGTTCACACCAGTCAGAATGGCTAAAGTTAACGGCAGGAAACAAGAGGTGTTGGCAAGAATGCAGAGAAAGGGGAACCCTCCTACACTGTTGGTGGGAATGCAAGCTGGCATGGCCATTCTGGAAAACAGTATGGAGGTTCCTCAAAAAGTTGAAAACAGAGATATCCTATGACCCAGCAGTTGCACTACTGGGTATTTACTCCAAATTACTACAAAGGTAGTGATCCAAAGGGGCACGTGCACCCCAATGTTTATAGGAGCAGTGTCCACAACAACCATACTGTGGAAAGAATCTAGATGTCCATTGACAGATGAATGGATAAAGAAGATGTGGTATAGATATAAAAAGGAGTATTATGCAGTCATCAAAAAACCAAATCTTGCTATTTGCAACAACATGGATGGAACTAGAGGGTATTATGCTAAGCGAAATAAGTCAGAGAAGGAAATTATCATATGATTTCATTGATTTGAGGAATTTGGAAAACAAGATAGAGGATCATAGGGGAAGGGAGGGATAATTGAAACAAGACAAAACCAGAGAGGGAGACAAACCTTAAGAGACTCTTGGTCTCAGGAAACAAACTGAGGGTTGCTGGAGGGGAGGGGGGTGAGAGTGATGGGGTGGCTGGGTGATGGACATTGGGGAGGGTATGTGCTATGGTGAGGGCTGTGAATTGTATAAGACTGATGAATCACAGACCTATACTCCTGAAACAAATAATGCATTATATGTTAATCAAAAAAATCTTTTTCTAAAAATCAAAACAAGGTTATAAGTAGATGTAATTATCATCTCAATTTTAAAGACGAGGGAACAGAGGCCTGGGGAGTTAGGCAACTCGAAGATAAGCACTGCATGCAAACTCGCAGTAACAACGAGCCAAATTCCGCTCTGTGTCCTGGCAGTTTATGAGAGAGAGATCGCTTCCTGTGGCGAGGCATCAGAGCCTACTGCACAGAGGAGGCACGGATAGAGCAAAGTCTTGAAGGGTGTAGGGGGCTGACCTGTGGCCCCTCCAAAAGACACACCCTCCCCAAACCCTTGAATGTGACCTTATTTGGAAAAAGGTTATTGCAGATGTAATTAAAGAAGTTGAAATGAGATCATCCCAGACTTAGGTTGGGCCCTAAATTCAATGATAGGTGTCCTTATAAAAGAAACACAGAGGGAGATGAGAGGGGCACAGGCACCAGGAGAGGAGGCCCTGTGAAGACGGAGGCAGAGACTGACAGCCCAGGAAACATCAAGGATGTGGACAGACATCAAAAGCCAAGAGCAAGGCCTAGAACAGACTCTCCCTCGGAGCCTCCTGGAAGAACCAACCCTGCCAACACCTTCGTTTTGGACTTGTGGCTTCCAGAGCTGTGTGAAAATAAATTTCTGTTGTTTTAAGCCACCCAGTCAGTGCTAATTTGCTCTGGCAGCCCCGGGAAGCGAGCACAAAGGGTCAGCGAGAATCGCCGGGAAACACTGGCTGGAGCAAAGGCACCAAAAAGGAAAAATATGGAGGTTTGAGTGTGTCCATTTTGGTTTGCTTGAAGTATAAGGACCCTGAAAAGGAGCTGGCTTTTTAAGATGGTCATAGGATGGAGACTTTGAGTGTCAGGTCAGGAAATCTAGTTTTTCCTTTATTAGCAAAGAGGGACGCGGTGAGTGATGTATATTTAGAAAATCAAGGTGCCCCAGAGCTGGCAGGAGGTAACACAGGGCTGATTTAGGTCAAGGGTTGTGGAATGAAGAGAAGGGACAGCGGGAAAGGATCTTGTAGGGATCCAAGAGAATTAGCGATCCACAGATCCTCAATCTGGCTCCTGCTAAGTAGCTTGATTTATGTCTTACCTGCCATGGTGTAGCCATTTTTGTCTTCTGGGATGCCTAACACCCACACTTTAAAAGAGCTGTCCCAAGTCTTTTGGCTGCCTGTCCAGTTGGTTTATTAACTTGTCCTGGCTTCTTGGCAGTCAGGTTGAGCTCTACGTTGAAGACTTTCTTTTCCTGAATCTTAGAAGAATGTTTCTTTTACCTTCTCTGGCCCTGTTCTTCCTATGTGAGCTACGCCTTTAGAAACCGTTTCAATACCCTTAGTCACCTCTTCTTGGCATCCATTCTGCCTGAGCTGAGGGCAGGATGCAGGGTTGCAGGGGTGTGGGGCCATGGGGCTGGCCTCTCTCCAGCATCTTATTACAGATCCTGTCTCACCATTCGATGCTAAGTGTGATGGAGAGGCAGCATTGATCAGGCTGTGACATCTGGAACAGATACAAATCTTAGAGCCATGTCAGAATTTGGATACTGCCAGTGCCCTGGAGACCTCTAATGGGGTCTGAACCTTCAAGCCTCATCAAGCATCATATTCCTTTTGTTGGTTTCCAAATCACACTGACTCTCTTTAGCTGGCTTTAGGATATGGAGCCAGTGGGAGGGAAAGAAGAGGAACGGCGCTCACGCAGGGCTTACTCATCCTGCGAGGCACTTTGTGTTATCTCATTTCATCTTCATGTCAGAACCATGAGGCAGGTGCTGTCATCCTCTTTTTTACAGATGAGGAAATTGAAGCTCAAAATAATTAGGTCACGCACTGACTGGTGCTGCCAGGATTCAACGTTTGGGCTTTCCCAGATACCACACTGCCTCCTACATAGGAGATTAGTTTTGTCCATGCCTGTAGGATGGTATGATCAGTTTGTGGCATACGTATAGAATTTGCCTGATGCATGCTGGGTTTTGACTTCAGGACATGATTCTGTACCATCATGTCTCCCCATGTCTCCACTGACCTAGCACTTCCAGGATACAGTTTCAAGAATGTTTGAGAACCTTCTAGGCTAATGAACTTGTGCTGTTTCCCAAAGGAACCGAAGTGTGGTTTTGCGTCAGGTTACAGTCTGCAGTTGTCTGGTTTCATCTCTAGGTTTGATTGTATTGGAAGGAATGAATGAAATGGTTCCTTTTATGTAGCCTCAATCTCTACATTGGTGTGGGCAAAGGACATGGCTTGGACGTGGGTGGTACCATCTGCAGTACCTGTTCCCATCCTTTAGTTTCCAAACCCAGGCCGATATCCTCAGGACTCCAAGCCCACCACCCTAACCACCTTTATTCATGCTGCCTTTGTCCCACCTTTCTCCTGCCCAATCCCAGAAGGTACTTCTCCCTTCTTTCTGCAATTCCAGCCCTAAACATTGTTTGTGGCTTAGCACCAGATCGCTGCCTCCAGTAAGCCTCTCCTGGTCTGCTTTCCATCACTGAGTTCCTGCAGTCCGTTTGCTTCTATGGAGCTCTTCCCCAGCTTTCTTTTGGATTTTGGGGCTGTGCATTATCTCTTTAAAGGATTACAACCTCTTAGCATAGGGAGTTCGGGTTTCCTTTTGGCCTCGTGGTGCCTGGCAGAATGCTGGGCCTACAAGGGAAGTGTGGGGGAGGAGACATTAATTATTGACTGAGTCTGTAAATTGCAGATACATTTCTAGAACACAGATTACCTTATAAAATCTGCATTGTATATAGAATAAATACCTTGCTATGTATAGAACAAAGCGCAAATTCCTGAGCCTGGCATTAACAACAACAAAAACAAAGAGCAAAATATAAAACAAAACAAAATAAAATAAAACCTCTCCACCTTTAGTTTACAAACTATACTTTCAAGCTCTGCATAGCACTAGGTCGCCATTGCTCTTACAGTTCCCACAGGTGGGAACATCGTTTCCAGACTCTCTGTTCTGGAAACTCTTCCCAGCCTTCAGATGCTGCCTTCTGTGTGGAGCCCTCCTTGATCCCCCAAGACACAGCAAAGACCGTTTTTCTTCCACATGCCTGTACCATGTCACGTCCATCCAATTTGGCCCGTTTTTTACTTAACCTTGTCCTATATTTCTTTGTTTATGTCCCTCCTGGATTGCACACTCCTCGAGGAGTGGAAAGCTGTTGACTCGCTTTTGCATCCAGTTAATGCCTAACGCACAATAAGCAGTCTTTCCTTAAGGCTGGCTGTGCTTGGTGTAATTCCTGTCTGATAAGAATCTGCAGCAGCTCTAATGCTTTTCAGCAGCTTGCTCACCTGTAGAGGAGCTAAAATGGTAGCTAAAACCCAGCAGGGAGTGCACCTGCTCCTTCTTCCACCCCTTCCCTGGTGGAAGAGACCAGGTTCTTAGGTCTGTCTCTGATGCTTTAGCTGGTCTTCCTTAGCAACCTCTCTCTGCTGTGGGGGGTGGGGGATGGAAATCGTCCCCAGTTCGAGTGCACACATTGCCTCAGAGGCAGGCCAGGGCCCCTGTGTCTTATGAGTCAGCAGGCATTAAACCGAGCTCATCTCTCCCGCTTACTTCTAAAGCCCACAAAGCAGCAAACTCATTATCGCTGCACAGATGATAATGAACATCAGGCCAAGGACAGAGCAGTCGGGACTATGGTGCAGGGCTGCTTTTTCTCAGGGATGGAGCAGAGAGCCATTTTTCTTCACTCTCTCATGACTTCCATACTACTCACTGACAGTGAACCTAAGACACCCACTTGACATCATTAGTCGTGTGAACCAGATGTCAGCCACTAGATGTTGCTAACTTCCCCGGCTTGCTGAGCTCTTCTGGTTCTTTACAATTTTGTAAAAATTGTCTCAAATCCCCACCCTTTATGCGGTAAGTAGCCCAGATGCTTTGCCAATAGCTCTGAGAATTTTTGCTGGCAGGATGTCTGGAAGGGACCTGGGTTCCTTCTGTCTTACTCTCTGCTTGCTCTGTTTCCTGGTCTTTGTTCTGCCTCTTGGGTACCCTGTTCCTTTTGCAGAGAGCATCTGCTTACTGGACTCCTAACAACCCCTCAGTCCCCAGAGTGCCACTTTTCACGGCTGTGTGTGCTGCAGACTTACTGAGGATTTGGGCAATAGAGCAGTGTGTGTATGTGTGTGTGTGTGTGTGTGTGTGTGTGTGAGAGAGAGAGAGAGAGAGAGAGAGAGAGAGAGAGAGAGAGAACACCCAAGCATGCTTACCCATGCCTGTGGTTTCCTAGGGCTGCTGTAACAAAGTAACATTGGCTTAAACAGCAATTTGCTATCCCACAGTTCTAGAAGCTAGAAGTCTGAGATCCAGGTGTCAGCCAGGCTATCCTTCATCTGAAGGCACTAAGGAAGGATTCATTCCCCCACTTTCTCTTAACTTCTGGTAGTTCCTTGGCTTGTGGCAGCAGAACTCCACTCTTCGCATGGTGTTTTCCCTGTGTGTGGGTCTGTATCCAAATTTCCTCCTTTTTAGGAGGAACATGAACAGGAGTCCACTCTTTTGCAATATGACCTTGTCTTAATTATGACAACCCTATTTGCAAATGTCACATTCTGGGTACAGGCACGTTAGGTCTTGAATGTGTGAATTTGGAGGGGATATAGTTCAATCCATAACTGTGTGCGTGTGCATGTGTGCGTGTGTGTGTGTGTCAGGGTTGGGGTGCTACATGATAGAAGACAGCACTTACAATTGAATATTTAACCACCTCAGGTTTAAAAATTCCTCAGCCATTCCATCCTCTGGGGAACTTTCTGGAGTCCCCGCCCCCCAGCATCCTGCCATGTGGCTGGACCCCTTCTGATGCTCTCCTTGAACCTCTCCCTGCTCCTTCCTGTTTCATTCAGTTACAACTCCAAAAATTACAATGCATTTCTGAAGCAAAACAGTTTATTTTCCTCTCTCCAGAGGAAACCAGCCAGACTTGGCCTACAGAGCCATCCTGATCTCTAAAAGCCCCATTTAAGATGTTTCTCACAAAGACCGTTCTCTGGTTGAGGAGAAATTCTGTGATCAGCTCTGATAAAAACTGTTTTTTCCCTCCCTTCATTAGTAAATAAAACGAAATCATTTATTGATCTAAATATTTTTTGTGAACAAGTTTCTGTTTATATCTGGGTGCATCAAAAAAGGCTTCCTGCGCAAATTGAGAAAAAAAAAAAAGACATAAGGTGAATGTAGGTTGTGCCTCACAGGCAAGAGAAGGACAACTTATTATACTTCCTTCTATGACAAGATATACTGATAACTCTGGCACCTTTTTCCTGCTGGGCAAGGACTTGGTTTTCGAGTCCTCTATGGAGCTGATTCAGGCCATAGTTATGGGTCCATTAGAGTTGATGTGAGAAATGAAGCCACTTTGCTACCATAGTTCCAGACATTCTGTGGAGGGAGTTTTGTGCTTCTGCTGATTGCTTCTGTTTCTGTTCATTAATAGTTGCTGGTTTGGGGAAATAGATAGAGGTGGGGAAATGTGATTTCTGTATTAATCAGCATAAACTGGATTATACTGTAGTGATGAATGACCCTCAAATCTTGGTATTTCTTGCTCATGCCACGTGGTTTTCGGGATCAGTGGAAGCTCTGCTCTGTGTTGCCTTTACTCAGGGAGTCATCCTCTATCTGGAACATTGCCAGTCTTGTGGCAGAAGGAAACAGATACTGTTGAACCATGCACTGCCTTTTTTTTTTTTTCCATATATAAAGTTTTATTGGAACATGTCTATGCTCACTCATTGACGTGTGGTCTGGGGTGGCTTGTGTGCAAAGCCTAAAATGTTTACCATTGGCCCTTTGTAGACTGTTTCCCTGGCTTCCTTTGGTTTGAGGCCTTTTTTTTCTTTTAAGTTTTTAAAATTAACATATAATGTATCATTTGCCCCAGGAGTACAGGTCTGTGAATCCTCAGGCTTACCTACTTCACAGCACTCACCATAACACATACCCTCCCCAATGTCCATAACCCAACCACCCACTCCATACCCCCCTACCCTGGCAACACTCGGTTTGTTTTGTGAGATTAAGAGTCTCTTATGGTTTGTCTCCTTCCCGATCCCGTCTTGTTTCATTTTTTTCCTTCCCTACTCCCCCAACCCCACCCCCTGACTTTGCCTCTCAAATTCCTCTAATCAGGGAGATCATATGATAATTGTCTTTCTCTGATTGACTTATTTAGCTCAGCCTAATACCCTTTAGCTCCATCCTTGTCATTGCAAATGGCAAGATTTAATTTCTTTTGATGGCTGCATAGTATTCCATTTTATGTGTATACCACTTCTTCTCTATCCATTCATCTGTTGATGGACATCTAGGTTCTTTCCATAGTTTGGCTATTGTGGACATTGCTGCTATAAACATTGGGATGCACATGCCCCTTCAGATCACTACATTTGTACCTTTAGGGTAAATATCCAGTAGTGCAATTGCTGGGTTGTGGGGTAGCTCTATTTTTAAGTTTTTGATGAACTTCCATGCTGTTTTCCAGAGTGGCTGCACCAGCTTGCATTCCTACCCAACAGTGTAGGAGGGTTCCCCTTTCTCTGCATCCTCTCCAACATCTTTCATTTCCTGACTTGTTGATTTTAGCCATTCTGACTGGTGTGAGGTGGTATCTCATTGTGGTTTTGATTTGTATTACCTTGATGCCGAGTGATGTGGAGCACTTTTTCATGTGTCTGTTGGCCATCTGGATGTATTCTTTGCAGAAATGTCTGTTCATGTCCTCTGCCCATTTCTTGATTGGATTATTTGTTCTTTGGGTGTTGAATTTGAGAAATTCTTTATAGATTTTGGATACCAGCCCTTTATCTGATATGTCATTTGCAAATATCTTCTCCCATTCTGTCAGTTGTCTTTTGGTTTTGTTAACTGTTTCCTTTGCTGTGCACAAGCTTTTGATCTTGATGAAGTCCCAATAGTTTATTTTTGTCCTTGATTCCCTTGCCTCTGGTGATGTTTCTAGGAAGAAGTTGCTGTGGCTGAGGTTGAAGAGGTTGCTGCCTGTGCTCTCCTCAAGGATTTTGATGGATTCCAGGTCTCACATTGAGGTCTTTCATCCATTTGAGTCTATTTTTGTGTGTGGTCTAAGGAAATGGTCCAGTTTCATTCTTCTGCATGTGGCTGTCCAATTTTCCCAACACCATTTGTTGAAGAGACTGTCTTTTTTTCCATTGGACATTCTTTCTTGCTTTGTTGAAGATTAGTTGACCATAGAGTTGAGGGTCTATATCTGGGATCTCTATTCTGTTCCATTGATCTATGCGTCTGTTTTTGTGCGGGTACCATACTGTCTTGATGATGACAGCTTTGTAATAGAGCTTGAAGTCTGGAATTGTGATGCCACCAACTTGGGCTTTCCTTTTCAACATTCCTCTGGCTATTCGAGGTCTTTTCTGGTTCCATATAAATTTTAGGATTATTTGTCCTATTTCTCTGGAAAAAGTTACGGTATTTTTTTTTTAATTTAAATTTTAGTTATGGTACTTTTAAAAAGATTTTATTTATTTATTTGACAGACAGAGATCACAAGTAGGCAGACAGAGAGGGGGGGGGAAGCAGGCTCCCTGCTGAGCAGACAGCCCAATGTGGGGCTCGATTCCAGGACCCTTGGATCATGACCTGAGCCGAAGGATGAGGCTTTAACCCACTGAGTCACCCATGCACCCCAAAAATGATGGCATTTTGATAGGGATTGCCTTAAACATGTAGATTGCTTTAGGTAGCATAGAGATTGTCACCATATTTGTTCTTCCAATCCATGAGCATGGAACACTTTTCCATTTCTTTGTGTCTTCCTCAATTTCTTCATGAGTACTTTATAGTTTTCTGAGTACAGATTCTTTGCCTCTTTGGTTAGGTTTATTCCTCGGTATCTTATGGTTTTGGGTGCAATTGTAAATGGGATCGACTCCTTACTTTCTCTTTCTTCTGTCTTGTTGTTGGTGTATAGAAATGCAACTGACTTCTGTATATTGATTTTATATCCTGACACTTTACTGAATTCCTGTACGAGTTCTAGCAGATTTGTAGTGGAGTCTTTTGGGTTTTCCACATAAAGTATCATATCATCTGCAAAGAGTGAGAGTTTGGCTTCTTATTTGCCGATTTGGATGCCTTTAATTTCTTTTTGTTGTCTGATTGCCGAGGCTAGGACTTCGAGTACTATGTTGAATAGCAGTGGTGATAATGGACATCCCTGCAGTGTTCCTGACTTTAGGGGAAAAGTTCTCAGTTTTTCCCCATTGAGAATGATATTCGCTGTGGGTTTTTCATAGATGGCTTTGATGATATTGAGGTATGTACCCTCTATCCCCACACTTTGAAGAGTTTTGATCAAGAAAGGATGCTGTACTTGGTCAGATGCTTTTTCAGCATCTTTTGAGAGTATCATATGGTTCTTGTTCCTTCTTTTGTTAACGTATTGTATCACATTGATTGATTTGCAGATGTTGAACCAACTTCGCAGCCCTGGAATACATCCCACTTGGTTGTGGTGAATAATCCTTTTAATGTACTGTTACAATTGGATCCAATCGGCTAGTAGTTTGGTGAGAATTTTTGCATCTGTGTTCATCAAGGATATTGATCTTTAATTCTCTTTTTTGATGGGGCCTTTGTCTGGTTTTGGGATCAAGGTAATGCTGGCCTCATAAAATGAGTTTGCAAGTTTTCCTTCCATTTCTATTTCTAGGGACAGTTTCAGGAGAACAGGTATTAATTCCTCTTTAAATGTTTGGTAGAATTCTCCTGGGAAGCCGTCTGGCCCTGCGCTCTTGTGTTTTGGGAGATTTTTGATGACTGCTTCAATCTCTTTACTGGTTATGTGTCTGTCTAGGTTTTCTATTTCTTCCTGGTTCAGTTTTGGTAGATTATACATCTCTAGGAATGCCTCCATTTCTTCCATATTGTCAAGTTTGCTGACGTATGCTTGCTCAAAATATGTTCTTATAATGTGTGTATTTCTTTGATGTTGGTTGTGATCTCTCCTCTTTCATTCATGATTTTATTTATTTGGGTCCTTTCTCTTTTCTTTTTGATAAGTCTGGCCAGGGATTCATCATTTTACTAATTCTTTGAATGAACCAGCTCCTAGTTTCATTGACCTGTTGTACTGTTCTTTTGATTTCTCTTTCACTGATTTCTGCTCTGATCTTTATTATTTCTCTTCTCCTGCTGGGTTTGGGCTTTCTTTGCTATTCTTTCTCCAGCTCCTTTAGGTTTAGAGTTATGTTGTGTACTTGAGACCTTTCTTGTTTCTTGAGAAGGGCTTGTATCACTATATACTTTCCTCTCAGGACTGCCTTTGCTGTGTCCCACAGATTTTGAACAGTTGTGTTTTCATTATCATTTGTTTCCATGAATTTTTTCAATTCTTCTTCAATTTCCTGATTGACCCATTCATTCCTTAGTAGGATGCTCTTTAGCCTCCATATATTTGAGTTTTTTCCAACTTTCCTCTTGTGATTGAGTTCTAGTTTCAGAACATTGTGGTCTGAAAATAGGCAGGGAATGATCCCAATCTTTTGGTACCAGTTGAGACCTGATTTGTGACCCAGGATGTGATCTATTCTGGAGAATGTTCCATGTGCAGTAGAGAAGAATGTATATTCAGTTGCTTTGGGATGGAATGTTCTGAATATATCTGTGATGTCCATCTGGTCCAGTGTGTCATTTAAGGCCGTTATTTCCTTGTTGATCTTTTGCTTGGATGATCTGTCCATTTCAGTGAGGAGGGTATTATAGTCACTTACTATTATTGTATCATTGTTGATGTGTTTCTTTGATTTTGTTATTAATTGGCATATATAGTTTGCTGCTCCCGTGTTAGGGGCATAGATATTTAATACTATTAGATCTTCTTTCTGGACAGACCCTTTGAGTATGATATAGTGCCCTTCCTCATCTCTTATTATAGTCTTTGGCTTAAAATCTTATTTATCTGATGTAAGAATTGCCACCCTAGCTTTCTTTTGATGTCCATTGGTATGGTCAATTGTTTTCCACCCCCTCACTTTAAATCTGGAGGTGTCTTTGGGTCTAAAGTGAGTTTCTTGTAGACCTTATATTGATGGGTTTTGGTTTTTTATCCATTCTGATTCCTTGTGTCTTTTGGTTGGGGCATTTAGCCCATTTACATTCAGGGTAACTATTGAAAGGTATGAATTTAGTGCTGTTGTATTGCCTGCAAGGTGACTGTGTTACTGTATATTGTCTCTGTTCTTTTCTGGTCTACTACTTTTAGGCTCTCTCTTTGCTTAGAGGACCCCTTTCAATATTTCCTGTAGGGCTGGTTTGGCATTTACAAATTCTTGTAGTTTTTGTTTGTCCTGGAAGCTTTTTTATCTCTCCTTCTATTTTCAATGATAGTCTAGCTGGATACAGTATTCTTGGCTGCATATTTTTCTGATTAGTGCTCTGAATATATCATGCCAGTTCTTTCTGGCCTGCCAGGTCTCTGTGGGTAAGTCTGCTGCCAATCTAATATTTCTACCATTGTATGTTACAGACTTCTTGTATGTAATCCTGAGCTGCTTTCAGGATTTTCTCTTTGTCACTAAGACTTGTAAGTTTTACTTAGATGACAGGGTGTGGACCCATTTTTCTTGATTTTGAGGGGGGTTCTCTGTGCCTCCTGGATTTTGATGCTTGTTCCCTTTGCCATATTAGGGAAATTCTTTTCTATAATCTGCTCCAATATACCTTCTGCCCTCCTCTCTCTTTCTTCTTTTTCTGGAATCCCAATTATTCTAATATTGTTTTGTCTTATGGTATCATTAATCTCTCACATTCTCTCCTTGTAGTCCACTAGTTGTTTGTCTCTCTTTTGCTCAGCTTCTTTATTCTCTGTCATTTGTTTTTCTATATCACAAATTCTCTGTTCTGCCTCATATATCCTAGAAGTAAGAGCCTCCATTTTTTATTGCACCTCATTAATAACTTTTTAAATTTCAACTTGGTTAGCTTTTAGTTCTTTTATTTCTCCAGACAGGGTTTCTCTAATATCTTCCATGAAGATATTAGAACCCAGCTAGCACCTTAAGAATCATCATGAACTCTAGATCTGACATATTACCAATGTCTGTATTGATTAGGTCCCTATCCTTAGGACTGCCTCTTGTTCTTTTTTTGTGGTGAGTCTTTCTGCCTTGTCATTTTATCCAGATAAGAATATATGAACAAGAGAATAAAATACTAAAAGGGTGGCAAAGACCCCAGAAAAATGTATGCTATCCAAATCAGAAGAGACCCTAAATTGGGGGGGAAAAATAGGGGGAATAAAGAAATTTTTAAAAATTTAAAATATATGTATTTATATTAGACTGGTGAATAGAACAGAGCCACCCACTTGATTTTGGGCGTATTTTGGTCTCTTAGAAGAAACTACCTCCCAAAATTTTAAAGAAAGAACAACTTGTATATATACCACAATAAGAATAAACATGATGAAGGGATGGAATATGACTGCAAAGATGAAAATTTTTAAAAATTCTAAAAAAGGAATTGATAAGATAAGTTGGTTGGAATAAGAAAGTGGAGAGAATTTGCTCAGGCTGGAGAGTAGAACAAAGCCCTGTGCTAGATTTAGGGTATATTTTGATCTATTTGAAGAAATTGTATCCCAAAATTTTTTACAAGAAAAATCCCTCTATGTACACAAAAAATAAAATTAGATACAATGAAGGATAAAATATGACTATAATAATGAAGGTTTTAAAAGATTTTTTAAAGAAAGGTATTGTTAAGATAAACTAGTTAAAAAAACATTAAAAGAGGAAAGAGCAAAGTTAAAAAATTAGAATAAGAAAAAAATAAAATTAAAAAAATTTAATTAACTTTGTAAGACTAAAGAATCATGGGGAGAAAGCCATGAATTCCATGCTTTGCTTTCACCTCCTCAGAAATTCTGCTGTTTTCCTTGATCACTGAGCTTGGTCTTGGCTGGATGTTCTTGTAATATTCTGGGGGAGGGACCTGTTGCCATGATTCTCAAACGTCTTTGCCCAAGGCGGAATTACACCGCCCTTGCCTGGGGCCTGGCTAAGTAATTTGCTCGGGTTCGCTCTCTGGGAGCATTTGTTCCCTGAACATTTTCCGTAGAACTCTGGAGGACAGGAATGAAAATGGCGGCCTCCCAATCTCTGGCCCGGAGGAGCCAAGAGCTCGGGGCCCCACTCCTTAGTGCACCCTCGGAGAAAAGCGCTCAATCACTCCCATCTTCCTGGTCTCCAGCCCCGCTTTGAACTCACCCAGCCTGTGACCGAGTGTTTCTGTCTCTGGTGCACAGCCCCATTTGGATTCTCCAAACCCAGCAGATTACTACCTCCAGAGAAGGAAGGTGAGTCTCCCAGGATCTGCCGCTTGTGGGATCCCTGTTCAAAGGGCAGTGGTCTGACTGTGCCTCAGATCACAGTTTAAGGAACCCTGAGCTGAGAGCTCACTCCTCTGCTCCGTCTCTGTAGCTGGCTTCCCCGCTCTCATACCTGCGAGCTCTGCTACACTCAGACACCCCCAATCCTTTTGTGACCCCAGGGGGACCTGAGACCATACTGTCCCCGTGAGGGCTCCACCCCCACTTAGTCTCTGGAGCAATGTCCCTTAGTGGAGCAGACTTCTAAAAGTTCTGATTTTGTGCTCCATTGCTCCACTGCTTGCCAGGAGCCAGCCCCTCCCTGCTGCGGTCTATCTTCCTGTCACTTTGGATTCACTTCTCGCATGTTCTAAATTTCAGAGAGTGGTTGATTTTCTGTTTCTAGAATTGCTGCTTTTCTTTTAGAACTCCTGTTGGGTTTGCAGGTGTTTGGAATGGTTTGATAACTACCTAGCTGAACTTCTGCGACCTGATGTCATCTCAGTCTACTATTCCTCTGCCATCTTGACTCCTCTTTTTCTTTCTTTTTTTTTTTTTTTAAGATTTTTTTGAGACACAGTGAGAGAGGGAACATAAGTAGGGGGAGTGAGAGGGTGTGAAGAAGGCTTCCCACTGAGCAGAGAACTCAGTGATGCATGGCTTGATCCTGGGACCCTGGGATTCTGACCTGAGCCGAAGGCAGACATTGCTTAACGACCAAATCACCCAAGCACCCCCATGTACTGCCTCTTAAAGCTTCTACTTATAAGTAATGCTTGTCACTTCCACTCACATTTTATTGGTCAAGGCTAATGTCAGTGAGGTGGGCCAAGTGTAATCTTCCCTTAGGAATGGACAACAAAAACATTAATTTCATTTATATCAGATACCTCCCTTTTTTATTGTTCTTAAATGTCTGGGGAATGAAGTGAAAGGAAATGGAGACTTTTCCTTTTTATCAAATTTTAATGGCTATTCTTTATTCTTCTTACTATATATGGTATAAATCTTATTATGAGGGTTAAAGAATAGAAATACATATTTGATGTGATTAACATCAAGAACTTTATGATTCAGTATCTCTTCTTCAGCTGGGATATTAGTTTTAACAGAAGGCTGCTTAATGGTCAAAATTAGGTCTATGAATGCAGACCAAGATAATAATCTTAGTGGTTAAATCTGGACTCTAATTATCTAACACAATAGTATGGTCTTCTATTTACCTTCACAGCAGAATAAGGTAAATTTAACAATGTTAATCTCAGGAACTACAGCCCTTTCAACATTTTAAAAATATGTTGTACTCTTATACATACTTTTAATAGGAAAATAATCTTCCTATTGGAATACATTAGAGCAGATATAAAAATAATTATCACATGCTGTGGTAATTATTTACTTCATCCCATTAATGGAAGAGTTTCAGCATGTTACCTACAAAGCAGAGTTGCTGAAGGATGTTTGGAAGAGCACTAGCTCTTCCAAGCACAAGAAAAATGTTAATAGATGTTACACTAAAAAAGGTGTATTAATTCAGGGGTTCAGGGAGTTTAGTTAAACACAGTAAACAGGTTTTGTAATGCAAGTTATCTCAGAATTTTAATGATGCATTATTAGTGCCTGAGCCATTTATCTGATCATATTCTTCAGAACACACTGAAATGCTGACTCACAGCATTAGACCACTCCCATTACAACCACTTTCTAACCTAACTGAAACTCTAATCCTTTGAGCCCTCTGCTTACTTCTAATCAATAGCCCTCTTATTTCTTTAGTTCCTAGTTTACCCATCTGACCCTGAACATTCATCATTTTAGTATCATGCTTGGCCAATTATCTTATCTCTTAGTTGTACCCAAGTAGACCCACCCAACTATGGGTGAATCCAACTTTCTACTCCCCCTGAGCCCTGTTGGGGAAAGCTGTATGAACATTTACTTCAAATGGGCTCCTAATATCTGACAATTCCCTGTATTTCCTGTCAACTCACCTCTTACTCTCCTGCCTCCTCGTGATACTATTTCAAACTCTTTCTACTTCCTGGATTCAATAACCAGCTCTCTCCATCCCCACTGCACAGCCTACCCACCTAGCTCTTCTGCAGAGCACAGAGGGCCTGCTGTTCCCAGTCTCTAGCCTCCAGCTGCTGTCCTCATTCTAGCTTTCTTTCCCCCTTTTGGGAGGGTGGAAATGTTTCATCTCCATCCAAGGACCATCCCTCCACCTGTACTTTCATTCCCACACCCTTCCCTCTCCAAGGAACTTGTGCTATCAAATATGTAGAGTCAGTCTTCCTTTTCAACTGGTTTGGCTCATCAACCATTGGCTTACTACATATGCTGTAGTCTTTCCCATTAGGGGAAGGAAGGGAGAAAGGAAGGAAGGGAAGGAGGTAAGAAGAAAGGAAAGAAGAATATATTCAACATTATATTCTGTTCCAGCTAATGCTTCCTCTTCATGGCCAAAAATCTCAGTTTCTGTTTCCTTTCCTCCCACTCTACTCAACCTGTTCCCATCTATTTTTTGTAAATTTTAAATTGAGATTTCATATACATATGGCAGTATGGATTAATCTTAAATATACAGCTCAATGAAGTTTTATATAATTACATACCCCATGTAGTTACCACCCAGATTAAGCTATAAAGCATTTCCAGGAACAAAAGTAACAGTACCCTCAATGTTTCATAACTTGATCTCTTCACTTAACCATACATCCTGTTCATACCACAGCAATATATTGAGACCCTCTTCATTTCTTTACTACTGAGTAGTGCTTCATTATGTAGCTGCATCATCATTTATCAATATTCTGCAGATGCACATCTAGATTGATACCAGTCTTTTGGTATTCTAAATAGTGCTTCAATGAAGAGTTTTGTAGGCATCATTTCATATTTCTGCCACTGGAAGTTTGGTACAGATTCTTAGAAGTGGAATTACTGAGCCAAAGGTTAAATGCATTTGTAATTGTGTTAGATGTTGTCAAATTCCTCTCTGTAGAGGTTGTCCCACTAGTATTCCCACCTTCACTGTATAAGGGGAAAACATCTGCTTTTCCACAGACTTGCTAACAACATGAGTTTAAAATTTTTTAAATTTTATATGCTTATCTTTTTAGTCTCTTTTTATTTTCTTGCAGCTTGATGTAATTGTCATACAATACGTAGCACACAATTCGATGAATTTTACCATACGTGTACAACTATGAAACCATCCCTACAATCAAGATAATGAATGCATCCATCTCACCCCAAAGTGTCCTTGTGCTCCTCTGTAATCTCTCTTTCCCTCCCCACTGCCTTCTTCAAGCACAAGAAGCCTCAGCAATTTTATTCCCTATATGCCTTTTTTGAGGTATCTGGAGATGTGCCTTCCAACCTGAGGGAGAAAATGAAGACCGAAGGAAAGAGCCCAGTAAACCCAGGAGAGAGAACATGTCAGCCTCAGCATGAAGGTGAGGGGAAAGCTGGTCTGTGGCCTGCTGCAATCCAGGCTCGGGGCACCAGCCTGAGAGCAAGTGGTTTGGACTGGCAGCAGATCAGAAGACTCCAGGCGAGATGAAGATGAAATCAATCCAAAACCTGATATATCAAAAATGTGGAGTGAAGATTCAGAGACTTAAAGAGAATGTGTGGCTGAAAATCAAGCAAATGAGCAAAGAAAGATCAGAAAGAAAAGGAAATGTTGTGATATGCCAAATGACCCAACTGTGTAAATAGTGAAGTTGATTTAATCAAAATTATGATATGAGTTTCTGTGGGGAGTGGTGGAATGGGAGGGACAGGACATGAGGTAGGGGTGAAAGAAGGCTAAACTCTTGCTTCCTGCAGGGCAAGGTGAAGGAGCATTCTTATAATTGAAAGATCAAGAAGGAGCAAAAGAAGCATGTTTTTGGGGTGCCTGGGTGGTTCAGTAGGTTACACACCCAGCTCTTGATCTCAGCTCAGGTCTTGATCTCAGGGTCCTGTGTTCAGGTCCTGTGTTGGGCTCCACGCTGGCCATGGAACCTATTTTAAAGAAAAACAAAGAAGAAGCATGTTCTCAGTAATTCCTACATAGCCTTCTAGCTTGGCTCCAGTGACAACTCTGCGTGAGCCTTTCTCTGACTGCCTTTGGTGGCTCTCCTTCAAGGCAATCTTGTGCATACCTCTATCAGGGCAACTATCATAATTTTTTATTTACTTTTCTGTACACCCATGAGATTGTGAGCATCTTGGGGGAAGGACAGTATTTTATAACCCCTTGGTCTGACACACAGGAAGTGCTGAATTTATGAATAATACTACAGAATATTGTGAAAGCAAAACTGACCAAGTCTTGATAAAATTAAGAGGAATTTAAAGAGTCTGTTAAGGACCACAGTATATGGAAATTAAAATCAAATCATAATGATTTCAAGGCATTGACTCATTTTACTCCCAGAAGTCTCAAAATATTCCATTTTCCAAGATAATGAACAGTTAGCATGCATATATCTCTACTTAACTCTTCAGGCTACTGTGAATTTTTCTTAATGAGATTAAGTGCTTGGGGCCCTTTCCTGGGAACATTTATTTAACTTTTCTCATGCATTAATGGAAAGGTTTTTATATTCACATTTCTATTACCTCCTGCTGGGATAATTTCATAAGCCCTAGTTATCTCATTAAGAATAAGAAACCACTGTTTCCAGGAAACATGATGGGATATTAAATTGTGCTTAACAGTGCAGGTGTGTATTACTTTTAAAACTCAAACAAGTTGATCAAAATATCAAACAAGTTGATTGATAAAATACATTCATTTTGCTGGAGGTAAAGAGCAGGTAGAAAAAGGAAGTTAGGCAATGATTAATAAAAATAATTTTCTTTTTGCAGAACAATTTCCTTTACATTATGAGCTCCCCAAATGCATTGAAAAATACAGTTCAGTTTGCCACAATTCGACTTACATACAGATATTTTTCTAGGAGCACACCTACAATATAAACACGCCAATATGTTTTCCTAAAGCTACACTATTTTGAGCTATATGCTCCAAATGACAAAGGGATGGAGGAGGCACCTTTGACCATTACACTCAATGACCCAATGGGAAAACTTTCATTGCTATCTTCAAAGTTGTGTGTTTTGTTTCATGCCCACAGGAGGAAAGCTTCCAGCAGCAGACACAATCCCGAATGGACGGAAGGTGAGGTTTCCACATACCAATGAGTGAAAAGACCAAAAAAAAAAAAAAAAAAAAAAGATAGTTTGTAATATTGTAATGTTGTTGGGGTGACTGGACTGTGCCTGCCTCCTAAGGAGCCATGGGACTGTGGAAAGCAAGGAGATGAGCCATCCAGATTTCTCTGAGGGAAAGACTTGCTCCCCTGCTATGAGCAGTTGTGGTTGGCAGGCAGCTTCCAGCTATCAGGTCCTCTGGAGCTGCAGAGAGCCAGCTCGCTGGGGGCCACATCCTTCCTGGGTTAGCCAGTGACAGAGCTTTGCAGCAATGCTCCCCCTGGAGCTCCCCACCAGGCTGGCTGAGGCTCTGCCTGGTTTGCTCTGCAGTGTGAGTCTTCCGCTCAACTCTGCTTCTGTTCTCTCTCTTTTTTTAAAATTTTATTTATCAGAGAGAAGCACACACAAAGGTACAGCAGGCAGAGGGAGAAGCAGGATTCCCACTGAGCAGGGAGTCCAATGGGGGACTTGATCCCAGGATCCTGGGATCATGACCTGAGCCAGAGGCAGACATTTAACCAACTGAGCCACCCAGGCTCCCCAGCTTTTGTTCTCTTAACATTATAGGTGTTGATCCCTAAAAAATACCTTGCATCCCAGACTCTACCTGGGTATCTGCTTCCAGATAACCCAGTTGGCACATGTGGCTCACAGTGAGGGGATGAAGGACTGTGGATGGGACCCAGGGGAACCGCTGTGCTGCCTCCTCTGTTGCCACTGGCACTGCCAATGGTACAAGTCAGTGCAACACTACAGTTACTCGATACAAACTGGACCACAAGAGACTCAGACCCCACAGAAATTAAGGTCAGGCTCACTTCATCACGTAAAAAATCCCCATCTGCTGAGATGCTTGTAGGATGCCAAGGAAACATGAAAAATAAATCATAAATACCAACTATGGTATTTATACGCCATTGCAAAGGGAAGAACAATTTCAGCAAAACATGCTTTCTCCTCTGCTGTGTCATGCATACGCTAATGTACTTCAATTTTCCTTTCTTCTCCCCTTTCCCCCATAGTTACTTATGGGACATATTGGTGGTCATTAACTTTAAATTTTAAATTGCATAATACAGACCATCAATAAAGACTGTGATGGAACAAAAGAGAAATAGATATTCCCTGATATCCCAGACTTAAAGCTGGATCTAGCAACTGCTTAGGCTTTGAGACTTTTCTTTTACAGAAAGATTTCATTTATTTATTTGAGAGAGACAGAGAGACCTCTGAGGGGAGGAGCAGAAGGAGAAGGACAAGCACTGAGTGGGGAACCCAATGCGGGGCTGGATCCCAGGACCCCGAGATCATGAGCTGAGCTGAAACCAAGAGTTGGATACTCATCTGACTGAGCCACCCTGGTACCCCAGCTTTGAGACTTTAAAGAAGGGCTGAATATAGTTTTGTTTGCATGAGTATACTTTAATTTTGTTAAAGAAAGAACATTTTGGGGACTATAAGTATGTGCAAAAAAGGTGTATGTTGCTATTAGGCATTGAAGGCGTGGAATGTAAGAAGAAGAATTACTTTAATATCTCACATTTACTGAGCACTTGAATTAACTCATTTAATGAATTAAATCATTTAATCTTTGCGACAGCACTGAGAGTGGTGCTATTACTATCTCCATTTACAAATGAAACGGAGCCTCCTAAAGCTTAATTAACTTGGCTATAGTGGCAGAGCATTTGCACGCAGGCGTTCTGTATATCCTTTATGTGCTCTTCGTCTCCTTAAGTTCTAAGCGTCTTATTTTACTATACAGGAGATGCATCAGTCTTTTGGGTCGCCCAGCTTCTAAATCCTCTGACTGCGTTTGGGAAATTCTCTTTGGGAAACTGGGTAGAAGGCAGAGCCCACCTGCCACTGCAAAGTTACAAGTGCAGATATTTCCCTTCCATTTTCTCTTGCACCTTGGGTGTGGACATGCTATTGATGCCATCTGGAAAATAACCTTTTAACCTTGAAAATAAAACTGTCAGGTTTTTTTATAGCAAAGGTGGGTTTAGCCAGGAATAGCAGAGAATGGCACCTGGGATAAGTGGGCTGGAACAATTCCACAGAACAAAGGAGAGAACGTCTTTTATGGAGGAAAGGATGGATAGTTGGGAGGCCTGCTTCAAAAAATATCTTTTGAGGTAAACTAGGAGTTCTATGTATAATGGCTTCTCATTGACTGGGCTGTGGCCGTCTCTCATTGGCTGGGCTATTGCCAGGGTGAGGAAGAAACGTGCCTTCTTCCTGTTGGGACAGTAAAGCAGCACCCATATAAAGGTGCACCTCTTCTGGTTAGATTTGGATTGACCAGCACTGAGTGTGAGAGCTACCCCTGCTGGCCTCCCAAATCCTTTCTATCACGGGTTTGCTTTTATTAATTTTGCAAGGCTTAGTGATCAGATGCACTTTCTCGTGGCTATTACAGCAAGATCAAGTTTCAAAAGGACCAGGGGCAGTGCTAGTGGTGGCCTTCACTGTCCGGTGCCAGGGGTGTTGGGGTCATAAGTTACAGCTTCTGGTGCTTGGCAGCCGCCATGGGCCTGTCCTCACCAGACCAGGCTTGTATGATTTTTGGATGTTTGGCTATAAAGCTGTTAATGTTGTCTATGCAGCCTTCCCAGAAATTCTGCGAGGTACCCAACATTCTGATTTGTGGCAACAGCCCTTATGGTTGTGTAGCCTTATTTCTTAAAATGGAATACTAGCTTATACACACATAGTTCATGGCTCTTTTCTGTACAAGGCACCGTGCTAAGTGCATTACACACATAATGAAGTCTTAGAAAATTTTAGGACTTACGTTGGACTATTGTTCTCATTTAACGATGAGGAGACTTACGTATAATAACCTGTCCCAGGTCACACAGAGAGATGATTCAAGCCCTGGTCGTCTGTCACCAGAGTCTCTCCTCACCACCAGTCACTTCACCAGGGTCCCTTCATTTCTGAATGGTTTTGATTCTACCGTCCTATAGATGACTGGATTTTGTCCTCAAAGTTTTGTTTCTTTTTCAAGAATTGCTCCTAGGTGTACTTTTGTTTGGCTTCTCTTATGCTGGAGAGAGTTTATCTTTTGCCTTTAGATGAAGAGCAAACTTGCTGAGCATAACTTCCTAGGTCACACTTTGCTGTAGAACTCTGTAGGCCTAGATAGTTTTGGTGGTGAAATCTCAGGGTCACCAAATATTTCTCTCTTGTGTGTAACTTTTTCTTTTTTGCTTTGTATGTCACTTTTGCTTTTCTCTATATTGGTCTTTTTTCCTTCATTAGGGACATATTTTGACTTTGGGCATTCTATCTCAGTTTTTCCTGAGTCATGTTATGGCTTTTTGTCTGAAGATTCAAATCTTTATTCTGGACTAGTTTTCTCCTCTTGTTTTTTTGAGGAAAAAATTAAAACTCATTTGGTTCTATTCTTCAGAAATATCAATTATATATCTGTTTAATCTACTATGACTTCTGTGTCTATCATCTCTAATATTTTTTATATCATTGCCCCTTCCCATCCCTTTCTGGGGCTTTAAAAAAACCTGTCAATTATGTCCTTTACTATGTTTTTGATTGTGTTATTTCCACTCTCATTTCTCATGCAGTATTTTTTGGGTCGTGGTTTTCTATTTCTATTCCAGTGTTTTTTCTTCCGAGTTCTGCTGGCTTGCCTTTTACCTTTATTGTTTTTTGAACTGTTCCTCTGTTTCTTTGGATAATTCCTCTTATATATATGTTCTTTATCTATAGGTCAACTTTATTTATTTATTTATTTTTTTTTTTAAAAGGTGTTTTTTTTTTTCAAAGATTTTATTTATTTATTTGTCAGAGAGAGAGAGAGAGAGGGAGAGAGAGAGCAAGCACAGGCAGACAGAATGGCAGGCAGAGGCAGAGGGAGAAGCAGGCTCCCTGCTGAGCAAGGAGCCCGATGTGGGACTCGATCCCAGGACGCTGGGATCATGACCTGAGCTGAAGGCAGCTGCTTAACCAACTGAGCCACCCAGGTGTCCCCAACTTTATTTATTTATTTGCTTACTTACGTACTTACTTTCTTCCTCCAGTATATATGCATAGGGCCTAGATGGTTTATTTCTGATCTCAACAGGGGGAACCTAGTCGAGGGAGGTGGCGAACAGTAACATTGGGCACTCTTTAGCTTCCTATAACTACTACTTCCTCTTTCCTAAGGGATAATAAACTCCTTGTATTTGACACTTAAGAGGTTAGTATGGTGTATAGTAAATCCCTTAAACTACCTCTGGAAAATCTGTGCTGTCTCTCAGCTACCAGGCCAGATTATAGAAATTATAACAAATTTATTGCTATCAGGGTCTCTCATTCAGCTACCCTTCTGCCACTTTACAGTATAGAATGGTGTCTCCCTAGGACCACCTACTGCTTCTCTCATGGACTCCCCATGTCCCTCTACCTTGGTGCTCTAATCAAAGACTCTTTGGAACTGTCACTTATTCTCGGAAATACCTGTACCTTGCCTGAGGTCCAAGGCTGTCAGTGTTCACCATCATTTCTGTTCAAATTTGAAAGTGGTTGACAAGTATTCTGCATGGGGGTTGTTTGGAGTTGTAGTAGTTCCCTGTTTAAAGATGAGATTAGAGGACGTCAGGGTGGCTTAGTCTGTTAAGTGTCTGCCTTCAGCTCAGGTCAGGATCCTAGGGTCCTGGAATCGAGTCCCACGTCAGGCTCCTCCGGGAGCCTGCTTCTTCCTCTCCCTCTGCCTGCTACTCCCCCTACTTGTGCTTTCTCTCTCTCTCTCTCTCTCTCTGACAAATAAATAAAGAAAATCTTTGAAAAATAATAATAATAAAGATGAGATTAGAAATCCAGGAAAGGCTTACCTGGGAGGATCTGGATCAGGGTCTCTCATGAGGCTGTAGCTGTCTCAAGGCTTGAGTGGGGCTAGAGAATCTCCTCCCAAGCTCACGGTCATGATTGCTGGCTGGTCTCTGTTCCTTGCTGACTGTTCACTGGAGGCTTCAGTTCCCTACCACATGGGCCTCTCCACAAGGCTGCTAAGACATGGCAGCGTGCTCACCCAGAGAATGTGATGAGAGAGAGAGAGAACAAGAGAGCATCCAAAATGAAAACCACATTCTTTCACAATATAATTTTAGAAGAGACATATGATACTTCTCCTATATGTAATTGGTCATGTAGATTAACCCTGGTACAGTGGGGCAAAGGACTACTCAAGGGTGTGAATACCAGAAGGTAGGGATCATAAAGACTATCTTGGAAGCTGCCTACCACAAGTCTATGTATGGGTATGAAGATGTATATGCACACATACATATGAATTTGTGTATATAATACATATTACACACATGCACAAATCAATTAGAAGGATGTTTATAGCAATTCTAAATTTGAATGCACTTAGTAATATAGCTTTGCAATATATGAATCAGAAATTGATAGTACTACAAAAAGAAGACACTTAATCTCCTGTTATAGTGGGAAACTTTTAGCTCACTTACCCAGCAATAAACAGATCTGGTAGATGAAAATATCAGTAAACATAAGTTTTGAATAAGACAGTTAACAAGCTCAATCTTTTTTTAAAAAAAGATTATTTATTTATTTACTTGACAGAGAGACAGATCACAAGCCGGCAGAGAGAGCGGGGGAAACAGGCTCCTTACTGAGCAGAGAGCCCGATGTGAGTCTCGATCCCAGGACCCTGAGATCATGACCTGAGCTGAAGGCAGAGGCTTAACCCACTTAACCCAGGCGCCCCCTAATAAGCTCAATCTAATGGGCACATATATACGGACTCATAAAACAGTTGGAGAATGGACATTCTTTTCATGCCACTCTGAACCTTATGAAATTCGATTACTTAATAGTCCACAGTTCAAGTATCAATAGATCTTAAAGAATTGGAACCACAATTTCTGGCCACAATGCAATTAAAATTCAGATCAATTTGTAAAGACATGACCATGAAATCCTGTATGCTAGTGAATTTTAAAGTGTACTTCTAAATAATTCACAAGTCAAAGAAGAAATCATAATGGGAAATTTAAAATATCTAGAACTGAAAAATACAAACAAATGCTACATATAACAATTTTGGAGACTCAGATACAGCAATGAATAGAGGGAAATGTGTAGTTTTAAACTGACAATTTAGAAAAGTCCAAAGACCAAAAACTTATAAGCTAAGCAGCTATTTGAAAACTTATAAAATTAACAATAGAGTAAACCCAGGAGTAGTGAAGTATGGAAATAATCCAGAATAGAGTAGTAATTAAAGAAATAGATAACAAAGGTAGAAAAGGATAAAAAAAAAGTGTAAAATTTTGAAATGACTAATAGAGTTAATATATCTCTGAAAGTTTAGTTTTAAAAAAGAGAAAGAGTGGGCACAGAAACACCATTTTGGGAATAAGAACTGGGATACAAGCCAAGGAACAGTAGAGATTAGATGGAAATTAAGGAAAAAACTTCATGACAATAAATTATAAAACAAATGAAAACAAATGCCTACAAAAATTTAATGTGCCACAATTAACTAAAAAGAACCAAAAAACCCGAGGATTTTCTTAAACACGTGGAAGTTTTTATTTTTAATGAGATCCTCAGAAAGAAAACAACATGTCCCAGATAATTTTTTTTAAGATTTTATTTATTTATTTGACAGACAGAGATCACAAGTATGCAGAGAGGCAGACAGAGAGAGGCAGGCAGAGAGGTGGGAGGGAAGCAGGCTCCGCTGAGCAGAGAGCCTAATGCGGGGCTTGATCCCAGGACCCTGAGATCATGACCTGAGCCGAAGGCAGAGGCTTACTTAACCCACTGAGCCACCCAGGCACCCCCCAGATAATTTTGAGGACAAGTTGTAACAAACATTCAGTGCAATCTCTTCAAGAGAACTGAATGAACAAGAGCATTTATTTATTAAATGATTAATTTCAGAAGCTTGTAGTAACTAGCAGCATATACCAGCAAAACACTTCGTGAGCTCTTCTGTTAAATATTTATATAAATAAATTGAGCCAGTGTCAGCTGTTGGGCTTATCGTGAGCTCTGTCTGGTTCAGCTGACATAACTGAACTTACCTCAGACGATAAGAGTCCAATAGATCTCTACTCCAAATTCTCTTATTCATCTTTGTTAGTAACAGTGGTCATCCCTTGTGCTCCCTTTTGAACTTTCCAGCAATCTCCTGAGAGTAGGTTGTGCCGTAACAAAGTGCTGTGTCAGCAGAGTCCCTAAGCTCTTCCCTGGGAATTAAGATGGGGGAGAACTTCTTGTATTTGACCGTATCAGCACAAATTTGCCCCAGTTGTTTCCTTTAAATAATCTTACACGATATGATGGAGTTAGTTATAATCCCTCCTCTCTCTGAATTCAAAAGGGAAGTGAAATCTGGAACGCCATCTTTATGACAGAGCAGTTTAAAAGCAATAGATGTAATTGACATAAAATGTAAATTCAACCCTTTATTTCTCTCTCCATTCTGCATGCTGTTGAAATTTAGACATCGTGCAAATCTGCCCACTAGTTTAGGATGCCTGAAAAATCATTTCACTAATCTCACCGTGACCTCTGATGCTCTTGCTGGTGTCCCAGGGACTGTCCTTTTCTTTCATGATCAAGTAAATGATCTCTGCCCCAGATGTCCATGAATCCCAGTTGTGAAATTCTTGATTTGTCTGTTTTCTCCCTTCTCTGAGTTTACCTTTTTACTTCCAATGGAGGCGTCACTTCCATCCTCTTCTGAGGCCCTTTATTTTTTTTTTTTTAAAGATTTTATTTATTTATTTGACAGACAGAGATCACAAGTAGGCAGAGAGGCAGGCAGAGAGAGAGGGAGAAGCAGGCTCCCCGCTGAGCAGAAAGCCCGATGTGAGGCTCGATCCCAGGACCCTGGGATCATGACCTGAGCCGAAGAAGGCAGAGGCCTTAACCCACTGAGCCATCCAGGCGCCCCGAGGCCCTTTATTTTTAATAGACTGCAGAATCTTTCCTGCACTTACTCGTTTTGGACCTACAGAACTATCACAGGCCCAGGGTGATTTACTCCAGGTGTTTTGCTCCCATTCTCATCAGTTAACTGGGAACCATGATTCCTATCATTCAGGGTAGCTGTTGTGAACTGAATGTTTGCATCCCTGCCAAATTCCTATATTGAAACCCTACCCCGTAATGCGATGGTATTGGAAATGAGGCCATTAGGAGGTTATTAGGAGTAGATGAGGTTATGAGGGTAGAGCCTCCATGAATGGGATTTGCACCCTTGTAAGGGTCTCTGGAGAGCTTATGTTCTCTGCTCTCTGCCTTGTGAGGCTACAACTAGAGGTCAGCAGTCGGCAACCCACACAGGGGCTCACAGCAGGACTTGACTTTGCTGGAAACTTCATCTCAGACTTCTACAGTGAGAACGAAATTTCTGTTGTGTATAAGCTACTCAATCTACGGTATTCCTGTTCAAACACCCAAAATGGACTAAAACAAAGCCTGTGGTACTGGTATTCCTTGGAAATATTGCAGGCTCCATTGCAGACCACCACAATAAAGCAAATGTTGCAACAAAGAGACTGAAATAAATGTTTTGGTTTCCCAGGCCATATAAAAGTTATGTTTACATTATACTGTGGTCTATTAAGTGTGCAATAGTATATCAAGAAAGACAATATAATACCTTAATTTAAAAATACTTTACTCCTAAAAAACAAAACAAAACAAACCACTAACGATTATCTGAGCTTTCAGTGAGTCGTAATCACTGATCGCAGATCACTGTAACAAATATAATAATGGAAAAGTTTGAAATATTATGAAAATTACCAGGTGAGGGGCACCTGGGTGGCTCAGTCATTAAGCGTCTGCCTTTGGCTCAGGTCATGATCCCAGGGTCCTGGGATCAAGCCCCATAACTCCCTGCTCAGCGGAAAGCCTGCTTCTCCCTCTCCCACTCTCTCTGCTTGTGTTCACTCTCTTGCTGTGTCTCTTTCCGTCAAAAAATAAACAAAATCTTAAAAAAAAAAAAAAGAAGGTTTTAAATAAAAAAAAAAAAATTACCAGGTGTGACATAGAGACACATAGTGAGGAAATGCGGTTGGAAAAATGATGCTGGTAACTTGCTCCGTGCAGAGGTGCCAGAAATCTTCCAGAATGAAGTATCTGTCAAGTGCAAAAAAATAAAGCACAATAAAACAAAGTATGCCTGTAATAAGGTTAGAACGACATGAAGTGCTTACCACAGTGCTTAGAACTCAGCAAACACTCAATGCATGCCAATCATTTTTCTTACCACAATCCCCTTCCCTAAGGCCAATCTTCTGTGTATTTTAGGGATAAATAGATCTTTCCATTTTTTTAATTCTAAATTTGATGAATTGGCTATTGACCTTATGCATTTGGTGGCAGGGTACATTTTTAGATTTTGATACGTGAATACCCTTTGCGATCTCTGGGAGAATGAACATAATAGTGATGATTTGTGTCTCTAATTGCCTTTAATGCATACATAACCTCTCTGTGAATGAGTACCAAGCCCTTGTGAGTTATCTTAGCTATTAGTATGGCAAAGCCTCTGACTTTAAGGACCCTCAGTAACGAGTTGACATTTAAATCTGACAATTGATGATGCCA
Organism: Enhydra lutris kenyoni; assembly: GCF_002288905.1. Taxonomy (NCBI): domain Eukaryota; kingdom Metazoa; phylum Chordata; class Mammalia; order Carnivora; family Mustelidae; genus Enhydra; species Enhydra lutris. The sequence continues at coordinate 52,101,787 of NW_019154088.1, forward strand.
CAAGAGACCTTTGCCCTGTGATTATCTGACAGACATGCACAAGGCAGGCTTTCTTACACTTTAGTCCTCTTTGGATCCTTTATCAATGCTTGGCACACTTATGGACTGAAGATTTTAGGTGAAAAAATTTTAAAGCTGGCTCACTAACAAAAAGTATGTTCAAGGGACGCCTGGGTGGTTAAGTGTCTGCCTTCAGCTCAGGTCATGATCCCAGGGTCCTAGGATCAACCCCCGCATGGGGATCCCTGCTCCGCAAGAAGCCTTCTTCTCCTTCTCCCACTCCCTCTGCTTGTGTTCCCTCTCTTGCTGTGTCTCTCTCTCTCTCTGTCAAATAAATAAATAAATAAATAAAATCGATCTTCAAAAAAAGAAAAAATAATGTTCAAAATGTGTTATGTTTTATGCAATCTTTGCCAAATCAGCGTGATAATGGATAACTTGGTTTCTTTTCTTACTACTTATTTTCACTCAATTAGAAGACCCAAAGTCACAACCGTGGGTGGCTGAGGATAGCAGTAGGTGTTGGTTTTTATACCAAATAATTCTAGCTATTATTTGGCTTGACGTGGACCCTATATTTTCAACCACCAGCAGCCCCATCCCACAGCCCTCCGCAGTAACCTTTGCTACTGCTCTCATCAGGAGGCAAAGTCTGAACCCTATGTATTAGTTTTCTCTTGCTGTGTAACAAATGACCACAAACTGCAGATGAAAGCAACACACGTTTGTTGTCCCACAGATTCCTTGTGTCAATAGTTCAGTGCATTTTAGCTGGGGCCCGGCTCCGAGTCTCACCAGGCTGAAATCAAGGCATTGGCCCCATGTATCCTCATGTAGAGGTTTGGCTAGGGAAAGATCCATTTTTAGACTCCTGTAAGTGGTTGGCAGAATTTACTTCCTTCTGACTGGGGGACTCACATGCCCCTGTTTTACCAGCTGCAATTCTGGGACCACTTTTTGTTCCTAGATGCTACCTTCTGATCCTTGCCTGGTGTCCCCACCATCTCAACAATGGAGAACCTTCCCTTCATTGAATTGTTCTTCTGATCTCTCTGACTTGCCCTTCTGCTGCCACCCGGAGAAAAAAATCTCTGATTTTAAAGGGTTTATGTAGTTAGGTCAAGCCCACCTAGATAATAGCTTTATCTTCAGGTCAGTTGATTACTGATCTTAATTATATCTGCACAACCATTTGCCTTGTAACAAATCCCTTTTCCATGTAACATCACCATGGGAGAAGTGGGGGGCTGGGGGAGCAGAGATCATGAGAAGCATCTTGGAAATTCTGCCTCCTACCCTAAATCTGGGGTGGCCTATAACATGCTTTGTACAAGAGGATTTGCTCCTAGGACTCAAAAGTTCCGCAAGCTTCCACTTCTGCCCTCTGAATTGCTTCATCTTGGAACCTAGCCTTCATGCTGAGAATGTTGAAGCTGGCCATGTGGAGGAGAACTAAGGTGTCCCAGGGCCAGCCCAACTGATAATTACTGTTTCAAGCCACTAGGTTTTGGGGTGGTCCATTATGCAGACATAGAAAACTATTTTTAGGACTCCATCAGATGCTAAGACTGTAGAATTTCACACTCAAAAATTGAAGTTTGAATACATTGGATTAGGAGAGAGGATAAATGGATTCTTTGGTTACAATAGAATTTGAACATGATTGATTCACTGTTGCAGCTTTTGAATGTGAGTTAAAATATGCTAAATAATACATCATTGATTTATCTCAAGAATGTCTGAAGAATCATCAAGAGTGAAAATTTGAGGTTTTAGCAATTGAGCCAATTGTATGTAATTCAGTCTTCTAAAAATGTTGATATTTTATTCTCAGCATTAAAAATCTAGATGATTCTGGCGCCTGGGTGGCTCAGTCAGTTAAGCACCTGCCTTCGGCTCAGGTCATGATCTCAGAGTCCTGGGATCGAGTCCTGCGTTAGGCTCCCTGCTTAGTGGGGAGGCTGTTTCTTCCTGTTCCTGTGCCTGCTTCTCCCCCTGATTGTCCTTTCTTTCTCTCTCTCTCTCTCTCTCTCTCAATCTCTCTGTCAAATAAATAAATAAAAAATCTTTAAAAATATAAAAATAAAAATCTGGATAATTCTTATACTGCTGATGGGAATGGAAGCTGGTTCAGCAGTCTGGGAAACAGTATGGAGGTTCGTCAAAAGGTTAAAAATAGAGCTACCCTATGAACCAGCAATTGCACTACTAAGTATTTACCCAAAGGATATAAACATAGTGATCTGAAGGGGCACCTGCACTCCAATATTTATAGCAACAATGTCCACAATAGTCAAACTATGGAAAGGGTCCAGATGACCATTGACAAATGAATGAGTAAAGAAGATGTGGTGTATATATACAATGGAATATTACTCAGTCATCAAAAACCGAAATCATACCATTTGCAGTGATGTAAATGGAACTTGAGTGTATTATGCTAAGCAAAATAAGTATATCAGAGGAATACAATTATCATATGATTTCACTCATACATAAAATTTAAGAAACAAAACAGAGGATCATAGGGGAAGGGAAGGAAAAATAAAAGAAGACAAAATTAGAAAGGGAGACAAACCATGAGACTCTTAACTATAGGGAAAAAATAGAGTTGCTGGAGGGGAGGTGGGTGACGGGATGGGATAACTGGGTGATGGGCATTAAGGACAGCACTTGATGTAATGAGCACTGGCTATTCTATCAGACTGATGGATCACTAAATTTTATCTCTGAAACTAATAATACACTATATGTTAATTAACTGAATTTAAATGAAATAAATAAATTTTAAATAAATAAATAAATAAATAAATAAATAAATGGATAAGAAAAAGATTAGTTCTGTCCAAGTAGTATGCAATAGAAATATTTTTAAACAAACATGGTTTAGTGTTAAGATTTTTAGAAATCAAAATATTCATTCACATAATTTCAAACTAAAGTCAAATATAATAAAATTGTGGTAATGATTTTTTTGTTTTTTTAATTAATTATTTTTGTTAACATATAATGTATTATGGGGTAAAGGTCTGTGAATCATCAGGCTTACACACTTTAGAGCACTCAACATATCACATACCTTCCCCAATGTCCATAACCCAACCACCCTCTCCACACCCCCCTCCCCCCAACAACCCTCAGTTTGTTTTGTGAGATTAAGAGTCTCTTATGGTTTGTCTCCCTCTTGATCCCATCTTGTTTCATTTTTTCCTTCCCTATCCCCAAACACCCCACTCTGCCTCGCAAATTCCTCATATCAGGGAAATCATATGATAATTGGCTTTCTCTGATTGACTCATTTCTCTCAGCCCAATACCCTCTAGTTCCATCCACATCGTTGCAAATGACAAGATTTCATTTCTTTTGATGGCTGCATAGTATTCCATTTTATGTATATACCACACCTTCTCTATCCATTCATCTGTTGATGGACATCTAGGTTCTTCCCACAGTTTGGCTATTGTGAACATTGCTGCTATAAATATTCAGGTGCATGTGCCACTTCAGATCACTACATTTGTATCTTTAGGGTAAATACCCTAAAGTGCAATTGCTGGGTTGTAGGGTAGCTCTATTTTTAACTTCTTGATGAACCTCCATGCTGTTTTCTAGAGTGGCTGCACCAGCTTGCATTCCTACCCAACAGTGTAGGAGGGTTCCCCTTTCTCTGCATCCTCTCCAGCATCTGTCATTTCCTGACTTGTTAATTTTAGTGTGTGTTTAGACTGGTGTGAGGTGGTATCTCATTGTGGTTTTGATTTGTATTTCCCTGATTCCGAGTGATGTGGAGCACTTTTTCATGTATCTGTTGGCTATCAGGTTGTCTTCTTTGCAGAAATGTCTGTTCATGTCCTCTGCCCATTAATGATTGGATTATTTGTTCTTTAGGTGTTGAGTTTGCTAAGTTCTTTATAGATTTTGGATATTAGCCCTTTATCTAATATGTCATTTGTAAATATCTTTTCCTATTCTGTCAATTGTCTTTTGGTTTTGTTAACTGTTTCCTTTGCTGTGCAAAAGCTTTTGATCTTGATGAAGTCCCAATAGTTCATTTTTGTCTTTGCTTCCCTTGCCTTTGGCAATGTTTCTAGGAAGAAGTTGCTGTGGCTGAGGTTGAAGAGGTTGCTGCCTGTGCTCTCCTCAAGGATTTTGATGGATTCCTTTCACACATTGAGGTCTTCCATCCATTTGAGTCTATTTTTGTGTGTGGTCTAAGGAAATGGTCCAGTTTCATTCTTCTGCATGTGGCTGTCCAATTTTCCCAACACCATTTGTTGAAGAGACTGTCTTTTTTCCATTGGACATTCTTTCCTGCTTTGTTGAAGATTAGTTGACCATAGAGTTGAGGGTCTATATCTGGGCACTCTATTCTGTTCCATTGATCTATGCGTCTGTTTTTGTGCGGGTACCATACTGTCTTGATGATGACAGCTTTGTAATAGAGCTTGAACTCTGGAATTGTGATGCCACCAACTTGGGCTTTCTTTTTCAACATTCCTCTGGCCATTCAGGGTCTTTTCTGGTTTCATATAAATTTTAGGATTGTTTGTTCCATATCTTTGAAAAAATTGATGGTATTTTGATAGGGGTTGCATTAAATGTGTAGATTGCTTTAGGTAGCATAGAGATTGTCACCATATTTGTTCTTCCAATCCATGAGAATAGACCATTTTTCCATTTCTTTGCCTCTTCCTCAATTTCTTTCATGAGTACTTTATAGTTTTCTGAGTACAGATTCTTTGCCTCTTTGGTTAGGTTTATTCCTCGGTATCTTATGGTTTTGGGTGCAATTGTAAATGGGATCGACTCCTTACTTTCTCTTTCTTCTGTCTTGTTGTTGGTGTATAGAAATGCAACTGACTTCTGTATATTGATTTTATATCCTGACACTTTACTGAATTCCTGTACGAGTTCTAGCAGATTTGTAGTGGAGTCTTTTGGGTTTTCCACATAAAGTATCATATCATCTGCAAAGAGTGAGAGTTTGGCTTCTTATTTGCCGATTTGGATGCCTTTAATTTCTTTTTGTTGTCTGATTGCCGAGGCTAGGACTTCGAGTACTATGTTGAATAGCAGTGGTGATAATGGACATCCCTGCAGTGTTCCTGACTTTAGGGGAAAAGTTCTCAGTTTTTCCCCATTGAGAATGATATTCGCTGTGGGTTTTTCATAGATGGCTTTGATGATATTGAGGTATGTACCCTCTATCCCCACACTTTGAAGAGTTTTGATCAAGAAAGGATGCTGTACTTGGTCAGATGCTTTTTCAGCATCTTTTGAGAGTATCATATGGTTCTTGTTCCTTCTTTTGTTAACGTATTGTATCACATTGATTGATTTGCAGATGTTGAACCAACTTCGCAGCCCTGGAATACATCCCACTTGGTTGTGGTGAATAATCCTTTTAATGTACTGTTACAATTGGATCCAATCGGCTAGTAGTTTGGTGAGAATTTTTGCATCTGTGTTCATCAAGGATATTGATCTTTAATTCTCTTTTTTGATGGGGCCTTTGTCTGGTTTTGGGATCAAGGTAATGCTGGCCTCATAAAATGAGTTTGCAAGTTTTCCTTCCATTTCTATTTCTAGGGACAGTTTCAGGAGAACAGGTATTAATTCCTCTTTAAATGTTTGGTAGAATTCTCCTGGGAAGCCGTCTGGCCCTGCGCTCTTGTGTTTTGGGAGATTTTTGATGACTGCTTCAATCTCTTTACTGGTTATGTGTCTGTCTAGGTTTTCTATTTCTTCCTGGTTCAGTTTTGGTAGATTATACATCTCTAGGAATGCCTCCATTTCTTCCATATTGTCAAGTTTGCTGACGTATGCTTGCTCAAAATATGTTCTTATAATGTGTGTATTTCTTTGATGTTGGTTGTGATCTCTCCTCTTTCATTCATGATTTTATTTATTTGGGTCCTTTCTCTTTTCTTTTTGATAAGTCTGGCCAGGGATTCATCATTTTACTAATTCTTTGAATGAACCAGCTCCTAGTTTCATTGACCTGTTGTACTGTTCTTTTGATTTCTCTTTCACTGATTTCTGCTCTGATCTTTATTATTTCTCTTCTCCTGCTGGGTTTGGGCTTTCTTTGCTATTCTTTCTCCAGCTCCTTTAGGTTTAGAGTTATGTTGTGTACTTGAGACCTTTCTTGTTTCTTGAGAAGGGCTTGTATCACTATATACTTTCCTCTCAGGACTGCCTTTGCTGTGTCCCACAGATTTTGAACAGTTGTGTTTTCATTATCATTTGTTTCCATGAATTTTTTCAATTCTTCTTCAATTTCCTGATTGACCCATTCATTCCTTAGTAGGATGCTCTTTAGCCTCCATATATTTGAGTTTTTTCCAACTTTCCTCTTGTGATTGAGTTCTAGTTTCAGAACATTGTGGTCTGAAAATAGGCAGGGAATGATCCCAATCTTTTGGTACCAGTTGAGACCTGATTTGTGACCCAGGATGTGATCTATTCTGGAGAATGTTCCATGTGCAGTAGAGAAGAATGTATATTCAGTTGCTTTGGGATGGAATGTTCTGAATATATCTGTGATGTCCATCTGGTCCAGTGTGTCATTTAAGGCCGTTATTTCCTTGTTGATCTTTTGCTTGGATGATCTGTCCATTTCAGTGAGGAGGGTATTATAGTCACTTACTATTATTGTATCATTGTTGATGTGTTTCTTTGATTTTGTTATTAATTGGCATATATAGTTTGCTGCTCCCGTGTTAGGGGCATAGATATTTAATACTATTAGATCTTCTTTCTGGACAGACCCTTTGAGTATGATATAGTGCCCTTCCTCATCTCTTATTATAGTCTTTGGCTTAAAATCTTATTTATCTGATGTAAGAATTGCCACCCTAGCTTTCTTTTGATGTCCATTGGTATGGTCAATTGTTTTCTACCCCCTCACTTTAAATCTGGAGGTGTCTTTGGGTCTAAAGTGAGTTTCTTGTAGACCTTATATTGATGGGTTTTGGTTTTTTATCCATTCTGATTCCTTGTGTCTTTTGGTTGGGGCATTTAGCCTATTTACATTCAGGGTAACTATTGAAAGGTATGAATTTAGTGCTGTTGTATTGCCTGTAAGGTGACTGTGTTACTGTATATTGTCTCTGTTCCTTTCTGGTCTACTACTTTTAGGCTCTCTCTTTGCTTAGAGGACCCCTTTCAATATTTCCTGTAGGGCTGGTTTGGCATTTACAAATTCTTGTAGTTTTTGTTTGTCCTGGAAGCTTTTTTATCTCTCCTTCTATTTTCAATGATAGTCTAGCTGGATACAGTATTCTTGGCTGCATATTTTTCTGATTAGTGCTCTGAGTAGATCATGCCAGTTCTTTCTGGCCTGCCAGGTCTCTGTGGGTAAGTCTGCTGCCAAGCTAATATTTCTACCATTGTATGTTACAGACTTCTTGTCTGTAATCCTGAGCTGCTTACAGGGTTTTGTCTTTGTCACTAAGACTTGTAAGTTTTACTATTAGTTGACAGGGAGTGGACCCATTTTTCTTGATTTTGAGGGGGGTTCTCTGTGTCTCATGGATTTTCATGGTTGTTCCCTTTGCTGTATTACAGAAATTCTCTACTATAATTTGCTTCAATATACCTTCTGCCCTCCTCTCTCTTTGTTCTTCTTCTGGAATCCCAATTATTCTAATATTGTTTTGTCTTATGGTATCACTTATCTCTCTAATCTCCGTTCATGGTCCATAGTTGTTTTCTCTCTTTTGCTCAGCTTCTTTATTCTCCATCATTTGGTCTTCTCTATCACTTATTCTCTCTTCTGCCTCATTTATCCTAGAATAAGCACCTCAATTTTTGATTGCACCTCATCAATAGCTTTTTTTATTTCAACTTGGTTAGATTTTAGTTCATTTGTCCAGAAAGGGATTTTATTTATCCGGAAAGAGCTTCTCTAATATCTTCATGCCTTTTTTGATCCCAGCTAGCACCTTGAGAATCCTCGTTCTGAACTCTAGTTCTGACATATTATCAATTTTCTACCTTGTCATTTTATCCAGATACGAATATATGAATGAGAGAATAAAATACTAAAAGGGTGGCAAAGACCCCAGAAAAGTGTACACTAACCAAATCAGTAGAGATTCAAGACTGGGGGGAGAAGAAAAGGGGAAAAAGAAATAAAAATAAAAAATAAAGAATTTTTTAATAGAACAGAGCTACCCACTTGATTTGGGGTGTATTTTGGTCTCTCAGAAGAAACTACCTCCCAAAATTTTGAAGAAAGAAAAACATGTATACACAAAAATAAGGGTATATACAATGAAGGGATGGAATATGACTGGTTTGATGAAAATGTTTTAAAAAATCTAAAAAAGGAATTGATAAGTTGGAAAACGGGAAAAGAAGAGGAGGGAATGTGCTCAGGCTGGAGACTAGAACAAAGCCATGTGCTAGATGAGGGTAAATTTTGATCTATTAGAAGAAATTGTAACCCAAAATTTTTTAGAAAAGAAAAAAGTATATGTATACAAAAAATAAGGTTAAGTACAATGAAGGGATAAAATATGAGTATAATGATGGTTTAAAAATATTTTTTTAAAGGAAGATATTGTTAAGATAAACTAGCAAAAAACATTAAAAGAAGAAAGAGGAAAAGTTATAAGAATAGAATAAGAAAAAATAAAATAAAAAAAAAATTAACTTTGCAAGACTAAAGGATTGTGGGGTAAAAGCCATGAATTCTATGCATTGTTTTCCCCTAGCTCTGGAGTTCTGCTGTTCTCCTTTATCAGTAAACTTGGTCTTGGCTGGGTTTTCTTGCTGATCTTCTGCAGGAAAGGCCTTTTGCAGTGATTCTCAAATGTCTTTGCCCGAGGTGGAGTTGGACCGCCCTTACCAGGGGCCCGGCTAAGTAATCTGTTCAGGTTCACTCTTAGAGCTTTTGCTCCCTGAACACTCTCAGTACCACTTTGGAGCATGGGAATGAAAATGGCACCTGGAGGAGCCGAGAGCTTGGGGCCCCACTCCTCAGTGCGCCCTCAGAGAAATGCAGTCAATCACTCCCATCTCCCTGGTCTCAGGCCACACTCCAAGCTTGCCCAGTGTGTAACTGAGCATTTCTGTCTCTGGCACACAGCCCTATTTGAAGTCTCCAAACCCAGCAAATTCCTACCGAACTGCTCCTGCCAGAGAAAGAAGGCGAGTCTCCCCAGATCTGCTACTTGTGGGGTCCATTGGTCCATTGGTATGGTCAATTGTGGGGTCAGAAGGAGAAGCAGACTCCCCACTGAGCAGAGCGTCCAATACGGGACTTGATCCTGGGAGTTCAGGATCATGATCCAGTCAGTTAACCAACTGAGACTTCCAGGCATCTAAGAATTTAGAAACTTTTTATAGCACTTAGAGATTTGACAGAGTAATTTTATGTTGGTTGAATATAATAATTTAAAAATTTTGGGGCTTGGTTATTGTCATTATACTGAACCAATAACATTATTACTAATGAAGTTCATAATTTATTCAGATTTCCTTAGTTTTACCTTTTTCTGTTTTGTTGGTCCTTTTCTGTGCCAGAATCCCATCTCGGATGCCACGCTCCATTTTGTTGTCATGCCTCCTTGGGTTCTTCTGGGCTGTGACAGTTTTTCAGACTTTGCTTGTTTTTGATGGCTTTGACAGTTTTGAGGAGAACTGATCAGATATTTTATAGAATGTCCCTTAATTGAGATTTGTCTGATGTTTCTCTTATGATTCATATGTCTTTGTTTTTAATTTCATTTTTCTAGTATTTTTTTGTGTGCATATTTTACAAAAGTATCAATCTGCAACAGATTAGAAAAACTCTTCTTACAGATAGTTTGAGAAGCACTGGTTTAAACCATTATCATTCCAATCTTAGCATTTAAAATTCTGAAACAATTTCTCTGAATGAAGTCATTGGGTTATCTTTAGATACCACTCTTTTTCTGAATCAAAGTATTAGAAGTGGGGGCTTTGAAATTTGAATCTTTTTTTAAAAAGATTTTATTTATTTATTTGACAGAGAGAGAGAGAGCACAAGTAGGCAAAGTGGCAGGCAGAGGGAGAGGGAGAAGCAGGCCCTCCACTGAGCAGGGAGCCTGATGCAGGGCTCAATCCCAGGATCCTGGGATCATGACCTGAGCTGAAGGCAGATGCTTAACCCACAGAGCCACCCAGGTGCCCCTGAAATTTGAATCTTAAGAAAAAGTAAGATTTAGATTGCTAGAAGATGATTTTTTTGGCTATCTCTAGTGTGTCAGTAAATGCTTGATGGCTTAGAAAGCATATGAAAGAACACACACAAATGAACTTTCAGCCATGAAGGAATGTAACGTTTCTGAATTAAGACCTTTATTCAAGGGGTTTTTGTTAAATATAAGCCAGAAGCCCTAGAGGTATCATACTAATCCAAATAAAGCCATAGTGACTACTCACGGGCATTTTGCTTTGTTTTGCCTCCTTTGCTGTTCTGTTTTCTTTTTCCCCTTCTTTCTTGATTTCAATATACCAAGTACCACGAGCATTGCCAGCCAAAATGTTTCCTTTATATCACATGCCCCACTAGGTTATCACTGCCATCTTCATCTTTTTGATTTCATGTCTCCTCTGATATACTCATTTTGGTTTTATAAGGAGTCCCCTAAACCTTCCTTCTTTGGGAATTCTCTCTTTGATCCTTGTGTCTGGAAACCTTGTTATAATGAGCCTGCTTCTGGCTTTGATGCTAAAGCTCCGTTTGGTATGTGTTTCCTCTTTGGAACTTAATTCTTCCAGTTGCAAGATGTGTGTTAAACAGTGTATATAGACCATTGTATGCCACTTCCTTTTGTTTATTTTTGTAATTCATGGAAGTAGTGCCTGTTTTTGTTGTCTTTGTTTAATGTCACAGCCTTTAATTTTTGGTTTAGATCTCCTTCTTGCTTTTGAAGATTTTTTTAAAAGATTATTTATATTTATTTATTTGAGGGGTGGGAGTGAGGGGACAGCAGGGGAAGGGGGAGAGAGTCCCAAGTAGACTCCATGCAGAGCTCGTGGCGGGGCTCCAACTCACAATCCTGAGATCACGATTTGAGTGGAAACCGAGAGCCAGGCGTCCAACTGCCTGTGCCACCCAGATGCCCCGCTTTTGAAGCTTTTGACTTCATTTTGAAAAGCTAGTTCTAATTTCTTGCCTCACTTGTTATGGTAGATACAGCCATGCATTTAAGTTCATTTTGGTTAGTTGTTCAATCAATCAACTGAGTAGCTATGGAGGATTTTCAAGAACAGTTTCCCTTAAGACTCTTGAATCCATTTTGGAACTGGTAAGACTGTCCTTGCCCAGCCCCACCCCAGTCTTTCCATCACAGTTGCCAACAAAGAAGGACAAAGAAAATTACACGAAAGACTAGCCTTTCATTCCTTCAGTGAACGAGTATGCAAGGTTCCTGTGCAGATACTGTTAGGAGCCCAGTACTGTGGGGCTTGCTTGGAAGGCAAAGCGCTCCTGTTTATTGTGGAAATTCAGGAAAATTTTTTCCTGAATATGTTTCTTTGGCACCATTTTATTTTCTTGCTATGGTTTTGTCTGTATTCGCCTCTGATCCTGAACTCTGAGTTTCAGATGTCTGTCATGATTGGTTTCTTTACTTCCTTTCCATCTCATTTTAAACAACTCAAGGGAAGACAAACTATATATTCTCCTTGGGTCTGTGTAGCCAAATGTGATTTTGCCACATGGTCATCTGCTTGTTTACGTGTTCATTCACTCATTCTTTTATAGACGTTTACAGACATTTATAGCGATGTTATTAGGGGGCGATGTGAGTGCCAGGAAGGAGTGCAGTGGTGAAGACGGACGGACACAATCCTTGATAAGAAACTTATGATTTCTTGGGAAAGAGACACAGGAAATACATATTTACATACATTATTAAAGATGAAATTCTGATCAAAGCTGTGAAAAATAAGTAGGACCATGATTACCCCAGTTTTGTGATTGGAGATTGGGGGAGGCAGAGGCTTTCTTGGGGAGTGACATTCAGATGGAGACTTGCGGAACAGGGCTTCTTTATATCAATAATTGATTAGAAAAATGCTTAACAAAAAGCACTGAGGATTGAGAGATGAAATTATAAAGATGGGCATAAAAGGGGATAATCATGAATGCATCAATAATCCTCCCTAGGTGTCAATTTCTTCATCTTTTTAAATTAAATTAAATTAAATTTTATTTTTAAGATTTTTATTTACTTATTTGACAGACAGAGATCACAAGTAGGCAGAAAGGCAGGCAGAGAGAGAGAGGATGAAGCAGGCTCCCTGCTGAGCAGAGAGCCCGATGTGGGGCTCGATCCCAGGACTATGGGATCATGACCTGAGCCGAAGGCAGAGGCTTTAACCCACTGAGCCACCCAGGCACCCCAGTTTCTTCATCTTTAACAACAATGGGTGGTACTAGACCCTGCACAAGGCTTCCCCCCAGCTTCAAGTTTTAGTGAGGAGCTACTAACTTTCAGTGTTTGCCCAAGAGAAATAATTCTGACAGCATTATTACTTGGAATGTTTTACATGAAATCTACAAAAGAATTACTTCTGTGAATATAGTTTTGAATTATATGAAGATGTTTGCAAACTCTTGCTTTTATTAAGCCATCAGTAAATTTCTTATCCTTATTTATTCCTGTTTGAATTCACCAAATGCACTATTGCTTGGAAACTTGTACTCAAGAAACACTAAACTAATCAAGTATACATTCAGGCAAGGGTAATCAGTTATGTAGTTAATTATGTATATAAATTCTTTAATATATAAATATATAAATATGTATATAAATTCTTTTTGAATCCCTTGCTGTTTAAGCCCTGAGATTTAAAACTGTTATTTGGAACTGGAAAGCAAAATTTAGTGCCACGCATTTGATCTTTTTTTTCCTCCTGCTCAGTTGCAGAAAAGTATAAGATACTAAATCTTGATACTAAATAGTAGTACAGTTATAAAATGTCATTATTTTCCATGTAATCCTTTGTGCGCGCGCACACACACACACACACACACACACACACACTGCTCAAAGGGTTATACAAATACTGTTAAATGTATTACAATTTTGACCAGAAACAAAGTCCCTGGCAAAAGACTGAGAGAAGCTAAAGCATTTTGCCACTTTTAAACCTGCTTCTATTCCTCTCCTGATTTATGGCTGGAGCAGGAGCCGCCTTTACCGTATTGCATAGATGGCGTGAGCCCGGCTGTTCTCATCAAATTAATTAATAAAGATCCTAAATGAGTCATAATTTTATCTAGGAGTAATTTTGGCAAGACAACGACTTGGCTGAACTGTCTTGCTTCTCTTCCTCCAAAGAGAATATTAGTCTTGGAGTCCTGGCCACATTTCTGTAACGCAACCCTACGGACCACGACCGCTGGACAGAAGGAGCGGTTTCTCTCCCCACTCTAAAGATGACAACACAGAGGAGAAAATCTGTTATACTTACAAGGGAAAAATCAAGGTACTAACTGTTTAGGTGGGAAACGGGTTCGGGATCCGATAAGTCAATATCGGAATACTGTTTTCGGCGTGTATTTGCTGTGTAACTTCAGTGCCCCTGTCTGAAAATGGGGTAATGATTCTGTAATCCACATGCAAGTAGGCCTTGTGGATTTCTCCAGACTTTCTCAAGATCCAGCTCAGTACACTGACATTTCTGTGGGGGGAGGGGAGGAGAGGCCAAATCTACATTGAAAAGTAATGAAGACCTTGACTGAAGGTTCCTCAGAAACAAAAAAGGGGGGAGGATTACATTACACAACACCCAGCAAGGCTCTCTGAAGCTCCTCCTAAACATTTTTATTTTCCCCCAGATTTCAGTGCCTACATCAATTTCCATATGCATTAGTTGGGGCATTGATAAGATACTATAATATAGAGTCCCTAAAGGCAGTGTTTCAAAAATGGCCTGTCTTTCTGTCTCTATTCCCTAACAGCTAGGATGTAAAAGATGCTATTCAACAGGGCAGCTCTTCCACCTCGTTATTCAAGAACCCAGGTTCTTGGGGCGCCTGGGTGGCTCAGTGGATTAAAGCCTCTGCCTTCGGCTCAGGTCATGATCCCAGGGTCCTGGGATCGAGCCCCACATCGGGCTCTCTGCTCAGCGGGGAGCCTACTTCCTCCTCTCTCTCTGTCTGCCTCTCTGGCTAATTGTGATCTCTGTCTGTCAAATAAATAAAATCTTTAAAAAATAAAATAAAAAAGAAAGAAAGAAAGAAAGAAAGAAAGAAAGAAAGAACCCAGGTTCTTCCTAAGGCTTCACTCTGCTCTGCATTGATATCACATGTGTAATCAAATCAGTTGGATTCCAGCTGCAGGGAAAGGAGAAGAGAACGGGATGGAGGGAGAGCTCTGGGTGGGAAGACCCAAGCTTTCACCTTTCACTTCTGCTACCATTTTATTGGTGATACCTAATCACTTGACCATACCTAATGGGGCTGTTTGCAAATTGGCCACAGTCCTTCACTCTGCCCCGTATCAAACCCTTTTCAGGGTGACTCTGCAGGTCCTCTGATCAAGAGGTAGGGTTTGTTTCTGCCCCTCTTGAATTATTTCTGCTAATAGATGTGATATTGTAACAAACAGTTAAGAGCCTTGACTCTAAGGGGCCTTCTACTTTCTCTCTTGAAATCCTGTCCAGCTGCTGTGTGAACAAATGAACAAGTCCAGCTGGGCTGCTGCAGGATGGGAGACCATGAGGAGCAGTGAGGACTCATCCCAGCGGAGCCCGGCCCCAATGGATGACCTATGGAATTATGAACAGAGTACATCATTGTTCCTGGCATGCTGGGTTCTCTGGGAAGCCAATGCTGAGATGGAGTCAGGAATCAAAAATACCTGTGAAAAGGAAAGGGAAGGAAGCCGGGTGTGGCTGGGGGAGGGGACAGGGGAAGAGCCCTCAGAGCATGATGCCCTGGACAAGTCTCCATCAAGGGGTCCCACTGCAAAGGTTGCCTGTGAGCCAAATCCTGCACTGGACCGAAATGGCTAGACTTTTGTACCACAACCTTGTTCTGGCATCGGGTGGGTGCTACCCTGAGAGGAGAACGACCAGTTTGAAGGCTGCTAGCTGACTCTACTTCCTCCTGTCAAGCAGTGAGTCATCCCTTGAAGAACACTCTGAGTGGTACATCTCTAGTTTTAATTCAGCAAGCTTTAGGGTCATTTGTTATGCAGCAAAAGCTAACTGAGTCATATAACTGCAAGGGAGGCTGGGAAATATAATTGAGCTGGACAACCTCAGCAAACAAAGGAGCCTCCTCTTTTAGAAAAGAGGGTATGGGGTGTAGGCATGTGTGCAAGTGATCATGAATGGTGATAAATTGTTTATCTCTATTCCCTATCTTGCAGAGTTGTGAAAATTAGAGCCTAGTAGACTTCTCTGAGGTGGATCCAGGTTTTGTCAGGCCAGAAGCTTATATAATTTGGAGGTCTCCTTTTTAAGAATACGAAATTACAAAAACAAAATTAAGTATAATACCTTGGAAAGGGCCCCTTATCCTTCTTTAGCTTCATATAGTAAACCTGCCGCTGGATGATGCCTGATGGATGATAGACATTGACAAAAATTACATTATTATTTGTCCAATAAAAATGACATCATATGGCCATTAATTTATTATCTAGTTTATTTATATATATATTACAATTTATTAATTGTTATCTAGTCATCATTTGCACAAACGAGGTGTCAGCAGGTTCACGTAGGTGCAAAACCCATACCAACTTCGGTTTCCTTCTGAGAGGAGTGGGAGGAGTTCATCATGGGCAGAGGCCATTGAGTCCTTCTGTCCTTCCATCCCAGAACTACCTGTGACAGAGGAATCTGCAACAGGTCAGGCTCTAGAAGCTAAATATCTCAGAAATGCCCTTTCTGAGCCTCTTGTAGCCGGGGCTGAGGCACAGCACCAAACACTCAGGACACATACCCCAGACTCTGAGATTAAAATTATGGTGTGAAGAAGAAATCCAGCAGAATGCGGTCTGACAGATGTTTGGAGGCCCAGGGACAGCGTCTCTGGCATCAATGCCCAGTGGCCAGTGTCAGGCGGCCAGGGGCAGCCCCAGTGCTATTGTCCCTGCCCCAGTAGGAGTACAGATCCTGAAGAGCCCCTGAGGTGCCCAATATCTTCCAATAGATTTCCTTTCTTTCTTTCTTTTTTTTTTTTTTAAAGATTTTATTTATTTATTTGACAGAGATAGATCACAAGCAGGCAGAGAGGCAGGCAGAGAGAGAGGAGGAAGCAGGCTCCCTGCTGAGCAGAGAGCCCGATGCAGGGCTCGATCCCAGGACCCTGAGATCATGACCCGAGCCGAAAGCAGCGGCTTAACCCACTGAGCCACCCAGACGCCCCAATAGATTTCCTTTCTTAAATCAGCCAAAGCAGGTGTCTCATGCTTTTGACTAGGACCTTGACTGACATACAATCCATGGGTTTTTAATTTCAGCCCACACAACTGGCGACCAGGAAATGTTCCCTTCCAGTTTGGGTGGATTTCTACATCTGGAGATGCTGAGAATCTGAGGAAAAGCATTTTCCTCCTTCCAGTCAGATTAGTCAAGTTTGACAGCTTCCGCCATTTACTTGCTGAATGACCTTGGGCCACTCTCAGTTTCTAAAAGTCTCTAAAATGTTGCTCCTAATACTGGGTTGGTGTGAGGCTTACTGTGATGGCCTATCTGAGAGCAATCTTTAAATTGTTAAGTGCTTAACAAGTGTAAGTTATTTTTAAATATAAAAAAAGTCTGCCAAGCTCTTGCTCTAAACCTGATCCACTAATTCTCCCCTTTGGGTGGTTTGGGTACTAATTAAAGTCAGTTTACGGGCTTGTACACATTCTTCACATAATTTGAGCCTGTTCCAGCTTGTTTGTGTAATTAATTGGTGGCATTTCCCATGCTAAACGTACCTTTGTAATTTTCTTCTTGCTGCATGAGCAGTAGGAGTCGCCCATCTCAGCAACTCTTAGGTAGTCCTCAAAATTTGTGAAGAAAGAAACTTTCTCATTTGGGTTCTTAAGAAAAAAGAAAGTAAATTTAATGTGGGTGAAAATAATAATTGCAAGATTATTTATGATCCACAAGTCAGTCTTCGTGGTTTTCCATTCTTAGTTTGGAGATTCAGAGTTTTTCTTTGGAGATTTCTTTCTGGAATTTCTCTTGGGTAGAGACTTTAGATAAGATGCAGGAAGCCAATCTTGGAGAGAGCAGACCTATGAGTATTTTTGTAAGTATTCCTGAAATTCTTTGTAACACATTGTTTGGCCTATACATAATATATATTTAAGCAGAGACATTGAAAATACAAAGAAGAAAACTTTCTAAATCCTGTTTTTGCTACTTTGGCATTTAGTTATCTGTTGTTTAGTTGTTTATTTTGTGTATAATTATCCATTGCTGCGTAACACACCACCCCAAACCTAGTGACATAACACACTCCATGATGCACAGATTCTGTGTGGAATTTGGAAATTCAGACAGAGGAATTCAGGAGTTCAGAGTGGAGCGGCTGTCTCTCCTCCAGGGTTTTAGCTGACAGAACTGCTGGTGACTCACTAGCTGGGCTGGAATCATCTGGTGGCTTCTTCACTCACACGTCTACTGATGGAGCTGGGATGACCTGAAGCCTGGACATGGCTGGGGTTCTGACTGGAGTCTGAGCATCTAAATTCAGCCTCGCCGCCATGGCATGTGGTTTGGACCTTGCACAGCATGGCAGCTGGTTCTGAGAAATGTCTTAAGAGCAAACTTCTGGAGAGTGTTCCAAGAGAACCAGGCAGAAGCTCCATGACTTATTATGAATTGACTTCAGAATCCATCTAGTATCACTTCCCCCATACTGTATGGGCCAAAACAGCCACAGGCTCATCCAGATTTGAGGGGAAGGGGACCCCACTGTCAGTGGGAAAAATAACAAAGAAATGTGGGGGCCGGGTTTAAAACACACATCTTGTAAGACCTTTTCACATGGCCAGCACAGTATACTATATACAAACACGCATCTACATTCAAATGCGTTTCTAAAACAAAAGTAGAACCGCATTGTATATTAAATATAGTTTTATGTAAAAAGGAAATGAAAATTTTATTGAGATGATTGTTGAGTTTCAAGAACTTTTAAATTCCAAGTTCTATACAAGGATCTTAAAATGATCACAAAAATACATTTTAGAGTTTCTTAAAAGTTAATTCAGTCAGGGGGTGCCTGGTGGCCTAGTCAGTTAAGACACAGATTCTTAGTTTTGACTTGGGTCATGATCTCAGAGTCCTGAGATCGCACTCCCCAACGCCTCAGTCTCCACGCTCAATGCGGAGTTGGCTTAGGTTTCTCTTTCCTCTGCTCCTCCTCACCACATGCGGGCACGCACATGCTTTTTCTCTCTCTCTCTCAGATAAATAAATCTTTTTTAAAGAAAGGTTAATTCAGTCAAAAAAATAAAATTTTGGAGAAACAATATCCATCAAGAGTTAAAAATATATAGGTCTAAATAGGGATAGTATTTTTAAGTTTCAAAGCTATTGTTTGGTTTATTTATTTTTTTAAAAGATTATTTATTTATTTATTGAGAGAGAGAGAGAGAGAGAGAGAGCATAAGCCGAGGGGGTAGAGGGAGAAGGAGAGAGAGAATCCTAAGTAGACTCCATACTGCCCAAGGAGCCCAACATTGGCCTGATTCCACGACCCCCAGACCATGACCCCAGCCAAAATCAAGAGTCAGCTGCTTAACTGACTGAGCCACCCAGGTGCCCTCAATATTTTATTTAAAGACAAATATAAGACTCTAAACACAGCTTGTGTGTTAAAAAAAGAAAAAGCACTTAATAAGGTGTATTTCATCTCATAATTTTTTTTAAAGATTTTATTTATTTATTTGACAGAGATCACAGGTAGGCAGAGAGGCAGGCAGAGAGAGAGCAGGAAGCAGGCTCCCTACTGAGCAGAGAGGCCGATGTGGGGCTTGATCCCAGGACCCTGGGATCATGACCTGAGCCGAAGGCAGAGGCTTTAATCCACTGAGCCACCCAGACACCCCATCATCTCATAATTTTTAAGATAATGTGAGTTCCATGTAAATCATGGTTTGACTCTTTTGTGGTCGCGGGGCTATGGAGAACCTTCCCTCAATGTTGCTATGCTTCAAACAATCTGGGGCCTATTCACCAGTTGACTCTGATTAGGAGGTCTGGGCTGGGTCCTAAATTCTACATTTCCAGTTAGATCTCGGGAAAAGCTGCAGCTCCTCTCCAGGTCAATTTTTTTTTTTTTAAGATTTTATTTATTTATTTGAGAGGGAGATAATGAGAGAGCGCACGAGAAGGGGCAAGTTAGAGGGAGAAGCAGACTCCCTGTGAGCAGGGAGCCAGATGCGGGACTCGATCCCGAGGCTCCAGGGTCATGACCTGAGCCGAAGGCAGTTGCCCAACCAACTGACCTACTCAGGGGCCCCTCCAGGCCAATTTTTGAGCAGCAAAGGTTAGAACAGAGAGAAGACCTGAACAAAAATACACTTTGCATAGCTCCTATTCTTTAACTTTTTTAATTGTAAAAGAAATACATGTTCATGATATAAAGTTTTAGTATTTTGGACAAATATAATCCCCTTAATGACCATTATCCTTAAGAGAATGGAAAATAATATTAATTAGCATTTATTTGTTTGCTTACATATGTATCTGTTTATTGAGCTCTAAGTGATTTACATGCATTTTCAGGCCTAACACTCAGATAATCATGTAAGGGAAATGCTGTTACTCTCACCATTTTCCGGATAAAGGAATGGAAATACAGAGGGCATAGCTTACTCACCATCATAGCCAGAAGATGCCAAAGGTAGGATTCAAACCGACCACCTTGACTCTGGAGCCTTCCATCTGAACCACAGGGCAAATTTGCCTAGTGTGTTAATTTTCTTCTATGTGCATGCTAACACTAATGAATTCTAATCATAATTTTAAAGCAAATGTGCAACTTTTCCATGCATTTAATTAATTAATTTATTTATTTTGCATGTGAGTAGTTTATTTGGGGAAGAATTCCAGGAAACTGGAGTCAGGGGTTCTTCTAAGAATGAGATTAGGAAGGAGATGAAAACAATGTAATGGTGAGTTAGTGAGCTGGTTCCCACTCTGGGCACGTGGGGCTCCATCGCACTGGAGACCCTCGACAGAACTGGAGGATATACCAGAGAGGCCCCAGACAATAGGAAGGGAATAATTAATGGGGCCAAGAGAAGGCACTCTCTGGGTTTACCTGTACGTAGCTGGTGGCGTGTAGTAATTTTTAAGTTTTAAATTTTTTAAATTTAAATTTAAAATTTTTTGAGTTTAAATTTTAAATTTTTGAGAATTTAAAATTTAAATTTTCATGCATGTAACTAAAGATTTAAATTGAAATCAGTGTGTGGTTTAAAAAAGTAAGTCTCTGACTTCTAGTCACCCAGTCCTCCTCCCCAGGGGCACCTTTTGTGTGTACTTTTGTGTGTTTCTTTTCAGAGGTATGCCATGTAGATGTAAACAAATCTTTAGTTCTCTCCCTTCCTTGAAGTTCTACTGGACTGTGCTTTTAAGAATTTCTATCTAAACATCTCGATTATTATTTATGTGTATGTTAAGAACTCCGTCTTCTTTGGAAGGACCACAGTAATTTTTTAAAGTCTGTTCCATAATTTACCTAACCCTTCACCGATGATACTGATATTTTCAGTATTTTTTTTAAAAGTCAAGATGATTGAGGTAACATATGCAGTAGATTTCATCCTTCTATGTGTACAACACTATGAATTTGGGTAGATGCATAAAGTTCCATCACTCCAGAAGTCCAAATACACCTTGTGGACAGTCCCCAGCATTTCTTCCCAGTCCCTGGCAACCACTGATCTGATCTGTATTTTGCCTTTTCCAAAATGTCGTATAAACGGAATCCTATAGGATGTAGCCTTTCAGGTCTGGTTTCTTTCACTGAGCACAATTGAGATTTATCTGTGTGTATATCAATGGTTGGTTCCTCTTATTACTGAGTTATAGTCCACTGTGTGGATATATCACAGTTTATCCATTCACCAGTCATAAGATGTTGGGTTGTTTCCAGTTTGGGGTAATTATGGATGAATCTGCTATATCTGTGAGTATATCTGTGAGATATATTCTTAGAACCAGAACTGTTGGGCCAAAGGGCTCAAAAGATTGATCTGAGAGTGTCATGCAGCTTTCTGGGAAAGTGGAGCCAACTAGGCATGGCAGTGCGTTTCCCCCCATCCTTAAAAACACAGTGTGTTATTCAATCTCGGTACATGTTTTTGTTTTTGTTTTAAATTTATTTTTTATTTTTTATAAACATATAATAATTTTTATCCCCAGGGGTACAGGTCTGTGAATCACCAGGTTTACACACTTCACAGCACGCACCATAGCACATACCCTCCCCAATGTCCATAACCCCACCTCCCCTCTCCCAACCCCCCTCCCCCCATCAAACCTCAGTTTGTTTTGTGAGATTAAGAGTTACTTATGGTTTGTCTCCCTCCCAATCCCATCTTGTTTCATTTACTCTTCTCCTACCCCCTTAACCCCCCATGTTGCATCTCCTCTCCCTCATATCAGGGAGATCATATGATAGTTGTCTTTCTCCGATTGACTTATTTCGCTAAGCATGATACCCTCTGGTTCCATCCACGTCATCGCAAATGGCAAGATTTCATTTCCTTTGATGGCTGCATAGTATTCCATTGTGTATATATACCACATCTTCTTTATCCATTCATCTGTTGATGGACATCTAGGTTCTTTCCATAGTTTGGCTATTGTAGACATTGCTGCTATAAACATTCGGGTGCACGTGCCCCTTCGGATCACTCGTTTGTATCTTTAGGGTAAATACCATAAAGTGCAATTGCTGGGTCATAGGGTAGTTCTATTTTCAACATTTTGGGGAACCTCCATGCTGTTTTCCAGAGTGGTTGCACCAGCTTGCATTCCCACCAGCAGTGTAGGAGGGTTCCCCTTTCTCCGCATCCTCGCCAGCATCTGTCATTTCCTGACTTGTTAATTTTAGCCATTCTGACTGGTGTGAGGTGATATCTCATTGTGGTTTTGATTTGTATTTCCCTGATGCCGAGTGATGTGGAGCACTTTTTCATGTGTCTGTTGGCCATCTGGATGTCTTCTTTGCAGAAATGTCTGTTCATGTCTTCTGCCCATTTCTTGATTGGATTATTTGTTCTTTGGGTGTTGAGTTTGCTAAGTTCTTTATAGATTTTGGACACTAGCCCTTTATCTGATATGTCATTTGCAAATATCTTCTCCCATTCTGTCAGTTGTCTTTTGGTTTTGTTAACTGTTTCCTTTGCTGTGCAAAAGCTTTTGATCTTGATGAAATACCAATAGTTCATTTTTGCCCTTGCTTCCCTTGCCTTTGGCGATGTTCCTAGGAAGATGTTGCTGTGGCTGAGGTCGAAGAGGTGTTCTCCTCAAGGATTTTGATGGATTCCTTTCTCACATTGAGGTCCTTCACCCATTTTGAGTCTATTTTCGTGTGTGGTGTAAGGAAATGGTCCAATTTCATTTTTCTGCATGTGGCTGTCCAATTTTCCCAACACCATTTATTGAAGAGGCTGTCTTTTTTCCATTGGTCATTCTTTCCTGCTTTGTCGAAGATGAGTTGACCATAGAGTTGAGGGTCTATTTCTGGGCTCTCTATTCTGTTCCATTGATCTATGTGTCTTCGGTACATGTTTTGAAGTGAAATTCTACTTTAGACAATCACTGTGCAAGTATCTACCTCATCAGTCGGTGGGGATCTAACTAAAAGCTTTTAGGGCGGGGCTTGTTGCACAGAGAGTGTCAGAGGATGTTAATTATTGGCTGATCGTCATTGTCAATTAATGAAGCACATTATTATTTGCTTTGCTCTGTTCTTTGTATATTCGGGCATGTTTTTCTGTGAAGATCTCAAATGTTCTATTTATGCTGGCTAGAAATTCAGCTACTGTGTTGTTGTTGTTGTTTAATGAGTAAACTTTATTTTTTAGAGCAGTTTTAGGTTCATTGCAAAATTGAGTGAAAAGTGTAGACAGTTCCCATATACCTCCACCCTGTTCTCAGAATCTCCCCCACTATCAACACCCCCAGCTGGAGCGGTACATGTCTTATGATTGATGAACCTACACTGATACATCATTATCACCCAGAGTTACCTTAGTGTTCACTCTTGATGTTGTACATTCTATAGGCTTTGACAAATGTGTAATGACATGTATGCACTATGTAGTATCATATGGAATAGAGTCATTGCCCTAAAGAATCCTCTATGTTCTGCTTATTTACCCTCCCTTCTCCCTACCCACTGCCAGCCACTGATCTTTTTACTTTCTCCATAGTTTTGCCTTTTCCAGAATGTCATAGAGTTGGAATCACATAGTATGTGGCCTTTTCAGATTGGCTCCTTTCACTTAGTAATATGCCTTTAAGTTTCCTCCGTGTCTTTTCATGGCTTGATAGCTTATTTCTTTTTAGCACTGAATAATATTCCATTGTATGTACCAGTTTATTCATCCACTCACCTGTTAAAGAACATCTTAGTTGCTTCCAACTCTCAGCAATTATGAAAAAAGCTGCTATAAACATCCATGTACAGATTTTTGTGTGGACATAAGTTTTCAGTTCATTTGGGTAAATACCAAGGAATGCGATTATTGGATCTTATGGCAAGAGTATGTTTAGTTTTGTAAGAAACTGCCAAACTGTCTCCTAAAGTAGCTGTACTATTTTTTTTTTTTCATTCCCACTAGCTTTCTCTTCCTGTTACTCCACGTCCTTGCCAGCATTTGGTGCTGTCAATGTTTTGGATTTTGGCCATCCTAATAGGTGTGTAGTTGTGAGATAATAGAATATACATGCACTGGCTTCAGCCCCTGCTTCCTGGCCCAGAGCTTTGAAAACCCTTGTAATTTCCTAAGTGATAAGAGCATGGGAGCATCATTTGTTCTAATATTCGGTCTTTTACCCCCATTCCTGATACAAGACTTCTAAGTCTCTTGGCATTTCCTGGGTGATAGGAGTGTCTTTTGTTCTAATGAGGCAACTCTTGGTGGGTTTCTGGAAGGGGGCTGGCCACCAGAAAGATCAAACCATTACTAGAAGCTTGTGATTTTCAGCCCCACAACCTATTCTCCAGGGAAGAGAGAAGGGCTGGAAATGGATGAAGGGTCAATCATGCCTAGGTGAGGAAGCCGCCATAAAAATCCCAAAGAGATTCCAGGTTGGAGCATGCCTGTGGAGGTGTGGGGAGAGCAGTGCCCAGAGAGGAACAGACATTCCACTCCCCTTCCCACATACCTCGCCCTGCGTCTCCTCTGTCTGGATGTTCATCTCTATCCTTTATCAAATCCTCTTACAATAAATGGGTAAGCAGTAAGTCAACTGTTTCCTGACTTCTTTGAGCAACTCTAACAACGTAATTGAATCCAAAGAGAGAGTGGTGAGGGGCACCTGGGGAGCGCAGTCAGTTAAGTGTCCAGCTCTTGGTTTTGGCTCAGGTCGTGATCTCAGAGTCTTGAGATTGAGCCCTGGGTCAGACTCCATGCTCAGCAGGGAGTCTGTTTAAGTTTCTCTCTCCCTCCGTGCTTCCTTCCCTACTCTCTCTCATTGCCTCTCTAAAAATAAATAAATAAATAATGAAGAGAGACTGGTGAGACCCTCCAGTTTATAGGCAATCGGTCAGAAACACAGGTGATAACCTGGACTTGCGATTGGCATCTGAGGTAGGGTGTCTGTTAAGGTCTTTGACCCATTTTTAATTTTTTACTTTCTTTATTTTGTTTAAAGATTTTTATTTATTTTAGAGACAGAGAGCGTGCCTGTGTGAGCAGGGGGAGGGGTGGAGGGAGAGAGAGAGAATCTTTTTTTTTTTTTTTTAAGATTTTGTTTATTTATTTGACAGAGAGAGCCACAGCGGGAGGGGAACACAAGCAGGGGTAGCAAGGAGGGAGAAGCAGGCTTCCTGCCGAGCAGGGAGCTCCATGCGGGGCTTAATCGCAGGACCCTGGGATCATGACCTGAGCCAAAGGCAGACGCTTAATGACTGAGCCACCCGGGTGCCTTAGGAAGAGATCGAATCTTAAGCACACTGCTCACTGAGCACAGAGCCCAATGCCAGGCTTGACCCACAACACTGAGATCATGACCTAAGCCAAAAACCAAGAGTCAGATGCTTAACCAGCTGAGCCACTAGGTGCCCCTGGCCCATTTTTTAAAAGCAGGCTGTTTGTTTTTTATTGAGTTTTAAGAATTTTTTATATATTTTAGATCATAGCACTTAATTGGATTTTATTTTGCAAGTATTTTCTCCCGGTCTATGGCTAGTCTTCTCATTTTCTTGAGAAAATTCTATTTTCAATTTGTTCCTTTCTCACTTAACAGTGCATCTACTACTTGATTATTTTTTTAATATCAGGCTCCATTCTGAGAGCTGCTTGTTTGGCACATACACTCTGGGCATAGGCTGGCACTTGGGTCCAGGTCACTCTCTTTAAAAATACTTGTGGACATTCTTTACTGTAGGGCTGTGAAACACAGGAGGAAGGTTAACTAATCGAATCCATATTCTGGAATAACCTATGTACAGATATAGCTTAGGTATAATTATTTAGTATGTATAGAGTTATAATAATTTATAGCTAAATTAAATATGACTCCAATTTTTCTATTTTCTACATAGCACTTATCTCCAGCTCAAACATTATATTTTTACTCATTTATATAGGTCCCTATAATCTTAGATCTTCCAATGAAATATAAGTGTAAGATTATAGGGAGCTGTTTTGTTCACCACTGTGAGCCTAAAACAATACCTGGCCCATAGGAGGATGTATGTTCATATTTGATAAATCAATATATGAATAAATTACGCTGGGGTCCTGTATCCTTCAGATATTGGTGAGACCTAAGGGAAATGTGTCTGCCTTGGTTCTGAGCCAATCTCTTGTCTGTTCAGATCTGCCTGTACCTGCCTTCAGATCTATCCTTCAACCAGCGATGATCACATTACTTTCTATTGTCAGAGCAGAAGCCCTCATGGCAGGGAATCCTTTGTTCCTGTGTCTGGAATTGCTCAGAGTGCAGATTTAAAGTACAGAGTATCAAAGAATGGTATTTTTTAGGCTCTTGTTATAACATACGTGACCCTAATTCTGCAAAATCCTTGCTACAGTTGCCAGGAAATGCCCTTGAATCCTGGCAGCCGTCAATTGCCTTCTGCAAGGGCTGCGGCAACCGAAAGAGTTTCAGCAGGAAAGGAACTGCTTTCAGTCCTGGGCTGCCTGGGAAAGTCCCCGTCTGACTCCCTCTGCACAAGAGACTTCCTTTCCATTATTACCTTGGCTCTCTCCATCATAAGGGGCTGAATCAAGAATAAAACCCAACTGGGCTTGTTATTGATCTATGCCAGGAATACATGTGTCTGAGGCATAGGAGAAGATACTCGTGACATGCTAACAGATTAAGTCTGATTAAGATTTAGGGTTGATGATTAGGAAATGTGTTTTTAAAAAGTTACCTTACACCAAAGAAGATATACAAATGGCCAATAAGCACACAAAAAGATGCTCAACATCAGTAATCATTAGGAAAATGCAAATCAAAGTTACAAGAAGAGAGGTGCCTGGGTGGCTCAGCCGGTTGAAAGTTGGCTCTTGGTTTCAGCTCAGGTCATGATCTCAGGGTCATGGTTTCAAGCCCTGCGTTGGGCTCCATGCTCAGTGGGGAGTCTGCTTAGGGAGAGATGGAATCTTAAGCACACTGCTCACTGAGTGCAGAGCCCAATGCCAGGCTTGACCCAGTCCCTCTCCCTCTGCCTCTCCCCGCCCTTTCTCCAAAATAAATAAATAAATAAATCTTTTTTTTTTTTTAATTTATTTGTCAGATAGAGAGAGAGAGAGAGAGATCACAAGCAGGCAGAGTGGCAGGCAGAGGCAGAGAGAGAAACAGGCTCCCCTCTGAGCAAGGAACCCAATGCGTGACTCGATCACAGAACCCTGGGATCCCATGACCTGAGCCGAAGGCAGTGGCTTAACCAGCTGAGCCAACCAGGTGTCCCTAAATAAATAAATCTGAAAAAAAAAAAATTATAAGGAGACAGCCCTTCACACCCACATTAGTACAACTTATAAATTTGTTTTTTTATTTTTTATTTTTTTAAAAGATTTTATTTATTTATTTGACAGAGAGAGACACAGAGAGAGAGAGGGAATACAAGCAGGGGGAGTGGGAGAGGGAAAAGCAGGTTTCCTCCCGAGCAGGAAGCCTGATATGGGGCTCGATCCCAGGACTCTGGGACCATGACCCGAGCTGAAGGCAGAGGCTTAACCCACTGAGCCACCCAGGTGCCCCTATAAATTTATATTAAATAAATTATCGTTTTAAATAAAGTACAGTTATAAATTTATTTTTTTAAAGAAGGGATTGGGAACAGAGGGAGAGAGAGAATCTTAAGCAGGCTTCACAATAGCCGAAAGGTAGAATTAATTAACCCAAATGTCCATCAAGGGATGAATGGATAAACAAAATGTGGTCTATACATATAATTGAAAATTATTCTGCCGTAAAAAGGAATGAAATTCTAATACATGCCCTTACATGAAGGACATTAGGCTAAGTGAAATAAGCCAGTCACGAAGGGAAAATACTGTGTGATTCCACTTATAGCTCGTACCTACAGTAGTCTAATTTATGGAAAAAAAGTACAATCCTGGTTTCCAGGGGCTGGGAGAAGGGAAGAATGAGGAGTTGCTGCTTAATGGGTGCAGTTTCTTTGGGATGATGAAGAAGTTTCAGAGTAAGATAGTGGTGATGGCTGCACAGTAACACGAGTGTACTTAATGCCGCTGAACTGTGCACTTAAACACGGTTAGAATAGTCAATTTTATATTATGTACAGCTTGCTACCAAAAAAGACCAAAAATTTACATCATACACAACTGGATCTATCTCCAAATTAACAATGTAAATGAGGGGCGCCTGGCTGGTTCAGAAGGGAGGGCACGCGACCCTTGATCTCAGGGTCGTGAGTTTGAGCAACACCCCCCTTGGATGTAGAGATTACTAAAGATAAAAAAGCACATAAGCTTAAAAAAACACCCATGAGGGCACCTGGGTGGCTCAGTGGGTTAAAGCCTCTGCCTTCGGCTCAGGTCATGATCCCAGTGTCCTGGGATTGAGCCCCACATCGGGCTCTCTGCTCTGCAGGGAGCCTGCTTCCTCCTCTCTCTCTCTCTCTCTGCCTGCCTCTCTGCCTACTTGTGATCTCTGTCTGTCAAATAAATAAATAAAATCTTTAAAAAAAAACAAAAAACAACCATGACCATGTAGGCCACTTGGCTGGCTCAGTCAGTAGAGCTTGCGACTCTTGATCTCAGGGTTGTGAGTTCAAAGCCCATGTGAGGTGCTGAGATTACTTAAAAATAAAATCTTCAACAAAATGTAAATGAAATAGAAGTAACAACGGTAGAAAACCCCTTTAATAGGCCTCCTGTTTGTCAGGCACTTTGCTAACACGTAGTCATTTTGTTCTGCCAACAGCCCATAATGAGATGGGTTCCATTATTATCTCTAATTTGCAGCTGAGGAAATAGACGCAGAGAGAGGTCGAAGAGCTTGCAAAGCATCACACAGCTTGTAAGCGCTGAAGCCACATCAGCCCCAGGCCCGCCAGAGAGACTTCTCCTTAGCCACTGTGGCACACTAATATGTGTGCTAAGCTAACACAGGGGGCCTCAGAGAGAATAGAGCCCTGCCCCACAACGCAAATGAAACAGCTAGCTGAATGCGACGCAGCTTTTTCATTTCCTCATTTGACAAGCTCTGACTTTTGAGAGGGCTTAAGGTCTTTGAGCAGTGAGGAACAGATTATTCCAAGCCGTTCCTGTGATTGCACTCGCTGATTGTTAAATACTGGTGTGCACCCCTCTTGGGGATCCTCTAGGAGATGCTTAATTTCTGAATGACAACATGAGCATTTCACTCTGTATTGGCTGCTACACAGGAAATGGAGTGAGCAAAAGCCAGCTGATTTCCAGAGAGGCAGAAAGCTCAAGTCACAACTGAGAGTCATTTCGTCCTTGGATTCTATGGCATTCTTTCATGGAAGTACCCAAAATCAGCCGTGCCAGGCCATTCTGGCACGTGCAGCTCTGGAGGACATGAACTCTGGAGAGGAGAGCAGTTGGTGCTTGGAAATGTGCTGGAAACTGACCTCGAGGATTGTGGTCCTTGGCTGTGCTTTGCTAGGATTTCAGAGTCTCTCAACGTAGAGTAGTAAAATTGAGCCCAACTCTCATATTTGAAATTACCTTACCTTATCGAAGTCATCACCTGTGAAACTCGTTGGGTTTTTGTTGCAATACTAGCACTAATTGAAGCTTACTAAGTCCAGGCAATCTGTCAAACCAAACTTGAAGTATCTTATCTCATTGTCACCTTGCAACCTTTTAAGAGAAGTATTATCACCCACATTTTATGGTTCAGGAGGCCCAGAAAGGCAAGGCCTGCCCAAGTCCACACACCCACGAAGAGACAGAGCCTGGAGGCAAACGGGGTCTCCTGAGTCTGTTGCTTGCCCTCTTCCCTGCTTAGTTACGCTTTTTGTTTTATTGCAAAATGCATTTCCATTGATTCTCTGGTAGATAAAGAAAATAAGAAGTAGGATTTTATTAAGTTGAATGACGTGAAACGGCTGCTTTTGCAGGTCAAAATGGTAAATAAAATATTGGCAATTTCATGAATTCAGTCTAATAATTCATAACTGGCCCATTGGTGAATTTTCTTTTTCATATCTTGAACATGCTAATGGACAGATACGCACAAAACTATGCATTGCTGTTAAGTTTTGAAAACACAAGTGTCCCTTAACGTTGTTAAGGGACCCTGAGACCACCTTCCTCCGTGTAAACTTTACAGAAAAGGAAGTTTCCACGGAAAGCAGGGCTACTGAGTAAAACCTCTGTTGTTTGTTGGCCAACATGTGGGCAGAGAAAGTATAGGTCTCTTGGGGAGGGGATGGGACCTGTCTGTGACGGGATGCTTCATGTTTTTAGTGTCTCTCATTTCCACATAGCAAATCCTTGCGTTATTTAAAGTATTAAATGTTACTTCTCAATATCTCTTGACTTCATTATCCTATAGGGTCATATAATGTAAATACACACACTCTGTGTCTGTGTGTGTGTCTGTGTGTGTGTACATATACAGAGTTCATTTAATGTTGATTAAGAAAACCACTATTTTAAAACAGTATATTTCTCTCTCTTCCTTCTTACTGATACCAAGGAAGCCTAAAACAGGCCTTTACAATAATATGATAGAGGACTGAAGTTTTTTAAAAGGGAAGAAATTCTGACACATACTGTAACATGGATGAATCTTGGGGACAGTATTGCTAAAATAAACAAGTCACAAGATAGTAAATATTGTATGGTTTTACTGCTGTGAGGTATCTAGAATAGTCACATGCATAGAAAGCAGGATGGTGGTTGCCAGGGGCATGGGGGAAGGGAAAGACAGGTACTTATTGTTCAATGAGTAGAGAGTTTCAGTTTTGTAAGATACAGAAATTCCAGAGATTGGTCACATGACTACGAGACTGTACACTTAAAAATGGTTAAGATGGGGATGCCTGGGTGGCTCAGTTGGTTAAGCAGCTGCCTTCGGCTCGGGTCATGATCCCAGCGTCCTGGGATCGAGTCCCACATCGGGCTCCTTGCTTGGCAGGGAGCCTGCTTCTCCCTCTGCCTCTGCCTGCCATTCTGTCTGCCTGTGCTCGCTCTCTCTCCTTCTCTCTCTCTGATAAATAAATAAAATCTAAAAAAAAAAAAAAAAAGGTTAAGATGGAAATTCTATGTTACGTGTATTTTACCACAGTGTTCATAAAAGATTGAAGTCCAACTTTACCAAGATTTCTTATTAGCACATGGGAAGGAGTGTGACTCGTCTATGAAAATTATTTTAGAATGCAAAAGTAATGGGGCATCTGGGTGGCTCAGTTGGTTATGCATCTGCCTCTGGCCCTGTTCATGATCTCGAGGTCCTGGGACTGAGCCCTGCATTGGGCTCCCTGCTTGGTGGGGAGTCTGCTTCTCCCTTTCCCTCTGCCCCTTCTCTTGCTCTAAATAAATAAATAAATAAATAATAAATAAATAAATAAAATCTTTTTTAAAATGCAAAATTAAAGACAGCCATTAATTCCTCTTTTAAAGTAGTCCTTGAAGACTACAGGGCTCTCTGAATAGAAAAAGCTAGCTGACAATTTTTCATTTAATGCCAGATTGACTACATTTTACCAACAAGCGTCTACAGTTTGAATGCAGTGGTTGTATGTTCCTTCCAGAATAAACAAGTGTGAAACGGTAAAAACATATTGACAGTGGTTTACTTTTATCAGTTTAATGGCCTAAGGCAGCGTTTCATACTGTTAGATGGTTTTTAAAAGCACAGCAACCTGAATCCAAGACTTTTTATCCTTCCCTCTATGCTCCAAAACCTTAATCTGTAGTTTCATGCAAATAGGGACCAAATTTATAACTTACATTAGCTTCAATGCTGCTAACTACACGTGCACCATAGGTATTTGTTTTTGTTTTGTTTTGTTCTGCTGTTGTTGAGGTGACAGGAAGTTAAGCCTTTGTTCTTTTAAAGATTTTTTTTTTTTAATTTATTTATTTGACAGAGAAATCACAAGCAGGCAGAGAGGCAGGCAGAGAGAGAGGAGGAAGCAGGCTCCCTGCTGAGCAGAGAGCCCGATGCGGGGCTCGATCCCAGGACTCTGAGATCATGACCTGAGCCAAAGGCAGCGGCTTAACCCACTGAGCCACCCAGGCGCCCCAAGCCTTTGTTCTTAAAACGGAGAAGAATCAAGAATATTTCGTGCAACGATTTGGCAACACTTAAGTCTTACCGTGAATATCGTGAATACCGTGCAAATGGGTGCTCAGTGAACAAAGGCACAGGTGGAAAGGGCGAGAGCTTAAGGGAAGTCACAGGTATTTTACAAGAATAAGGTAATTATTATGTGTCAAAATGAAGGAGCTCAGAAAGTTAAATGCAATGGAAAAAAGAGCACAAACCTGGTATCCTTAATTAAGAAGCTTCAAGATCAAAGAGTCTAAATAAGGCTTAAAAGCCTTCAAGGTAAACTTCTTAGGTCAGGACTATGGAATAGCTACTTTGTTTTTAATTATTCTGTATTTAATACCATGTATTTAATGTAAATACTGCATATTTATTATGGAGATACCTCCCTAGAGGTGGGCAGACTGGCTGTCCGTGAAAATCACAAGGCAAATTTTCTACAGTTACCCTCTCGTGCCTTTGAAAGACTTTGATTTGTGCTGTTCTTTCTTTCTGTAAAATGTATTTCATGTGCTTGTGACCTTGTCCTTTTATTACTTCATTTTATTACTAGTCAATAACCATGAGTGATTAAAATTGTCTTTTCAATTGATCAGTTTTAAATAATGCATTAGCCATGACTACTCATTATTGAGTTAGCTCATAAATCATTTCAAGTTGTGATCAGCTCCTTATCAAACAAGCAGGGGTTAATTTCTCTCCTCGTAAGAAATCCAGAGGATTATGGCAATTGATATCTGCTGAGCCTCATCAGTTGTTGTCAGACTACTGTCTGGGTCAGCGTGCCTCAGAATTCCTGGTCCAAAACCTCTTTACATTCTTAAAAATTCTTGAGGATCCCCAAAGAGCTTTTGTTTATGTGGTTTATATCTATTGATATTTACCATGGAAGAGAACTTACACATTTAAAAAATTATTTATTCGCTCATTTGAAAATAATGATAAGCCCATTACATGTTGACATGTTTTTATGAAAAACAAAAACCAAAAAACAAAAAACAAAACTATGCTTTCAAAAGAAAAAGAAAATCAGTGAGAAGATTAGTGTTTTGCGGGACGCCTGGGTGGCTCAGTTGGTTGAGCAGCTGCCTTCGGCCCAGGTCGTGATCCCAGCGTCCTGGGATCGAGTCCCACATCGGACTCCTTGCTTGGCGGGGAGCCTGCTTCTCCCTCTGCCTCTGCCTGCCATTCTGTCTGCCTGTGCTTGCTCTCTCTCCCTCTCTCGCTCTGACAAATAAATAAATAAAATCTTAAAAAAAAAAAAAAGATTAGTGTTTTGCGAATCTCTTTAATCTTTGGCTTAATAAAGAACAAGTATAGATTCTCCAGTCTTCTTCTGAAATCAATCT
This sequence comes from Enhydra lutris kenyoni, assembly GCF_002288905.1. Taxonomy (NCBI): domain Eukaryota; kingdom Metazoa; phylum Chordata; class Mammalia; order Carnivora; family Mustelidae; genus Enhydra; species Enhydra lutris. The sequence continues at coordinate 52,135,041 of NW_019154088.1, forward strand.
GTTGGGCCATGGTCATTTGTTGGAGGATCGAGGGAATTCTGGTCTCACACAGATAGGAGATGACCTTGAGGACCCCTGAAAGGACCTGAAGGATCCCGAGGTCCCTGGGCCACACTTTGAGAATCACTGGATTGGATGATTCTTTTTCTTCATGTTTGTTGACTCCTGCTAAAAAGATGACTATTATACCTCTGATCACTGTTTTCAAAGCAGCCCGAAGAAGGTAAAGTACAGGGATTTCTCATAAGGCATTTCCTCTTGGTAGATTTCCCCTCATCTCGCTAATCATACTTGGGTAACAAACTATAAAGAGACCAATCATTAACCAAGGCGAGTGAAAAGATCATGAGTGATTTAGAATTGGGGCTACCCCAAGACTAGGGTAGGATTTACCATTCCTGGGGTTAAGAGCTCTGCCTCTGTTTTGGGTTACCAGATTTAGCAGATAAAAATACAGGAGGTCCTACTAAACTTGAATTTCAGAAGTCAGAGTACTGGCTTCAGGAGAGCTGTCCCTATGAGATGGGCCTGCTGCTGGGGTTGACATGGGGGATGCAAGGAGCAGGAACCTTGAGGACGGAGCTCTTTTCTGGGCTCCAATGATCCAGGGGTGCAGAGAGAGCCGCTGTACTGAAGGGAGGGAGCCGCATGGCGAGGGCAGGGCAACTGAGCAGAAACCAAGGGGAGAGGCTGGTTTGGGCTGTTCAGAATGTTTGAGGAACTCTAGAGGACTCCATAGAGAGGCTTGCCCCTAGTTTCTAAGTGCTGAAGGGGTCCAAGGCAGAGGAAGAGAGGAAAAATAATGTCTCCCTATCCACATGCCTCCTTTCCAATCACTCTCCTTTCTAGGTCAGAAGCATCTGTATTTGCATTATCTAATGTTGAATTTACATTCACATATCTGCAGACTTTAACTGAAATTCTCAGTACTAATTCATACCTCAATAAGATCGTAGTGAGAAACAAAACCAAATGAACCACAATGCTTTTGGGGTTTTGTTTTTCTTTTAAAGCAAATCCTTTCCCTAGGCAACAAACAATTGACAAAATAAATTCTTTTGACACTATTTACTGATTGGCTTACGTAAATCATTACCAACTTAAAGAAATGGGCAGGAAGCTATTGTAAGAAAGCTTTGATAGGAAAAGGAAAACAAGGATTATGTCACCAGAGATTGAATTTGTCTGTGGAAATAAGACACCATCCATGACAAAGTATTAAATCTCTCTCTCCCTTTTTTTTGTTTAAACTAACATCTCTGAGAGCCCAAAGACTCACTCATTTATTCACTCAACAGTTATGGTGTCCTTCTCTATGCCAGGCCCTGTGCTGGTGGGTGATACGAATATGAAGGGGATGCAGAAAGAAATAACTAACAGCCACAAAAAAACTAATAATAATTCTAAGATATTTTAATAGACAAATGAATGAAAGAAAACATTCCTTGTCAAGCACCATATGAATGAAATGCTCTGTATCCAGGATCACATTTGATGGTAGGTGTATGAGGTCGGCACTATCCTTACCTTCACTTAGTAGATAAGAACATTGAGCTCAGGGAGGTTAAAAGATTTGCCCAAGTCAGTAAGTGGAAGAACCGGCATTCCAATTGGTGACTACTGGCAGGTTGAGGAAAGCTTTCAGTGAGTAGATGACCCTTGAAAAGCAGTTAGGTGTTTCCCGGTCGGAAAGTTGGAGGGAATGGGGTGAAAGGATGGGTCAGTCCTGGAAAGAGAAGAACAGGCAAGAGGAGAGGAGAGGGGAAACAGGGAGTGATTCTGAGGGAGCAGAGCCTGGCTGGGCATTTGGTGTGGGGAGTGGGAGAGAAGTCTAGCAAAAGATGCAGGGTCGGATGTGGGGAAGGAGAAGGGCTTGAGAATCTTACTGAGGAATGGCGGGTTTGTTTCCCTCAGAGGGACTTAGGCAAGAGAGTGACAGAAGCAGATTTGCATTTCAGAAAAATGACTCTGGCAGCAGTTCGATTACAGAGAGGCAGGAAATGATTTGTCTCCCTGGCTCAGGAGAGCAGGAAAGTAATGCCACTCCTGAGAATATAGCCTAGAGAGCCTCTCCAGTATCTGCGCAAAGAGACCAGCGCCGCACTGTTTGCAGCAGCACAATTCCTAAACGTCCTTCAACAGAGAATAAATAAATAAATTGTGGTATCATCACAGAATGTGTACCATATGGTAGTTAAAGTGAATGAATTAGGGCAACACATGTCAACAGGAAGAAAAAACAAAATGGTATGAAAGAAGTGAGTTGCAGAGGGAATATATAGCAGGAGGTCTTTCATAAAGTTTAAAAACCTACAAAGCAATGCGCTAAACTGTTTACCAATGCATAAATTCTAGAGAAAGCACAAGACACACATGATAATAGCAAATTCATGACAGTGCGCTGGGGAAGGAGGCACTTGGGATGGGGGCAGGCCAGTCAAGGTGGGCTTAAATATCTTTATCTATAGCTGTATTTATAGCTATATCTGTAGCTGTATATCTTCATTTCTTTAAAACAAAATGGCAAATAAGACAGTGGTAAGTGATCTAGGAAAGATGTTAGGGTTAGAAGCTGATGGCCAAGAAAAAATTCTTGAGACATCTTTGGTGCAAAAAAGGTGATTTTATTAAAGCATGGGGACAGGACCCGTGGGCAGAAAGCTGCACTGGGGTCATGAGGAGTGGTCCATTATAAACTTCCAAGTTGGGAGGGGGTCTGGGATAGCGTAAGTCTCTAAGGAATTTTGGAAGCAAGGTTTCCAGGACCTTGAGCAGACTAGCTATTGGTGGGAAAAGGTCATTTATTACCGTCTAATAAAACCTTAGTCATGAGACCCTTCAGATGTATATTGGTGGGTCGTATGCTTGGGGGTTTTGAGATAAAGGAAGTTTCCAAAGGAATTTTTATACGTTAAAGTAGACTTACAGGATGGTGGAGGCGGGGTGGGGGAGAGGACGGCTCAGGCTAGGATTGCCTTTTGCCCTTATTAACATCAAGGCAGTTGAGTCCCAAGAGGAATGTCACTCTGCCTGTTTCAAGGACTTGTCAGTGGGCTGTAAGTAGTAAGGAAATTTAACAATTTTTCTTCTGTCTTTGTATCCCACATCATTAGGGATTTGATAAAACCAGTAGAACACACTTGTTTGTTCTCTGGACTCAGTTGTATATTTGACATATAACATTAGAAACATTTAAGCTTAGATCCAAATCATACACCTTCTTCCACAAAAAGAAAGAAGGGAAATGGAAAGCAACAGGGTAGCCCAGAGAAAGGGGGCAGGGAGGCAGACCACTGCACTGTCCAGGCAAGAGGTGATGGGACATTGAGTGACACAGTGGCCGTGAGAATGGAGAGGCCATGAGAAGTAGGTGATTATTGGTTGTGGGGAGTGGGAGAAAGAGTAGAAGCCAAATGACTCCCTGCTGCTGGCTTGCATTACTGAGTGGGTGGTGGGGCCGATTGCCAAGGGAATGTAGGAGAAACAACAGGTTTGGTTGGGGTGTGGTGTATGGACATCTGTTTCAGGCAAGTTCAATCAGAGCCTCTTCTTCCGGGAAGAAATGTCTAATATGCTATTGGATATTCAGGTCAGGAGTTTAAGGTCTGTGGCCGAAATACAAAATTGGTTGTCGCCAGCATTTGGGGAAAACCATGAGAATAAATAATGTGACTATAAGTTTCATCAGAGGACTAAACATAGACGTATAATATGGACAACACTAAAAATAGATTTTAAATGAAGATGAGCTCAGATATGAGACATATGATGTTTAAGTAAAATATGAAACCAGACTTTTACTTATAGTATTTCCAACTTTTAAAAGAAAGTAGTAATCTGCCTTTGACAAATTATATGTCTAAGAGCCGGAGTATGTGTTTTCTGTCTTAACCCCTCATCACCGTGACAAGGAACTTAATAACCATCCTTGAAAAGTCTATGGTCTCTCTGCTGGGTGGTTTGGAATCAGCAAAAAGGCATCGCTAAATTACCAATGGGAAACTGACCTGCTGTTGGTAACCGACTAATGCTCAGAATCACCCAGGGAACCTGCAAAAACAGCGCAGATTCCAGACCAATTGAACTAGAACCCCGGGGCAGAGGCCTGGGAGTCAGCATTTCAAAAAGCCCTACAGGTCAGGCTGGTCCTAGCCAAGCTCAGTAGATACAGTATCAGCTTCTGGACAGCTGTCCTCTGATGTAGTGGGGACTGTCCACCTCCATTTGACTATTAATCCTCCCCTGGGACCTTGGGCAGGTGACTTAACCTCTTTATGTCTCAGTGGCCTCTTCCCTACAATGGGGATTAAGATAGCACCTACTCTTAGGGGAGTTGTAAGGACTAAATGAATTAATTTATACCATGTACTACAATACTATCTGGCAAAACAGTGTAAACATGTAAGAAAAGAGAGTTTCTATAATTATTACTGTTATTAACATCTCTGACAAGGATACTGGGACACTATTGTTACGACTATTTTTGCTAACTAAATATCCTAGTAATATTTTTAAAGAGAATAAAATTTTACACTTGAGTCCTTGGTACTGTCTTTGCCTCCCCCATCTTCCCCGCCTCTTGAAATAGTTGTCTTGTCTCTTTTATTTCTCTGGCACAGGAAATTTATCCTGAAGCTATTGGAAACATGAAGGCATATTTTATGCATGAACTAGTCTATGAGAGTTCTGGCATTCGATAGAGAATTGATTGGTATTCAAATGGCTCTTATTATTATCCAGGTCCTTCAGCAGACCCTGGGGATATTTGGGGTTTCTGGCGGTTTCAGAGGAAGTTTTTCCATGGTTAAGAAATTTACTGTAAAGCAAATTTTGTTTGTTAGACTTCACATCCATGCATGCCCTGAAGACTTAATTATATGGACTTCCTGAGGTAGATGTATCATATCACAGCCACTTTTTCAAAGGGAACACTCCTGAATTATTGTAGTGCATATAGATTCCTAATGCAAACAGGTTCATCAAGATGAAAAAAACCCACATGTGTCTCATAGACATACTATTTACCAATCATCTTGCTAATTATCTCATACTAACCATACACCTTGGGTATATTTTATGAATAATACAGACTCATTTTTTAAAAATTATGTAAGTTTCAGGTATACAGCATTCAGCATAATAATATTCATATTATTCAGCATAATAATAACAATACAGCATTTGTGTATACTACAAAATGGTCAGCCCGCAAAATCTAGCTACCATCCATCACCCTACCATAAGGATCCCCTTACCCCTTTGTCCAACTACCAATCTGTTCTTTGTATCAGTGAGTTTGTTTTATTTTGTTCTGTTTGTTCATTTTCATTGTTTTTTAGATTCCACATGTGAGTGAAATCATACAGTATTTGTGTTTCTCCTTCTGATTTTTTCCATGTAGCATACTACCCTTAAGCTCCATTCATGTTGTTGCAAATGGTGAGATCTCATTCTTTTTTTATGTCTGAGTATTATTCGTGTGTGTGTGTGTGTGTGTGTGTGTGTGTGTGTAGTTTCCATACCTTGGCTATTGTAAAGGATGTTGCAGTGAACATAGGGACGCATATATCTTTTTGAATTCGTGTTTTCATATTCTTTGGGTAAATCCTCATTAGTGGAATAGCTGGATCATACAGTTCTATTTGGAATTTTTTAGAGAATATCCAGTTTTCCACAGTGACTACACCAGTTTACAATCCCACCGATAGTCTACAAGTGTTTCTTTTTCTCTAAATCTTCTCCAACACTCATTATTTCTTATCTTTTTTTATAATAACCATTTGAATAGGTGAGAGGTGATAATTCATTATGGTTTTTTTTTTAAAAAGATTTTATTTCTTTATTTGACACAGAATAGAGTGAGCACAAGTGGGTAGAGAGTCAGGGCAGAGGCAGAGAGAGAAGCAGACTCCCTGATGAGCAAGGACCCCAATGTGGGACTCGATCCCAGAACTGGGATCATGACCTGAGCTGAAGGCAGACACTTAACGGACTAAGCCACCCAGGTGCCCCTTTTGTTGCGGTTTTGATTCGCATTTCCCTAATCATCAGCAATGTTGAACATCTCTTCATGTGCATGTTGGCCATCTGTAGGTCTCTTTTCCTTTTCTTTCTTGTTTTGTTTTGATTTGTTTTTGTCTTGTTTTGTTTTTCCCCATGCCCACCTGCAGCTGACTCACCTCTCTTATATATCTTCTTTGGAAAAATATCTATTCAGATCTTCTGCCCATTTTTTAGTTAGTTATTTGGTTTTTGTTGCTGTATTGATTCATTTTGATAGTATTCCTCTACATTGAAAGTTACTCAGTAGTTTTAATTTCCTGAGAAGTTAATGATTCTAAGATTTTTGCCTATTAAGTGGTTAATTATTTCTAAATCATTACTAAAGTACATTTAGAGAGCTCCATAAAAATGTAGCCAAGTAAGAGAGTGCATGAAATGATGCAATGTTAACATTTCAACACATGAAAAAAATGCTCAGAAGGACAAATTAAAACCATAAGGAAACACCACTAAATACTACTAGAATGACTAAAATCAGGAACACTGATAATACCAAGTGGTGACAGGGAGGTGGAGAAATTAGAGTTCATATACAAAGGGAATGTGAAATGGTATAGCCACTTTGGAAGCAACTTGAGCATTTCTTCTTTTCTTTTCTTTTTTTTCCCTTTCTTTTTCTTTTTAGAGGCATGAGCCAGAGAGATAGAAAGGGAGAGAGAGAATCTTAGACAGGGTTCAATCTCACAACCCAGAGATCATTACCTGAACCAAAATCAAGAGCCGGACACTATTTTTTTTTTTTTAAGATTTTATCTATCTATTATCTGTCTGTCTATCTATCAGAATGAGAGAAAGAGAGAGAGAACACAAGCGGGGGGTGGGGGGAGGGTGGCACGTAGATGGGGAAGCAGGCTCCTGCTGAGGAAGAAGCCTGATGCGGGACTTGTTCATTGAACCCTGGGATCATGACCTGAGCTGAAGGTAGATGCTTAACCAGTTATTAAGCCACCCAGGTGTCCCAAGAGTTGGACACTTAACCAACTAAGCCACCCAGGTGCCCTGCAGTTTGACCACTTCTAAACTTGAACATACACCACTATTTGACTCAGCAATCCCACTTTTATGTATTTACCCAAAAGAAATGAAAATCTATGTTCCCACAAAAACCTTTATGCAAATATTTATAGCAGCTTTATTCATAATTGTCCCAAACTGGGCATGACCCAAATGTCCTCCAGTGTAACCGGATAAGTACTTTGTGGCATAGCCATATGTGGGAAGCTGAATAATGGCATGCCCGAGAATATCCATGTCCTAAAACCTGGAACCTCTGAATGTTGCCTCATATGGCAAAAAGAAAGCAGATATGACCAAGTATCTTGAGATGGGGGGAATCCACGTGCGTCCTCGTAAGAGAAAGGTGAAGGGAGATTCGACTCCAGATCTACACAAGAGGAGGCACAGCAACCATAAAGCTGGGGATTGGAGTGATGTGGCCATAGAGCAAGTTTTCTGGCCACCACCTAGGGCCGGAAAAAGCCAGGAAGGGCTATTTCCCTGAAGTGTCCAAAGGCCCTGCCACCCCCTTGATTCAGGCCCAGTGATACTGATTTCAGACTTCTGGCCTCCAGAGCTATGAGAGAGTACATTGTCTTAAGCCATCAAGTCTGTGGGAATTTGTTACAGCAGCCATAGGAAACTAATACGCCACACAATGCAATACTACTTAGCGATAACAAGGAATGAGCTATTGATCACACAATGTATATTGTGTGCATATCACACAATGTAAGTTTCAAATGCATTATGCTCAGTGAAAGAAACCACTCAGAAGGCTATATGATGTCATTTATATAAAGTTCTTATAAAGTTCTTGAGAAGGCAAAACTAGAGGGACTGAGAAAAGCTCAGTAGTTGTCAGGGGTTGGGAAGGGTCAATTGTAAAAGGGCCGCATAAGGGAGTTTTTTGGGATTATGGAACTGCTCTGAATCTTGACTGTGGTGGTGGTTATGTACTCTATTTGTCAAAACTCATAGAACTGTATACTGAAGAGGGTAAAGTTTACTGTGTGTGAATTCTAAAATAAAATTTAAAAAAGAATTCAAGCTTCAGCAGCTGAGAAAAATGTCAAAGTGCTAATTTTAAAGATCACATAACACAAGTCCTTGTCCTAAGAGGCATTGGTTTTCAGCTCAGACCTCAATCAGAAAACTTCCCTTTCCACTAAAGGAGAGCTTAACCCTTTGGTAGTTGGCAGTATGGGAACACAGAAGATCGGAACTGAGAGCATATTCTTTAGGTGACTGACCAGAGAATGCAGGGAATTCATTCTAGAGGGAAAAGAAGCTTCTCGGCTGGGAGAATAGAGAGAAGTAGCATTCCTAGGTAATAGAGGTCTGCATCTGTATGGCGTATTGTAGGGAATTAACTCCTTCAAGAAGGGTCCTTCAGGTGAATTTTAAATAACCACACCAACGAAAGATTGAGTTTTTCTGCAAAAGGCCCAAGATATAAGAAAGTGACAACATACTGTTGATCTGAGTGGTTCAAGACAGAAGGGGCACAGTGGAGCTGGGGCAACACAGGGGTGCCTGGGGGCCTCCGTCAGATAAGCGAATCCCTTCAGCTCAGGCCATGATCCCAGGGTCCTGGGATTGAGTCCCTCATCGGTGTCCCCACTCAGTGGGGAGTCTGCTTCTCCCTCTGCATGCTGCTCCCCCTGCTCATGCTCTCTCTCTTACTCTGTCAAATAAATAAGTAGAATGTTTAAAAAAAAAAAAAAGGAAAGAACTGGGGCAGTGCAAAATGAAAAGTCAAACTGGAGCAGACTCTTCTCCGTGCTGTGATCCTTGTTAAGGGTTTCCACTCAGCGGGGAATTGGGTGTTTGTAGTCAGTATCCTCCTCGACACGCTGGTAAGGGGCAAGTGCGGTCATGCTGGAGGGCAGTGTGCTCCTTCCTGAGCTGGTTCCATCATTGTCAACCATTCTTCCCTTGCTCTCACAAAGGTTCAAGTTGAAACTCCCTTGGGGCGCCTGGGTGGTTCAGGTAGTGAAGCGTCTGCCTTTGGCTCAGGTCATAATCCCAGAGTCCTGGGATCAAGTCCTGCATCCGGCCCCCTGCTCAGCAGGGAGTCTGCTTCTCCCTCTCCTCTCTGCCTGCTTGTTTTCTCTCTCTCTCTCTGACAAATAAGTAAAATCTTAAAAAATAAATAAATAAAGTTGAAGCTCCCTTTTAGGTATGGTTGCCCATAAAGAGTTATTAATGAGAAGCAAGAAAATGGGGGAGTTTTGAAATATTGTAAATACTCCCTCTCTGGCCTCTGGGGTCCAAAAACTTAAGCTGTATAAAACGCAGCATCTTGTTTTTCAGTCAATGACATGACTGTGGACACGCAATCCAGACAGAACAGGGCAGCGGAGAGGTCTAGGGGTGCAACGGTGCCATTTCATTCTATCCTGGTCTCTGCTGAAGCTTGCTATCACCTGGTGGCAGTTTACTGACGTTGCCGGAAATAATTCTGGGGCCTGTGGCCGTCTGAGTCTTCCAGGACAGCAGGAAAGATTCCAGGAATCTCTGCTGGTTGGCAGTTGTCTTGATGGCCTGCTCTGGGGAGACTGAGCCAAGAATATACTGTACCCCCCAGGGAGTTACTTTCAACCTCTGTACTTCTTAAGGCTGGAACTGTCTGCCATTTCCCTGCCTGACCTAGCCCTCATTCCCATATTTCTCTGCAGAAGAATTTTAATTGGCCCCTGTTTGGGAAACAAGTTTCGAAGGATTATGGAAGCCAATTGGCAATTGCATTATGTTTGAATTCATCTCATTGCGGGATGTGTTATCATTGTTCTGTTTTATTTTGTTTTGTTTTACAGTAAACGGGATTAATTCATTATATTTGTCAGCAACTAGAAAGCTGGCCAATTATCTGTTAAGCCAGTCCTAGTTGGTGAAGAAAAAAATGCTGTTATCTTAAAATGTGGTGAACCTAAGCCTGCTTGCTCTCAGATCCCTTCCTCAGATTTCTGCTCTGCCGGCCTATTTCCTAGGTCCTTGTATCAATGAGATTCCAGCGGAGTTTGGCCAACAGGAGGCAGAATAATGATCCTCTGAAGATATCCACTCTTTAATTCCCAGAACCTGTGAAAATGTTAAAATGTGACATGGCAAAAGGGGCTTTGTAGATGTGATTCAGATTATGGACCTGAGATAGGGAGATTGTCCTGGATTATCCAAGTGGACTCACTCTAACCATATGAGCCCTTAAAAAGAGAACCTTTTCTTACTGGGAATGAGAGAAATGAGTCAGAAGGGGAAGTCTGTGAGATTGAAGCATGAGAATGACTTGATCTGCCATTGCTGGCTTCGAAGACAGAGGAAGAGGGCCACGACAAGCAATGTCGACAGCCTCTAGAGATTAAAAATCACCCCTGTTTGACATCCAGCAAAGAAATAGGGACATCAATCCTACACCCGCATGGAGCTGAATTCTGCCAACAACGTGACTGAGCATGGAACCAGATTCTTCTTCAGAACTTCCAAAATCAACTGCAGCCCTGCGTGCCCCTTTACTTCAGCCTTGTGAGATTAAACAGAAGACCCAGCTGAGCCATACTTCCTTGGACTTCTGACCTACAGAACTGAGGCCCCTGGGTTCTGTAATATCAGTTCTTCCTATTGTCCCTCCAACCTGAAAGTCCTAAGACCTTTGTGCTGTTGCAAATATCGGGGGTAATTTATATTTCTTGCTGGTCTTCTCAGCCTCTTCCATCTCCTGGGTTACCAGTTCACCAGTAGAGAGTTCCATCTGCTTTAAATACTTCGAGTGGTTTGAGTGTCCTGATTTGACTCTGTATGACAAGTATAGGATAATTCAGCTTTTTGGTAGTGATTGGAAGGGAGGGTACGATCATTTATTCATTCATTCAACAAACATGCACTGAGAATCTATACTATGTATATCATTGGTGAACAGGGAAGACAAGGTCCTTGACTTCAGTGAATTTGACACTGCAGTCCAGCAGACAGTTTTAATTAGTAACAAAAGTAAAGCATTAGCATTGTGACAAAAATCAAGTATCTGTAAGAACATAAAATGAGGAGTTCTTAAACTGACCTAGGAACTAGGGAAGGATTCTATAAAGAAGAGATATTTAATGAGAAGATTTCATAGGGTTCTCCAGAAAGTATGAGCAATAAAGTTGGGAAAAGGGTTTGCTGGAGAACAGGAGTAAAATAGCCCTGTTTTATTCTGCTGGAAATTTAATCAACAAAAAACTATTGGAACTAATAAGCAATTACAGCAAAGTGTCAGGGTACAAAGTTAATATACAAAAGTCAATTGTTTTCCTATATATGAGCAAGAAACAATGTAATCTGGAAAATAAAATGTTATCATTTATGTAAGCACCCCCAAAAAGGAAATACTCAGGTATAAATCTAACAAAATTCATATAAAATATTTATGAGGAAAACTACAGAACTAATGAAAAATATCAAAGAAGAACTAAATAAATGGAGATATTGCATGTTCATGGGTAGGAAAACTCAATATTGTCAAGAGGTCAATTCTTCCCAACTTGATCCACAGATAAAGTGCAATTCCAATAAAAATCCCAGCAAGTTATTCATGGATATAGACAAGCTAATTGTAAAGTTTATATGTAGAGACAAAAGACCTAGAATAGACAGCACAATATTGGAAGTGAACAAAAATGGAGGATTGAAACTGCCCAACTTCAAGATTTATGATAAAACTATCATAGTAATTATGATAAAGCTATAGTAATCAAGATAGTATGTTGTTAAAAGAATAGACAAATAGATGAATGGAACAGGAGAGCCCAGTAACAGGACCACGTAAATATAATCAACTGATCTTTGCCAAAGGAGCAAAGGCAATATAATGGAGCAAAGGTAGTTCTTTTCAACACGCTAGAGCAGCTAGACACATACATGCAAAAAAAAAAAAAAAAAAAAAGAATCTAGACACAGACCTTATATCCTTTACAAAATTAACACTAAATGTAAAATGCAAAGCTCTGAAATTCCTGTAAGATAATATAGGAGGAAACCTAGACAATCTTAGGTGATGATGCTTTTTAGATACAACACCAAAGGCATGATCCATGAAGGAAATAACTGATAAGCTGGACTTCATGAAAATTAAAAACTTCTATTCAGTGAGAGACACTATTAAGAGAATGAGAAAACAAGCCACAAACTAGTAGACAATATTTTCAAAAGATACATTGACAAAGGACTGTTATTTGCAACATAGAAAGAACTCTTAAAACTCAACAAGATAACAAGCAACTCAATTTAAAAATGGGCAAAAGGTCTTAACAGACACTTCACCAAAGATGATATGCAGATGGTAACTAAGCACAAGAAAAGATGTCCACATTGTATGTCATTAGAGAATTGGACACTGAAATGAAATATGAATACATACCTATGACCATGGCCCAAATGCAAAACACTGGTGACACTAAATGCTGGTGAGGATGTGGAGCAGTGGGAATTACCATTCATTACTGGTAGGAATGCAAAATAATATAAACACTTTGGGAGACAGGTTGGCAGTTTCTTACAAAACTAAACATTCTCTTTTATGATCCAACGATCTCACTCCTTGGTATTCACCCAAATGAATCAAACACTTATGTCTACACAAAAACCTGCACATGAGTGTTTATAGCAGTTTTACTCATAATTGCCCAAACTTGGAAGCCATCAAGGTAGATAAATAAACTGGTACATATAGACAATGAGATATTATTCAGTGTTGAAAAGAAATGAGCTGTCAAGCCATGAAGAGTGATGGAGGAAAATTAAATGTATATTACTAAGTGAAAGAAGACACTTGGAAAAGGCTACATAATGTATGATTCCAACTATATGACATTCTGGAAAATGCAAAACTGTGGAGACAGTAATATGATTAGTGGTCACCAAGGATTAGCGGGGGGTGGGGGGTTAAATAGGCCAAGCACAGAGGATTTTTAGGGCGGTGAACTATTTTGTATGATATCACAATGGTAGATACATGTCATCATACATTTATCAAAACCCATAAAATGCACAACACCAAGAGTGAATGTAATGTAGACTCGTATAAATCTAAACTATAAACTTTGAATGAAAATAACATGTCTGTGTAGATTCATCACTTGTAAAAAATGTGTCACTGTGGTGAAGGTTGTCGAGAATGGGGCAGTTTGTGCATAGGTGGGGGGGGCAGGAGGTATATGGAAATTCTCTGTACTTTTGCTCAATTTTGTTGTGAACCTAAAGAAAACTGCTCTAAAAAATAAAGTTTATTAATTTAAAAGACCCTCTTTGCTATTTTAGTGAAGAGCCAAGTTAAGTCCCATCTTTGACAGCTTTCTTGGCCAGTCTACCTGCTCTCAGAGCAATTCATTCTGGAACCACACTGTTGTTTGACCTTATTTGACTGGACACCAGAGCAGATGTCTTAAGCGGCATCTTTTTCACACATTTTTGAGAAGTGCATAAAGTGAAAAATGATTTTTTTTTTTGGCTAAATCAAATAGATAATGTACCCAACAGGTACCCTTATCAATTTAACACAGGATTGTGAATCCAACAATTCAACTTCTAATAACTTATTGTGAGAAAATAATCATTTAAAGAAATTCAACACAGGACAACCCTTTCGGGTCCCCTCCCTCCTCGGGAGCTTTGTACTATATCTATGCTATCGCTCAATAAACCTTGTTTCGCTGCTCACCACTCTGTCTGGTCTACCCCTTCATTCTTTGAAGTGGTGTGACCAAGAACCACAGGCACTGACAGAGAGAAAATCCTGGAACACCCATGCTTTAATAAAACCATCATTTTGCACCTAAATAAATTAATTAATAAGGAAGTCCAACATAGCATTGTTTAGAATAGTAAAAATAAAATGCAATTTAAATATTTACCAGTGCAGAATCAGTTATAAAAAACAAAGGGCATATATGCTTTTTAATAGTGAAAAATGTTGATGCAGATCTATATTTATTGACAGGGAAAGATGCCCACAGCATTTATTGCAAGAAAGTAGCAGGTTATAAAACCATATGCATATCTGTGTGTATTCCCACACAGTATCCCTAGGTGGTAGGTTTTGGAACGTATGCCAGTTATCAATTTATTGCTTTTCTGCTTCACATTCATACTTCATTCCTCATTCTGCAAAAATGGCGATAGCCCCTATATATTTTCCTTTGCCAGCAGATACATATGTTAAACTTTACCAGTATAGGGAGCTTGCTTTGTGGACAGAAGGGAGTTTCCTCCCTTGTTCCAGTGTACTGCTTTGGCAGGCTCGTGTCTCCAGAAAATTCCCCAACACACATACCCAACCTCTCCAGTGGTTTTGCAATTGAATGCTTCTGGAGCGACTCCTCCCTCTGATTAGCTCTCCCCAGCACCCTAGAGAGTAGATTTTGAGCCAGTTTGGACCACACAGCAACACAGTAACTTCCCTGCTGACCCAGGTTGACCACAACCTGCCCAACAAATCCTCTCCTCTGCTCTTGGTGGAGAGGGTCCTTGGACCCTCTATCTCAGGTCTTGGGGTTGGGGCTGCCCCTCATATCTGCCTTTCTTATATTCTTTAGAGCTCTCTTTTTCCTACTGGCTGACTCCTTATTTCTCCAATCCCCTGCCATAGTTAAGAATTCTTTATATTAAACTTTCCCCGTTCAAAAAAAAAAAAAAAGAAAGAAAGAAAAAGAAAAAGCCAGAACACAAAAAGCAAACCCTAGATAAAATTACCTGTAACTGTACTCTTTCTGTGATAACTACCATTTACACCTTGATGTATACACTCTAAACCTTTTCTCTTATGCAAATGTGTATGCATGTATTATATATGTATGTATATACTTATAAAATACATATCTCTGTGTCCACATATAGTATTTAAAACAAAAGGTAAAGCACATTGTATGGGTTATTTTATAAAATTTCTTTTTTTGTGTGACATTTTCTGTATCAATATTGACAATGGTTCCATTGGGATATCTATCTATATACCTTAAATTTGTTAAAATTTCCCCCTTGTCTGGGACATTTAGGCTCCTTTCCATCTTATATTACAAATGATGCTCCAATGAACAACTTCATGTCAGATATCTCTTGTTTATTCCACCAGATCCACTTTCTACTTTTTTCCATCCTTTTCTCAGCTCTGCTCTCCTTCAGGGAATAAATTAACTGGTTCCTTTGCCCTCTGGTTTCCAGTGTGGTTCAGCCAACACAAGGTCCTGCAGGAGATTGGAGACAAGGACAAGACTGAGATCAGGGTATTAGTCCCTGGCTCCCCCCTTCTGAGGTCTTCTAGAGCTGGCTGTGCTCCTCGACTGAAGGTCACTGTTCTCAACATGGCCAATCCTTTCTTCCCCTTTCTCAGAACCAATCCTTCCTTTGTCCTTTTTCCTCTGCACCTCCTCAAGCCCTGGGTACCTGCACCATCCCTGTGGTTTTCCTACAGCCCCTCCATTTCTTGGTAAGTGAACCCCACGTGAATTACCCTGGTTTGAGAGTGCCAGGTGTTCTCTTCCTAATACAACCTTTAAAACTAAATCTTTGTGGGACGCCTGGGTGGCTCAATTGGTTAAGCAGCTGCCTTCGGCTCAGGTCATGATCCCAGGATTCTGGGATCGAGTCCCACATCGGGCTCCTTGCTTGGCAGGGAGCCTGCTTCTCCCTCTGCCTCTGCCTGACACTCTGTCTGCCTGTGCTCCCACGTGCTTGCTCTCTCTCTCTAACAACAAAAAAAAAAACCCAAAACTAAATCTTTGTGTATGTCTTTCATTATATTCTTCAAGTAAATTTCTAGATGGAGAATTTGCTAGGACATTGAGTATACCTGTTTGGTTTTTTTTTTTGTTTTTTTGTTTTTTTGTTTTCTGCAAAAAAGCTTTATTTCCATTGGGTGTGTGGTTTGGGAGAGGGCTCCAGGTGGTTAAAAAGCTGCCTGTGGCTGCAGGGAGAGACTGGGGCAGAAGCCCTGGCATCAGGGGGTGGCCAGAGAGGCCCCTTAAAGGCTGCTGGGCTTCAGGGTTGTGCTTGAGGGTGAGTCTTTGGACACGATCCTAACCTAGCCCAGCTGGGGGCAGCTAAGCTGCGAAGGTGAGTCAGGTGGTCCCCATCTTTTTGATGCATTTCAACTCTTCACCCAGGAAGTGGTTCTTCAGGAAGTCAGAGAGATGGGGGTCTACACAAGCAGAACTCAGGGCACGAAGCTCCAGAAAGGCCTGGTTCCAGTTCTTCTCCAAAACCAAGGTGGCTTCCATGGCATCCAGGGCTTTATCACCACTCCAACTGGGAAGGTTTCTGCACGTCTTGGATGAGGGCATGGTTACTGCACGGGTTTGGCATCTTCCAGAGATGTTCAGTACCCTCCAGCTTCTCCTCATCCAGCCTGAGGAAGAAGGGGCCCACGTCATCCACAGTTACATCCTCATGGTTGAAATAGGAGCCCAGAGAGAGGTAGGTGTTGGAGGCTGGCAGAGGCATGTTGACCAGGCAGCTGATGGTGGTGGCCTCCATATGAGTGGAATAATTCTCATGAATCTGGGAGCTCATGGTGGATCCATAATAAGGAGCTAAACTCAAAATAGGGTGCTGGCTGGTCCCAGAGGCAGAGTTTGGCCGAGATGATGACTCCCAAGGTGGTGACTGGAGGAAAGTTTGGAGGTTGGTTGAAGACTGGTAGAAGGGATGTCGCTGGGTTGTTCCATCCAGACATTGTTGAGGCAAAAGACAGATCCCTGGGACCTCCCAGTACACTGCCTGAGTAAACCTGTTTTTAAGCTGTGTGAAACATGTTTTGGTGTTCAGTTTAGTTAGAATGTTTATAATCTTGGTGGTGTAAGACGTCACCTTCTAAAAAAATATGTAATCTAAACTCTGGGTTCAACCAGATGAGAATATACCTAAAGATTTAATAAGGATAAAGAAATTGGCAAGGAATACAGCCCACTGTTTACCCTGGTCCCTGAGAAGTTCTAGAGACCCCTAAATCTTTCTGAGCTTTTTAATAAGCCCATTTTGTGAAGGAGTTATTACTAGGATCCAACTAGAAAGTGAACTAAAGAAAGAAATCTAAACAGTTGATGCTGGTTTACTGAGTAGAATAAATAAGCCTTCCACACGGTAGCTGTTATCTGGGCTTCTGAGAACTCATTCATCCAGTTTCTAACACAGGTGACCAAAATTTGTCTTCATGTTTCAACGTGAGACCCAATTCTCATGATGATGATTTCTTATACCGGAGCCCTTCTAAGATAATTTAAAACAGGTGTGGCAGATATGACTGTTTAAAAAACTCAAAGCACAAGAAATACTCCATCTTTTACAGGGTGAACCCTATGAAACTGATGTTTTGTGAGTTAAAAATTGTCAAATATCAGCAATTTCATATGCTTTACCCTAGTACTTTTCTCTAAATCAATTTAATTCTATTTTGTGCCTTCGTCTTGCCATGCTGGCTAGAAAGATAACCTTAGCTGTTTGCAGGACTCCTCTCCACCGACTCTTCATCTACCCCTGTCCTTTCTCCAACCTCCTCCCCTGCTTGAAAATATGTCAGACTTTCTGGGTGAATAGGGAGTCGGGGGGAGGAGGAGAGCATCTGTTCAAGTCAATGCTGTATCTTCCATGTTCTCTGTCTGCCTCTCTTCTTCCTAGGCTATAATGGGAGCATGGGAATCGAGAAGCTGCCTAGGGATCTGGCTGGGCAAACTGGTCAGCAGTTTCTTCTCTGAGGTCTCTTACTGTTCCCATAGTTGCAGAGCTGTAAGTAAAAAGGGGTTTCCAGATGATCATGCCGAGGCTTACCACAAAGGAAATGGATCACTGTCCACAGTCCCTGGAACATCATAGGTACTCAGTAGATATTGATTGAAAGAATAAATAAATGACTGAAATTGCCAACCTAAGCAGACCAAGCAGAGTGAGCAGAAAAAGAGCAACAGCAAACGCATACAGGACTCTTCACGTGACAGGCATTGTTCCAGTTGTTTTGCATAAATTAACTCCGTTCTTTTTTTTTTTTTTTTTTTAAGATTTAAAAAAAAAATTATTTGACAGAGATCACAAGTAGGCAAAGAGACAGGCAGAGAGAGTGGGGGGAAAGCAGGCTCCTTGCTGAGCAGAGAGCCTGATGCTAGGCTTGATCCCAGGATCCTGGGATCATGACCTGAGCAGAAGGCAGAGGCTTAAACCGCTGAGCTACCCAGGCACCCCAAATTAACTCTGTTCTTGCAATGACCCCAAGACTAAGGTAACTGAGTAGAACTAAAGCATTTTCTCAAGTGTGTGGCCCACCACTATAGTCTGGTTCAAAAGCCTAACTGCTTAAGTTCTAATCCACACTGCCCCCAAGCATGGAATCACAGATGCATTCTAACTTTGGAGAGAAGGAGGTAGGCTTTCGATGTCCTTGGGTGTTTCATTTAGCTTCAACACAGATTTTGCTAGGGACATTTCTCTATGATATGATCACTAACAAAGCCCGGACAACCTCGGGCTTGCAGCAGCCCCCTGGCATTCCCCTCTGGCACACTTCGCAGGACTGGTCATGTGAGAGAGACCGCTAACAGCAACAATTGCTGGGTGATGAATGGCTAGAAGTAGGGCAGCTCAAAGCATGATGGAGACCAGGAATGCAATCGGGAAGTGCTGACCTGGGACTTGGAGTGGGGTAAGTTGAGCCGTGATGGATGGAGGGCGACAGCTGTGCGAACAGCATGCTGGCACACACCGGCCGAGAAGCGCTGCTTCATTTGAACTGAAACAGGCAGCTTGAGAGGCAAGCAGTGACCAAAGCCACAAACCAAAATACAAACCTTTCATTAATCTTTCCAACCACACTCATACTTTTGGGTAGTGTTGTTCAGCATCATTCTTCAATATGATTAAAAAAACCAACAACAACAACAACAACAACAAAAAAAAAAACAAAAAAAAAACCACCAAAACCCCAAAACAACCATGATGCAGAGCAATGGGCCTGGGGCCATTCACTATGAGACTTTTGAGGGAAGAACAGGCAGAAGAGGCTTCAAGCTGATATCTAATGAGCCGATCTCCAAACAAAGGCTTCTGTTTAATTTTTGGAACGGCAGTTCTAGAATGCACTGAGGTGTTTGTGCATGAGAGCAGAATATGGACGGTTCCCTTTTTTTCACACCTCAAAGTCAAGGGCTCCCTCTGTTATTTCTCCCCTTCCCCACTGTGGTCCTACCTCTTGGATCTCATCCCAGGTCAGAGAGCTGGGTGTCCGGGGTCACAGGGGACTCCACCAGCAGGAACATGATGACCCTGAGCAGTTAGTGTAAGGTTGGGTCCATGATGTAGGCGCCATGTTGTTCTGGATGCACTTGAACCACTTACAAGGAGAAGACCCTTCATGTGTCTGTTGTGACTTTTCAATAAGGCCTCAAATAAGACTTAAAATTGGTGTTTAAAAATTGATCCCCTCTTTTGGAGCATTGGGCTCCCTGCTCAGTGGGAAGTCTGCTTTTCCCTTTCTCTCTACCCCTCCCCACTGCTTGTGCTCCCTCTCTCTCTCTTTCTCTCTCTCAAATAAATAAACTCTCTAGAAAAAAATTAACCCCCCTTCAAATACATGGTTTGCAAATATTTTCTCCCATTTTTTAGGTTGTCTTTTCAATCTGTTGATTGCTTCCTTTGCTGTGCAGAAGGTTTTCAGTTTGATGTAGTCCCACTTGTCAATTTCTGCTCTTGTTGCCTGTGCTTTTGGTATGATATCCAAGAAGTCATTAGCAAGACCAATGTCAAGGAGCTTTTCTCTTATACTTTTCCCTAGAAGTTTTACAGTTTCAACATCTTAAATTTAAGTCTTTAACCCTCTTTGGGGGCAGGGAGAGTGGGGTTGGGAGAGGGACGGTGGAAAAAGGAGAGCAAATCTTAAGCAGGATCCATGCCCAGTGTGGAGCCTAACATGGAGTTTGATATCATGACCTTTGATATCAGCCAAAATCAAGAGCTGGGCACTTAACGGACTGAGCCACCCAGGCACCCCAAGTCTTTAACCTGTTTTGAGTTGATCTTAGTGTATGTTGTAAAGTAGGGATCTGATTTCGTTTTTTTTGCACATGGATGTCCAATTTTCTCAGCACCATTTACTGAAAAGATTGTCTTTTTTCTCTTGTGTATTCTCAGCACTATTGTCAAAGATCAACTGATCATATATGTGTGGGTTTGTTTTGGGGCTTTCTATTCCTTTCTATTGGTCTATATGTCTGTCTTTATGCCAGTATAATACTGTTTTAATTACTGTAGCCTTGTAATATGTTTTGAAATCAGGAAGCGGTGTTTTGTTTTGTTTTGTTTTTTCAAAGATTTTATTTATCTCAGAGAAGGACAGAGCACAAGCAGGGGGAGGGGCAGGGAGAGATGGAGAAGCAGACTCCCTGCTGAGCATGGGGCTCAATCCCAGGACCCTTGAGATCATGATCTGAACTGAAGATAGCTGCTTACCTGACTGAGCCACCCAGGCACGCTGAAATTGGGAAGTATGAATATCTTCATTTTTGTTCTTCTTTCTCAAGATTACTTTGGCTAATTTGGGTCTTTTATGGTTCCCTATGATTTTTAGGATTATTTGAATTTTAGGATTATTTCCGCTATTTCAGTAAAAAAAAAAGTCATTGAATTTTGATGGGGATAGCATTGACTCTGTAGATCTCTTTGGGTAGTACAAACTTTTTTGGGTACAAATGTTTTTAGAATATTAAGGCTTCTGAACATAGAACTCAACAGTAAAGGGCGCCTGGGTGGCTCAGTGGGTTAAGCCGCTGCCTTCGGCTCAGGTCATGATCTCGGGGTCCTGGGATCAAGTCCCACATCGGGCTCTCTGCTCAGCAGGAAGCCTGCTTCCTCCTCTCTCTCTCTCTCTGCCTGCCTCTCTGTCTACTTGTGATCTCTCTCTGTCAAATAAATAAATAAAATCTTTAAAAAAAAAAAAAAGAACTCAACAGTAAAAAAAAACAAACAAAAAACCATGAATAATCTACATTAAAAATGCACAAAGGCCTTAAACAGACATTTCTCCAAAGAACATATACAAACAGGCAACAGGTATATAAAAAGGTACCCAGGGCTCCTGGCTGGCTCAGTGGGTAAAGTATGCAACTCTTGATCTCAGGGTCATGAGTTCAAACCCCATATTGGGTGTAGAGCTTAGTTAAAAAAAAAAAAGATGATTAACATCAATAATTATTAGGGAAATGCAAATCAAAACACAAAGAGATAACACTTCATATCCGTGAATAGGATATCTGTCTATAATAAATAGGATAAATAATAAAATAGGATATCTATCATCTTTTAGAGTTGTAGGAGTTCTTTACCTATTCTGAATATAAATACTTTGTTGGATACATGTATTGCAAGTTTTTCCCCAGCTCTACCCTGCATTTCCTTCTTTTAGTGGTGTTTTTTGCCTAAGAGAAAGTCCTAATTTTAATTAAGTACAAGTTTTTTTGTTTTATACTTATACTTTCTCTTCTTATTTTATATTTTATACTTTAAGATTATGAAGATATTCTCCTACGTTTTCCTGAAAAACTTTATTTTACTTTTCATATCTAGGGCTACAATCCATTTCAAATTAATTTTTGTGCATCTCATGTGAAAGAGACATCACCTTCCCCTTGTCCGATTGATCCACTGCTATTTACCAAAAGGCCAGAATGCATAAATTTAAACTATGAATATAATGTGAGGAATGGAAGGCAGCAGTGTCCCAACACTAGAGAATGGAAGGGAGTGCCACAAGGAGCAGTATGTTTAGGAATGAGTAAATAGGTCCACTTGAGGTGGGTATCTAACTTTAACATCCATGGTATTACCTGGTAAAAACACTGATTCCCCGATATACCCCTGTCCCCACCCCCCTTCAATCAGGTCTAATGTAGATCACAAGTAATTTGTGGACTGCACTTTGAGAAATGCTGGTAAAAGCATGCAGGTGCTGTACATCTGTCTTTTTCAGATCATGCCAATATAATTACTTTTAAAACTTTATGGAGTCCCCGAGTGTCCATTTATAATCCATTCCATGGTATAGAAGTCAGACTCACAAATCTCTTTGAAATAAGCTTTCCTCTATCTTGGACTCTCTGTAAAACTGCCGTGGGACCATGACCTTAGATCCTTAGAAGCCCCGTTGCTGCAACAGAGAAAGTCTGCGAGACACACTCTTAAAATCCTTAGAAGCCTTTCTGTCTGTCTGCAGGATCTATGAGGGGCTCCCTTAAGTCTCCCTGACTTCGAAATAAAGGATCTTACAGCTGTATCCTAGACTTGGTCTTTGCTCTGGAGCCCTTTGAGAATTGTTTGCCACTTACAGTACACTCCTACAGCTTGATGAGACCAGATTAACGACAGGATTTATGGGAAGAAATAGGGACAGAGTTGAGGGATTATTCAAACCAGAAGCTTTTGTGTAATAATGCTTCAGCTGCTGATTTGAACTCCTTTTAATCCAAGCATTTTTTCTTTTTTTTCCTTTTTTAAGATTTATTTAAGTGAAAGAAAGTGAGAGTGTGTGCACACGTGCATGAGCAGGGGGAGGAGCAGAGGGAGAAGCTGACTCCCCGCTGAGCAGGGAACACGAGTTGGGATTTGATCCCAGGACCCTGTAATCATGATCTGAGCCCAAGGCAGACAGTCAACTGACTGAGCCACCCAAGTGCCCAAAGCATTATTTTTTCTTTCAGAAATATCCATTATTTCTCTTTTCCCAATATTAAATAACTTTTCACAAAAGTATTTATAGATTGGTGGGGGCATTATTAAGGCTTGGATCTGGGCTTTTTACCAATCTTGACATTGTATCCTCTACTGTCAGACTAGGAGCTGAAAGGAGTTTGGTGCTGTTGACCCTCCTGCTCTTGTCATCTTGGTTTCTTTCAATCTCCTGCACCAGCGGGAATTCAGATCTCCCATAACAGTTTCAACGCACTCAAAGTGAGGAAGTAAAGTAATAAAAGAATGAGTTTTAAAGTGAAAGAAGGAAAAACATGGTTTAAAAAAAAATCCCTTTCTGAGGCTTTTAGCTAACTGTAGGAATCTCCTTTCTTTCCTGGCAATTTCATAGCAAGTGGATTCTGATAAAACCTTGCATTAGCTTTTAAGCATGATGACTATATCTTGGTCAGGGTTTAAATTCAGTTTGTTGTTTCTGCGTATTCTGCTCTTCTTTATTGTTGTCATTGAAATATTAGAACTGATTCGTAAGAACATAATACAGAACTAATGATCTATTTACCCATTATTTGGTGGAGAGTAGCACCAATGGAGGTTTTGTGGGAGGCTATTGTTTTACCTTAGTTTTTGCTGACCCGAAATGAAATACATCTTAATCTTGAGTTCTACTCTGTGATTGGTGCTGTAAGCCAAGTCCATCTGCAAACGGATCTTTTGACAATCACTGATGTCATTACTCAGGCACAATAGAAAATGAGACTGATGTGCAATACTTAGAAGACTAGGGTCCCTCATCAACAAACCCTCATTGAGTTGTGATTTTTGATGAGATGCTAAAGAACACTGAGCTTTTTCTAGGTTTTGAAAGTCAGAGCTCACAATCGTTTTACATGCAAAAAATAGGTTACTCACTGGATTAAATGTATAAGTATAATTTTTGGTTGGTTAAGGAAATGAATGTTTTGTGAACATGACAAATCATAAACTAAAACAAAAATAAAGAAGTTTAAATAACAGAACATTGTAAATGAACATGAAAGTCTTGGGGGATGAGATGATTTCTGTGGTTTATTCCAGATCTAACATAAATTTTCCATAGTCCTGAAAAATTAGATCAATGAGAATTCACAAAAAAAGATAAAAATCAAAGTATTACATCCATGCTCTAGAAAATATGGGAAAATATGAGTGAAGAGCATAACTGAGCTGAAGCGCATGACTTCCAAGACTTTCTCTTCAACTTGCCAAGAAAGCATAACTCTGTCCTCAAAAACGTGTAAGCCACTGAAGATAATTCTGAGATGTGAGCAAAAGGAAGGGTAAGCCAATATTACTATCAAACATTTCTCCCTGGGAGGCGAAATAAGTTTGGGTGTCATCAAAGACATATTTTGGGGACACCAGGGTGGCTCAGTCAGTTAAATGTCCAACTATTGATCTCAGGTCAGAGCTTGATCTCAGGGTCGTGAGTTCAAGCCCCATGTTGGGCTCCATGCTGAGTACAGAGCCTACTTTAAAAAAAATATCAATAAAAGGATATAATTTGGGTGGGTAGTGATGGATTTAGTCTGATATAAACAAGATCCATTCTAAAGCAATTTTACTGAATGACTTAAATGTCTCAAGTTAGTTGGGTAAACATCTGCCCCAGTTTGCCTAGGACCATGGGGTTTTTGGGATGGGAGGCTTTGAGTGATAAAACTGGGAAAACCTCAGGCTGTTTTGCACAAGTTGGTCACCGTAGTTATAAGAGAACTAAGCAGAGGTCAGATACCCTTGGTACAGATCCATCACTATAGTCAGTAGAGTATAGCCCTCCTCTTGTTCAGTGGCTTGAGAAAACACAAAATGGCCAGATGGAAGCCTTGAATTCCAGTTCAAACTGAGTCACGTTTGGTCTCCTGGGAGAAACCTTTCTCCTTTGGGAACTAAGACTTCTAAACCTGAAGAGAGCAGAAGCAAAACTTTGTAAGTAGATGATGAGGTATAATAACAAGAAAGGCTACTCTCCTGTCTTCCCCTTGGTTTCTGCACCTATATAATCTATGGGGAAAAAAGCCATACATTTTGGTAGCTGACTCAGAGTATATATTACACTTCCAGAAAGAGCACGTTCATGTTGCAAGGTATCGTCTTTGTCTCTCATTTGTCACCAAAACAGGGTCTTTGATAGCCATTCCAACCATTCTGTAACATTAGCTATTTCTAGCAAATCCCTTGGGTCTTAGTCCATTGCTTCACTCTTTTTGTTACGAAATGAGGTCTTTTGTCAGAACAATATTGTATGGGATTCTGGGACAGTAAATAGGCATTCACTAAATACACAGATGGTGGTAATGGCAGAAGTATTGCCTGCAGGGAAGCAAATCCACATCTAGAATGAGTGTCTATTCCAGTGAGGGCCAATCACTGCTTCCTTCATGATGGAAGGTATTTAAGAAAAATCAGCCTACTATCTGGTGGCTGCTGTTCCACCCATGGTATGGTGCTGTGTACCAGGGTTCCATGTAGGTTTCTACTGGTTGGTAGGTTGGGCACTTAGCAGTGGTGGTAGCTAGATTAGTCTTGGCGAGAAGTCCGCATGCTTGAAAACTTGCATAATCTCCATCCCTGCTAACTGTGTCCATTTTATTCATGAGCTCATTTAAAAAATTGCAGGTTGGGCTGGAAAGAGTTGGTATACCTGTAGTTATGGCTCCTCTTGCTCCTTCGATTATAAAGAACGGCAATCTTATGCCCCCGATGAACATTGACATGGAAAAGAAATGTCCTTACATTTTATGTCGATTATTAAGTAGACATATCCACATGCCCCCTCCCAAACCTCCTTGTTATCAGTTCTTCAATCTTGCACCTTCTAGGCCACTAACCTTCACCCATGAATCTGTGTAGACCTAAATATATAAGCATCTCTCAGGCAAAGTGCACACCAAATGTATGGCTTGATTTCCTGTCCACTTGGAAGATTTATCTTTCCTATCGTCCTTCAGGGCCACCCTTGAATGGGGTTATGATTCTACAACAGTTGACTTTCAGCTGGTGCTCACATATCATGTAGTTGCATCTCTAAGCCAGACTCAAATTTTTTGCTTCCTCGATCAAGTGGAATTTCATATGAGACTTTAGGTGTGAATGAAGCAGAGGTGGCACCAGAGTAGACAGCACGTTTGTGTAACTCATTTGTGCTTTCAGAAACTGCTCAAGCTAGATCTTACATAAGCCATATCTTTTTTTTAATAATTTTTTTTAAAGAATTTATTTATTTATTTGACAGAGAGAACTCACAAGTAGGCAGAGAGGCAGGCAGAGAGAGGAGGGAAGCAGGCTCCCCGCTGAGCAGAGAGCCCGATGTGGGGCTCCATCCCAGGACCCTGAGATCATGACCTGAGCCGAAGGCAGAGGCTTTCCCACTGAGCCACCCAGGTGCCCCAAGCCATATCTTATTGATGATGAACATCCTTTCCCTCACCCAAAATGGGTTGATGGGTGGATTACATCCAATTTATAATGGGCAGCTCAGGTCACCTGTTCACTTGGCGTCATTTCATGGTCAGGTACTTGAACTTGATTAGGGCACAGTGGCATTCAGTATGTCCCAAAACCTAGATGTCTGCACTCTGATTCTTCTATTGAGACTTGCCAGAGGCTATCTACAGTTTTCTCTTCTTCTGTGGATGACAATGCCTCCAGCATTATTGAACCTGCTGAGTCATAAAGTTCAACTGATGATAGGGCACAAAAGCCCTGCATGGAGTTCTTTCTTGTCCTGGGCCCCACTTGAAGTTAGCAAACTAAATCATTCAGTAAATTAGAGTAGCAGCAGACCCAGATGTGATATCTATCACCCTCAGAGTCTAAAGTTACTCAGGATGGCTATTTTTTAGGTATCAACTTGACTAAGCCACAGTAGCCAAATATTTGGCCAAACATTATTCTAGGTGATTCTATGAAAATAGTTTTTAGATGGAATTAACATACAAATCAGCAGATTTGGGGTAAAGCTAATTGTCCTTCATAACGTGGCTAGCCTCACCTAACCAGCTGAAGGTCTTACTGGAGAAAGCCTGACCTCCCTGGGAGAAAATGAATTCTGCCAGTAGACTACTTTGGGACTTGAACTGCAACATCAGCTCTTCTCTGAGTCCCCATCCTACATGCTCACCCATAATATTTTGGACTTGCCAGTTTCCAGAACTACAGAAGTTAAGGAATCATCAATTCCTTAAATCTCTCTCTCTCTCTTTCTCTTTCTCAATATATATTACAGCCTATTGGTTCTATTTCTCTGGAGAATGTGAACTAATACAGTTGCCTTTTCCATAGTGGCAGGGGTTGCAAAAATGTACCAACTTGGCCCTCGCTCAGGAATACAGATTATACTATAATCCAAGGGAGGAACTGCAAAATGAGAGAACAAAGGGACCAGGCTGGAACCCTGAGGGACAGCAAAATGAAAGTGACAGAGAAGAGAAACTCAAAAGGAGACTGAGAAGGAGCTTCAGGCTACAGAGAAGGAGAAGAAGAGGCAGAAGAGCCATGTTGGTATGGTCCCTGAAGTCAAGGAAAGAGCATTTCCAGAAGTAATCAGTGGTGTCAAGTGACAAAGAGAGGTTAGCAGGGGAGGGATCATTGATGAGAAGTGTTTCAGAAACCAGTTGTGGTTGCAGGTTACTGTAGTATGAGGAGTAAGTAAATGGATAGTGAGAATAGAGTCAAGTAAGTTGTCTCTTAACCAAGCAATCAACCAACCAATTAAAACCTGGCATTGCAAGAAATGGGGTGGTCTAGGGTTTGAAGGAATGCCTCTTCTCCCTCCATTTGAGTGGAGAGAGCCCTGAAGCATGAATGGCTGACAGAGAGGGAAAGAGTGAAGAAACAGACAGAAAGGGTATTGCTGATTAAGTGAGGTCCCTGAGGAGGCCAGGAGGGCTGACATTCAGAGCTCTGTGTATGAGTCAGCATCCAGAGGAATTATTCTACAGCCTTCACAGGATGATGATTTATAATGGAGTTTGCAATCTGTTTACCTTGTCTCATAAGTACAAAGTTTCCCAAACAGGGGCACCTCAATGGCTCAGTTGGTTAAGTATCTGCCTTTGGCTCAGGTCATGATCCTGGGGTCCTGGGATGGAGTCCTGCATTGGGCTCCCTGTTCAGTGGGGAGTCTGCTTCCCCCTCTCTCTCCCTACCTCTCCCCTCTGAGCACGGGACACTTGGACACTTAAATGACTGTGCCACCCAGGTGCCCCGGGCAACAAAAATTTTTAGATGTACATTTTATATTTAAATACCTAATGTGATGCTATACATGTTGCAAATATTGCTTATTTGGTTTGATTTGATCTGCCCTCAACAGGTCACACTCTTAAGAATTATTTGAGTAGGAGTGGTGATGGTTTATGTTGAAATATCCATTTTTTCTTGCCTGAGTCCTTAGGCCATGGTTCATCCTGGCAACATGGCTGGTTGGGATAACGCTTGTAGACATTAGTGTGAAAGAGAGTTTTGTTTAGTTTTTGTTGTTGTTTTGTTTTGTTTTGTTTTGTTTTTGACAAATGACACTAAGCAGCACATTTTTTCTTTAGGCCTTATTAAATAGCTAATACTAATGAACAGATAAAACCTACCAAACAAGAGACCCTTGTCATGGGAAGACTCAAGAATGAAAAGTTAATCTTCTTTGACCCTGAGCATTATTTAGGTCTCTGATTAGTAAAAGGTAGCATTGGTTATTAGGGTGCCATGAAAATGTTAAGAGAGGACCCCAAAGATGAGGCGAGAACTAAAAAGTAAGACGGGTAGTAACTGGATTAGAGAAAGGAGAACACCGTGAGGGTAATTTTCCTAAAGTCTTCAAGTACTTACAAAGAAATGTATCAGAAGATACAAGAAAAGGTTTAAAACTACACTGACTTTTGTCCTTACATTTTTGTGTTTTCTGCAAATTTTCTATTAACAACCATATGTTTCTTTTGGATTTTTTTTCTTCAGTGTTTTATTGTGGAAAAATTTCAAATGTACAGAAAAGTTGAAAAACAGTGTAATGTACACCTGCATGCCTACCTCTTAGACTCAACAGTTGTTGACATTTCCCCGTATTTCCTTTATCTATATATAGTTTTGGAGAATCATTTGAAAGTATGTTATAGACATCATGATTTTTCACCTAAATACTTCAACAGGTGTTTCTGAAAAATAAAGGGATCAGACATGTTTGTTTATTGCCGTCACATATATTGTTACACACCAGAAAATTAGCAATGGTCCTCTAGTATTATCCAGTACTCATTCCATATTCAGATAACCCCAATTTGTACTCCAAATGTCTTTCATAACATTTTTTGCATGATGATCCAATCAAGGGTAAATCATTACATTTCTTTGTTCTGTCTCTTTAATATGTAGCCGTCCTGCCAGCTTCCTGAGTTAAAGTCAGAAAGAATAGATGATAAAAAACAGAATGTTATCTAAAAATTTTTGCATATGTTACTTCATTTGGCATTTATAATCATACTTATGATACAAATGTGCACAGATTTTTAAAAATGGAAGAAATTTTAAAATGTTACCTCTGATAACTCTATAGCTCTATAGGTTATAAACTTATTTATTTATTTACTTATTTTGCTTCTTTCTATTTATTTGTTTTTCTTTGCCAAGTGTATTTTAACAATGAATGTGTAATTAAAAAGGTGTCCAAGATGGAGGTTAGACTAACAGAAGGATTACATTGCGGGGGGCACTAAACATTTTAACTGTGAAGTCGCTGTTTGAGGAAGAATGTTGAATTGTATGTAACTTTTTTTTTTTTTTAGAGAAAAGAACCATTTCTGCCTAATGGGTAGGGGTAGGAGTGGTTTGGCCTGAGGTGAAAGGAGAGATGTCAGCTCTCTCTTTTTTAACACTGTTTAAGCAGTTTATCCACTAGACTACTGGCATGTCAGGGGTAGAGTGGAAGAAGGTTGGATTTGGGAATTTCAGATTCAGCTCTGCCACTAACGAGCCATTTGGCCTAAGCAGGTTACTTGACTTCCGGAGACTGCTTTCTCAACTGTAAAATGGGCATAATTATGTCTCACTCAACTGTTGTTAGAATTAGCAATTTTAAGCAGTACATAAAAAGTAGCTGATATATTTATACTTCAGATATAATTTAGTTTAAACAACACATGATTTAATATTCATATTGAGTAAGAACCTGTCATAAGGTGGTTAGTCTATAATAACATAGTAGTTATATTACCATCTTATTTTGGAATATTTAAAAATACATAATCTCAGGGCACCTGGCTGGCTCAGTTGGTAGATCATGTGACTCTTGATCTTGGGGATGTGAGTTCAAGCCCCATGTTGGGTGTAGAGATTACTTAAAAACACACACACACACACACACACACACACACACGATCTCATTTAATTCTCACACTAATGCTTAAAGCTAAGTACTCTTATCTGCTGTAATCATGGAGGAAACTAAAACTCTGAGAAGTAAAGTGACTTGTCCAAAGTTACACAGCTAGGAAGGAGCACAGCTAGGAAGGAGCACAGCTAGGGAGCAAAACCAGGTTCTGTGATTACAAATTCAATTATTTAACAAAAGTCCTTATAAGGAAGTGTATAAAATCATGGAGTCAGGTATCAAAGAGGCTTTAAATTTAAAAGTCGTTTCTTCCAGTTACTACGCATACTTAGACAAAGTGTATGTTTTCAATACTGAATTCATTTTTCTTTCTTTTTTTCAAAATTTAAATCCAATTAGCCAACATATAGTACATCACTGGTTTCAGAGATAGTGTTCAGCAACTGTGTTGCGTAGAACACCCAGTGCTCATCATATCATGTGTCCTTCTTAATGCACATCACCCAATTATCCCATTTCCCCACCCAATTCCTCTTTAGCAACCCTGTTTGTTTCCCATAGCTAAGAGTCTCTCAAAGTTTGTCTCCCTCTCTGATTTCTTCCCATTCAGTTTTCCCTCCCTTTCCTTGTAGTCTTCTGCACTGTTTCTTATATTCCACGAGTGAAACCATATGATAACTGTCTTTCTACAATTGACTTATTTCCCTTCGCAAAATACCCTCCAGTTCTATCCACGTGGATGTAAATGGTAAGTATTCATCTTTTCTGATGGTTGAGTAATATTCCATTGTATACATATATACACCACATCTTCTTTATCCATTCATCTGTTGATGGACATCTTGTCTCCTTTCATAGTGTGGCTATTGTGAACATTGCTGCTATGAACATTGGGGTGCAGGTACCCCTTCGTTTCACTACATCTGTATCTTTGGGGTAAATACCCAGTAGTGCAATTGCTGGGTTGTAAGGTAGCTCTATTTTTAACTTCTTGAGGAACCTATATACTCTTTTCCAGAATGGCTATACCAGCTTGCATTCCCACCAACAAGACAGCGTAAGAGGTTTCCCTTTCTCCACATCCTCACCAACATTTGTTGTTTTCTGTCTTGTTAATTTTAGCCATTCTGACTGTTGTAAGATGGTACTTCATTGTGGTTTTGATTTGTATTTCACAGATGACAAGTGATGTTGAGCATTTTTTCATGTGCTTGTTAACCATTTGTATGGTTTTTTTTTTTTTTTTTTGGAGAAGTGTCTGTTCATGTCTTCTGCCCATTTCTTGACTGGATTATTTGGTTTTTGGGTGTTGAGTTTGATAAGTTCTTTACAGATCTTGGATACTAGCCCTTTATCTGAGTTGTCGTTTACAAATATCTTCTCCCATTCTGTAGGTTGCCTTTTAGTCTTGTTGACTGTTTCCTTTGCTGTGCAGAAGATTTTATCTTGATGAAGTCCCAATAGTTCATTTTTGCTTTTGTTTCCTTCGCCTTTAGAGACATGTTTAGCAAGAAGTTGCTGTGGCTGAGGTCAAAGAGGTTGCTGCCTTTGTTCTCCTCTAAGATTTTGATGGATTCGTGTTGCACATTTAAGTCTTTGATCCATTTTGAGTTTATCTTTGTGTATGGTATAAGAGAATGGTCCAGTTTCATTCTTCTGCAAGTGACTGGCCAATTTTCCCAGAAGGATTTATTGAAGAGACTGTTCTTTTTCCATTTCAATACTGAACTCTGTTAGAGTTTACAGGACGGTGGCTGATAGCCATATTCAAATTCCTGATTTAGTTGAATGTTATATGTATGCTCCTTATTTATGCTAATGACAGAAAAGACATCTTGAGTAAGTGAAACCTACATATAAATGAAAACTTAGGTTTTAAATGTTTTTGTACCTAAAGGTTTATACTTTGGAAGTTAACATAGTACAGTGGCACATGCGTGGAATTGGAGTCTGGGTTTAGATGCTGGTTTTTGAGTTCTGTGCCCTTAAGCTAGTTACTCAGTGTAAGCCTAGTACTATACTATAGGGTGGTTTTGGTAATTGTGTGAACTAGTGTACAATAAACACTTGCACTGTGCATAGATACAATCAGTACTGGTTTGTCTTTCCTCATTTAATCTACAAGTTTTCGATCATTGGACAAGCCTTTGAAGATGGGAGACATGAAGGTGGTTTCAATAATATTTAATTATGCTATAAAGTAGCTTTATATCACTACCCAATCCTGCCCAAGTTTCCCTTGAAGACTTCCCCCAGTGAAGTCTTGGGGTTGTATGGGCAACGTTGGAACTCCCTTCTGCTTATATGAGACTCTCATATTTCTTGCAGCTATTTAGGTGGAAGAAAGATTGTTCTGCTTATATATTATTGATTAACAAACCACTTAAAAATCATAAAAATTATATGGGGGCAGAAGTTCACTTGGGGCTTGGCTGGGTGGATTCTTCTCCTCCACATGCTATTGAGGACCCCTTGGTGGTATTTAACTTGTGGCCTGGGTGATCTGGGGTTCTAGAAGGCTTCGTTCATATATCTGGCACAGTGGTAGGTACAGTTAGAAGGCTAGGCCCAGGTGGGTCCTCCCCCCCACCCCCACCCCCCCGCCCCCATGTAGTCTCAGGACCTTTCCACATGGTCTCTCCACAAGGTAGTTGCACTTCTCCCATAGTAGCTCAGGGTTCTAAGATCAATGGTTCCAAGGGACAGGAAGTGGAGCTGCCTGTCTCTTATAGCCGGGGCCCAGAACTTGGGATATTTACTTCTAACGTATCCTATTAGTCACAGCAGTCACAGAGCCCTCCCACATTCAAGAGTAGGGGACACAGACCCTACCTCTCCGTGCAAAGATTGGTGATAATTTTTCATGAAAGCACTTGAATACCATATGCTTGAAGCAACAACATGTCAAAGGGGGCACAGTTCAGATTCAAATATGCACAGTTATGTGCCAGATACTTTGTTGGAATAGCTGATTACTTGTAGATCAGCCCCTGCAGATGTTCCCAAGCGCTTCCGCATTCCATTACTTGGGAAGAGAAGTATACCTGGAATCTGCCCTTTACTTTCAGTTCCGTGAATCGCTTCATTATACTTTCACCTCTGACATCCCTGATCTGGTGGAGATGTAATCCTTTACTCACATATTACTCAGATCTCTACATAACTCACCACTTCTGGGAAATCTTCCCCAGATAAAACAGGAATAGCCAGCTTTCTCTCTCTCCACTGGAGAGATGTGTACTGTGTCTTTAAAACTTTTCCAAAATTCAGAACAAAGAGAATTATTATCGGGAGGCACGCTCCAGTAAACTGCACTTTGTTAGATTAAAAAAGACACACACACACACACACACACACACACACACACACACACACACACGAGTCCTCTTAGGTAACAGTGTTACACTTTACAATTTTCAATTTAATTTATTTCTTAGTTACAATTAGAGATACCTCAGATGCTAATCCTTTTAGCAGGTTAGTTGCTGTCTCAGTAGCTTTGGAAGGTAGTAAGCAGCAACCAAAATTAATTATATTTTAAGTTAATTATATGTGCTAATTATAGTTAATTGTACTATATTTCAAAATTTAGAGGATATGTCTTAGTTCTTAATAGGGTTTACCATGCATAACAGTTCTAGTTAGTGTTTTTGTTAAGATGAGAATAGGAAGCTTATAAAAATGAAGCAACTAATCACTTTCCTTTTAAGTCAAAGTTCAATCACCCAGAAAAACCTAAATAGCTGATACATTTATGCTTCTTTGTTTCAGACTGCAGAGTACAAAAATAAGTGTACTTTGATTGTAAAACTTAGTGTATTTAGGGTAAACATGTCCCCAAACTCCTCTTATTGTCTTATGTATAAATGTACTTAAATATTACTGTCTCTAAAATGACACCGAGGTTTTACTGAAGTCAGGAATATTATAGAAATTTTTATTCTAGCCTAAAACGTGCTTTAGTACTAACCCAAGGGAATTAGATGGCTATTTGTAAGCTAATAAAGAGTCCTTAAACTCCATTATACAAATGATGCACTGCCCCTTTGTATTGGGTCTAATGGCTTCCCTCTTCAATAGAGCTGGATCCTTGGGCACACACTCAGGAAACTTCCAGTGGTTTAGAGGTAGATTGCTTTGGGGGCATTGGAGCAGCTGAGGGAATGAATTACATTACTGAGAAAGGAAAAAGGAGGACAGTTCTGGAGTTAAAATAAGACAGAATGCATCTTTGGAGGACATAGTGGCTGCAGACTGGCAGAATTCCCAACATCTCAGGCTAACACATAATTTTCAGTTTTCATTTGTATTTTGGGGGTGCTCTAGAAAGCTTAGACAAAAATAATTGAATTCAAATGTAAAGTGCATTTTTAGCCAGCCCATATACAGGAGATTCTCTGTTGGTGTAGGAACTGTTTTGATGTTCATTCCTTGAAGACTGCTGCTATTCCCTCTAGGTCAGGATGTAGGGGGAGGAGTTAGTGAAGAGTCCCTAATTTTACTTATCTCAGTCCACATCTTCAAATGATTGAAAGCGTTTCAATCATTTTGAGTTTCCATAACGTTTGAGGAGAGCTTGGGGTGTTTGTGTATGTTCTGGGCAGTGCCTGGCATTTTGCAAGGGACTGATGAGCAATCAGTAATGATAATCAGCACATCTCCTCTGCCAGTAGACCAGGAAGATCGCTGCGATCCTCTCAGCAAAGAGCAAACTAATAAGCAGGGATTCGGGCCAACCTCTCCTTTCCGTTGCAGCTTCTTGTTATTTACTCTGGCTTAATGAATGGCCACCAGCTGGCAGACACAACAGCTTCATAATATTTGCATACAATTTGTTTGGGTCGGTTTTTCATTTCTCTCTCCGCTTGAAGCTGGGGTTACCCGGAGGAGAATTCAGGCAAACTCTGGAGACCGAGGAGAGGAAGATTTCGTTTTCTAGTGATTTCTGGGAGGAAATTCAGGACGGGCAGGGTGAAATCGGGTACCATTTGGTTAAGATTTAAAAAAAAAAAAATCACCCAGTGTGGGGGCCAGGTGGTTCTTCAGTGGGAGGGCCACGCAAGACGAAACCAGCTTTGGCGAAAGGGGGGAGAGGGAGAGAGAACGAAAGCAGGGCTAATGAATGAAGGGAATTCCGCTGAGCCTCCAAACCCTGTGCTCCCACCCCCCACCTAGCTGCGGGACGTTGCCTCGAGAGGAACCCTGGAATCCCGAACCAGCCTCACGCTGAGGCTTACCGGAGCCTGCGGACGCGCACGCCGAGGTCGAGGCGGCGGGCGCCTGTCCCTTTAAGGGGCCGGTCTCTGGGCACTGCCGGCCCAGACGCCGGGACGTGCCCGGGGCCGCCCCGCCCCGCAGCTGCCCGTTTCCTGCCGGGCGGCGCGACGGCACCTGAGCAACTGCGGTGGCGGCGGCGCCTCAGAGCGGGCGGCCCGGGCTGTAGTGCCCGTGCCGCCGCGTCTTCCCGGTCGCCTTTCCCGGCTGCGCAGAGTAAGGGTAAGCAGGCCGCGCCGGGCCTGGCGCCGGTCGCGGGGACCGCGGGGGGGAGGGTTGTGCCAGCCGCGGTGTCCCAGGGCGGGCGGGAGGGCTGCGTTGGACGGGGGGCGCGGCCCCGGGGCCCGGACGCCGTCCGCTGCTTGTCCCTGCCCGCCGGTAGGCCTCGGGCGCCGGGTCGCCGCGGCGGGGCTCCCGCCGGAGCCGGGCCGCCGCGGCGGGAGAGTTCCGAGGGACCGCTTGGCCTCGCCGGGCCGCTAAGGGCCCGACCCCGGCTCCGCGGCAGCGCTTGCGAGCGCGGAGTCTCCTGGGGACGTCTCCCGGTGAGAGGTTGGCCGGAGAGGGCCCTGGGGTGACCGAGGCGCCTATTTTTAGCTGGGCCTGAGGGCCCCCAGGAGGAAGGCGGATTACTGCCTCCTCGGCCGGTGGACAGAGGGAGCCCGTCTCCGGCGGCGTCCCTGGGCCGGAGCTGGGCCATGCTTACGCCATGCTGGAATTTCAGTTCTCGCTGTCCCTCCGGATACTTAGGGAAGCGGCGCTGGCCCCCTTCCCAGTGCTCCCTCCCACCGCCGTGTGCGTGTCCCCGGGTCGCGGTGGGGGGCGGTTGGGGCTAGGAAAGCGGCATGAGGGGAGTTTGGAAAAATGTGGACCGCCCTCAAGCCGGGGAAGTTATCCCTTCCTCTCCCCGAGGGGTGTGTCTTCCTTAGTGATTTCCCCTCCCCCCTTCGGTTTCCAACAATGAGATTTTTGGCGTTGGGGAGCTCCGCCGAAAACCAAACCGGCAGCCTAGAAAAGTCGTTCGGTAATCAGACACCTGGTGTGGGATGTGCAGCCCCGCACGTTTGTCGTGAAGGAGTGTGTGTGCACCAGAGACGGGGAGCTCCCAGCGCGGGGAGCGGCATCCTAACCTCGTCCCTCAGCAGCTTGATTAGGTTCAAGAGCGGGCTGTTTAATTTTAGACATTCCTTCTCCCGGGAGGAAGGAGGAATCGAAATTCGTATTTGGGCCTGTATCAGAGAAGGATTCCATAGCAGACATGTGAATATGCACTGTCTAAAGAGCTAACTGTTTTTAAAGTTGTGGGGTTTTTTGAGATGCTTTGTGGAAAGTCCTGAAAATTTTAGATACCCGTGCCTTGCTATAGATAAATACCTTGGGGTGTACGAAACACTTTGAATTGAGTAGGAATTGATTTAAAGTTTGAGTTCTTGCTAAATTAGGTTGCACTTGTTCTACCTCACCTAGCCGGCGAATGGCAACACCGGCTCCAGGTTGGCTAAAACGGTTGCTAACAAGATTGGGATGATCTTCCCAAGAATAGCACTGAGTACTCTGGTAGACGTGCTTTGCTCTAGACTTTGGTATTTACTGTGTTCTCTCATAAAGAGGCTCCCTCCTTCGCCCTTTATCTTAGGATCTAACAAGAAATAGCTGGGCTTATTGGTAGGTTCTAAGAAAAACATTAATTTCCCTCCGTAACATTGAATTAGAAATGAGTTTTCTAATTTTGCAGCATGAGCAGTCATAACAGTATCTGTCAGGTGTGCTTGGAGAATGAGGTGTTCTGTTTACCTTTCTGAGACTCATACTGAAACTTAAAATATAAGAAAGCCTAATGAAAATTTTTCGTAAATGTGTTAAGCACTTTAAAATTATAAAGGATATCAAATATTATTTAACCTTTTCTTGATGACTCAGGGTCAACAATATGGAGAACCATTTATGATTTTGTTCCCAATTTAGTTTTTTCTGTATTATTCCTTAACATCAGTGTCTCTTCTGCTTGATGATGTGTTTTCTTGGATCTCTCACTCCAAGTCTTCTTCCAGTTTGTAGGCCTTAATCTACTTTGAGTAGGGAAAACATTTTAATAATTAGATGTTAAATAACAGTCAATATGGTTTTTCTAAAGGGCCTAATAAGTGAAGGCTTTTTTGAAGGACTGAAGGACTCATGTTAAAATTGTTACTGTTATTGAAGTAAAAATTGAATTTTACTTGAAAAGATATGGAAAGATGTATTTTTAATTGAATGTTTATTATAATTTTTGTATTGCAAAGAAAGTTTTAATCTAAAAGATCTCTAATGTTTCCAGGAAGGTTTTGGGTTTTTTAGGGATCTGATCTCTAATGTGTAATAAAGAAGTGAAGAGAAATCATGCTTTGCAGGAACATTAAAATATTTGAGGATGACAGCATCTTATAAGCTGCTTGTTCTTGTACTGTTTGTTTTTAATTACGTTGAAGGTAAATCCAGAGTATACTTAGAGGTTAGAAGCAAGTAACTGGTTCTTTATAAATGACATTGATTACTCTTATGCATAAATAGAGTTGGGTTTTACTGCTTTCTCTTCCAGTTTTTGTGAACATGACTTTGGATGTTCTGATCTTAAAAATGTAGTTCATGTGCAAATCAAAGGGAAAACACTGGTTTAGGTAAGAGTGTAAGCTACTCTTTCTATAAACAATTAAACGGGAAAAACTTAAGTATTGTGAATTAAGGAGTTTGATTAACTTAACCTGCTGTAGCTGAGCTCTAGAAAAAGAAATGATAATTTGTAATTGTTTACATGCCAGGCTGCTCACTTGTTTAAATATTTTTTGGTCTTTGAGAGAGAGAGCAGTGCAAACCATTTAGGCTTCCCCCTCACCCCATTGGCTTTAACGTTGGAAGGATAGGCAAAGTGTACTTTTAGTACTAAGCTTAGTTTTAATAGAGACTCTGTTAGGAGATAGAGTATTCCTAGGAATTTTTTAAGAAATGTTCCACTCCTTTTGAAAAAGTTGTGATTTAGTATTTTATGTATCATCTTTACTACAGGTGGATTAAGAACTTTTAGCTTAAATCTGGTTTCAGCAAAGTGATTTGTACACTAAGTAGAACCTAAGTTAATTTGTTTATACTCTCCCCTCTTTCCAGGACATTGCTTTTTGGGTTTCTCTCCTACTAATTGCTTTGCTCTTTCTGCCTTATGATTCATCCTCTACTCTTGAAGTAGAAGTGCTCAGTCCTTGGTTCACTTTTCTTTTTATACTCCCTTGGTGATCTCATCCAATGTCATGGCTGATGGCTTCCATATTTGTATCTCCAGCCCAGGCTTTCCTTCTGTACTCTACTCCAGACAACCTGTTCTGCTTTTCCACTTGTAGGTGAAGTAGTCAATTCAAAGCTAACTTCCATTTTTCCCTTTAAAACTCCTGTGGTGCAGTCTGTGCCATCTCGTTTGTAAAACTCCTGTGGTGCAGTCTACGCCATCTCGTTTGATGGCAGCTCTACCCAATATTCAGGCAAAAGAAAAGTTGCGAGTCATTCCTGACTTCTCTCTTTTTTATCTTTTACACTTGGCATTCTTGGCTTTATCTTATCTTGGAAATATATCCAGAATCTGGTCACCTGTATTGCTTGCTAAGTTGGTCCAGGCCATTTATCTTTAGCCTAGAGTTTGGCGATTAGCCTCCTGACTGGCGTTCCTGCTTCTTCCCTAGCTCCCTATAGTCTTTTTCAAGCAGATCCATCACTTCTCAAAACACTGCAGTGACTTGTCATTTGCAGAGTAAAGGCCAAAGTTCCTATAGCCCACAGTGCCTTATAGAATCTACTCTTCCATATCCTTTACCTCTCAAGTTAGCTACTGCTCTGCCCCCTATTTATTTCTTTCCAGCCCCGCTTGCTGTCTTAAGGCCTTTAAATTGACTGTTGTCCCTCCTTGGATCACTTTTTCCCTAAGATATCAGCATGGCCAACTCTCTCGTCTCCTTCAAATCTTTATTCTTCAAATATTTTTTCAAAAGGTCTATCTTACTGCTTTATTTAAAGCTGCACTCCCTCGGGGTGCCTGGGTAACTCAGTCCGTTAAGCGTTCAGCTCTTGGTTTTGGCTCAGGTCCTCATTTCAGGGTGGTGATGTAGCTCTGTAGTGGGGCTCTGAGCTCAGTTGGGGAGTCTGCTGGAGATTCCCTCTCCCTTTCTTTCTCAAATAAATAAATGAGTCTTAACAAAAAAATAAAGCTGCACTCCCCTACTTAATGAGTCTTGTATCCAGCTCTGTTTTCTCCATGGCACTTGCACCTTCCAACATACTATATAATTTCGTTGTTGATTGTGTTCATTGTCTCTCCTCTCTGCCCCCCATACATACTGTAATGTAACCTCTATGAAGACAGGGTGTTTTGTCTGTTTTGTTTATTGATGGATCCTAAGGGTCTCGGGCAGGTGTTCAGTAAAGATTTATTAAATATCTGTTCATTGTAAGTGAATTAAATCCTTATCCTGCAGTTTCTTATTGTGATGGATTCATTCTTGAACACATGGAGTTTTCAGTTTGCTCTTTTCCCAGGAACAGAGAACAGAAGAAAAGTAGCAAGAGCCTTTGGGAACCCCTTGTTGGAGGTAGTGATGTTAGAGTGTTAAGATCTTCTGGACCTTCCCTGTGCGATTAGGACCATTGGTTAGGTGACTTAAAAAGTTGGTTGAAACAAGAACTCATATCTACGTACCTTAAGTGTTTTGTTTTAACTTAAAACATTTATTTTTGTCTTTTTATTTGGATCAGTCTCTTTGAGTAAGGGTTACTGATCTTTTTTCTGTAAATTATACCCTGAAAGCATTGCCTATGGTTTCTAGTATTGGTTTCTTTAAAATGGAATGAAAATGTAGGCTCTGGGAAACATTCCAAGTTAAAAATCATTCTAGATTTTCCTTTCATTAAGGCCTTCCAAAGGATATAACTTAGTTTTTATAGAAATAACAGCTTCTGTTTTTAATCTTCTATTTAATAAATTTATAGAAATAAATGAATATATAGGAGAGTAGACTGCTCTCCAGAAACATTTAGCTTTCTGTAGACACTAGCTCCTGTGTTTTTACCAAGGGGAGAAAT
This sequence comes from Enhydra lutris kenyoni, assembly GCF_002288905.1. Classification (NCBI taxonomy): domain Eukaryota; kingdom Metazoa; phylum Chordata; class Mammalia; order Carnivora; family Mustelidae; genus Enhydra; species Enhydra lutris. Next base: position 52,175,527 of record NW_019154088.1, read on the forward strand.
GTCATTTACTGCAGTGGGAGAGATCCTTGAAGATAGCTTCTATATTGAAAAGGTTTTGTTGTGGCTATAGGATCCTACCTGCCTACCGTTACTTGAGGAAAATGTCCTTTATCCACATTTCTTTATTTTGACTGGTTAGTAACATTTATGATTAGTTATCAGAACTTACGTGATTTTCAGTAATTGGCTATCAAGAGACCTGATATTCTACATTCTCACTGGAAAATGTGGGGCAATTATTACTTATTTTTGCTCATGAGTCATTTAAGTTGCCAGGGAAACAGTCTGGCCTGGTGTAATAAGCTGGAAGTCAGTACTTAGGAGACCTACACGTCTTAAACTTTAATAACTCCAAGATTTTATGCAATTTTCTTTTTTCTCAGTACTTTATATAATGTATGGTGTAATGGAAAAAGCATGGTAGGGACTATGAAGAGCTTAAGTTTGGTCTTGCTAGTTAGTACCACTTACTTTATGTGTGAACTTACTATCTTTAACCTGCCTAAGGCTCATTTGCCTTGCTTGTATTATCTTACTAGTTGCTACATAAGTGATAGCTAATTATTAGAGTGCTGTAAGTCTCTGTGAACACTTTTTGTACAGTACCATATTTAATCCTTCTGAACAGTTTTATGAGATTGTTACTATTGGGTGGAAACTAGGGAGACAGGTTAAATAATTTGTCCAAAGAGCAGCAAGTAAGAGGAGGAACCTGAATGTGAACTGAGGTATTCTGACCCTAGAGTCTATCCTCACTCATTGAGCTGTTTTGTAAGTATGCTTTCTAAAAATAGAAAGAAGGAAGGAAAGGGAAAGAAGGAAGGAAGGAAGGAAGTGCCTGGTTGCCTCAGTTGGTGGAGTGTGGTCCACCATTGGTGGAGTTCAAGTCCCACAATGGGTATAGAGATGTCTTAAAAATAGGGGTGCCTCCATGGGGCTACCTGCTCAGCTAAGCAGGGAGCCCACTTCTTTCTCTCCCTCTGCTGCTCCCCCATTTGTGCTCTCTCTCATTCTCTGTCAAGTGAATAAATAAAATCTTTAAAAAAAAATAAAAAGGCACTGTCCATGTGCAGTTATCTCTTAGGTGTTAGAAAACTACATTAATGTTATACAGATTTTTTTTCTCCCAGAGTTAGAGGATTGGCTCTTAATGTTAGTGACTTAAATTTGAGAACTTGAAATTTTTTAAGTGGAGGAAATAGAAAAAGCAACTTTAAAGCAAATGCCATAAAATGTTTTATGTAGAAAATAGATAGACTATGATTGTTCTGGATCCTAAGAAGTTTTTTCAGTTTTAATTCTTTTGACTGTGTATTATGAGTTACTGCCATGTGATCTTGTAGGCATCGCTCAGTGGTTATATCAGAAAGGCCCAACCCTTACCACCCTGCCTAAAATACTCTATTCCTTGTCCCAGCCTTATTTTTCTTCATTGATCAGTTACTACCAACCATTATAGTATATGCTTATTTATATTGCTTGATAGCTGTCTCACCTGTAAAAATATAAGCGCTACGAAGTGGGAACTTTGTCGTTTACCACTGAACTCTATCTCTGGTAGGTGGTGTTCAGTTCAATGAATGAATTGCTTGATTGAACGTGGTGAGGACTCACTGAGCCTTCTGCTTATCATTTGTGCCATTCTTCTCTGCTAGCAAGACTAGTTGATTTATATGAAATCCCATGTAAAACGAAACCTCTAGTTTAAGGGTTTAGGGTTACTCTTGGGAGCAGAATGAAAAGCTATTTAATACACGAATTTTAGCAAAAATGTATCTGTGCCTAGTACCAGTTAACTTTGTTGATCATTAATGTGTTTTGAGTAAAATGTGTACATAATTTAGTGATTACATGTGTTTAGATCTAGTTGTCTTTGAAATAAACTACAACAAGCTAAGCTGTACACTGAAAGCTCCCAAGTGTTCTGAGTGCTATGTTGCTGAACATTTAAGATGTTTCCTTACTTTTTAAATATCTACACACAGTTTGAATTCATTTATGTTGCTTCTGACCTGTACTTACTTAGTTTATTGGAAAGTCATGTTTATTTGAAATGTGCTCTAATTCTTTTTACAGTTTTCTTAACCTGAATGAGGTTGACTGACAGTTAAGATTTCTGTGATGTGAATTTCTCAAGCTTGTCATATCATTTGGTACTCTTCATTTCTGGGTACAGTTTTCATGTACTGTGGTGTATAAAACTTGTGGTTGGTACACTGTTCTGATGGATGGAAGTAATTTCTTAAATTGCTTTCAGTTTGACCTAGATGTTAACTGTAATTTAAGGTTAAATTGGATCCTTTGTAAAAGTGTCTTAGTTCTTTTGTTCCTTTGGTAGTTGCAGGTGGGGGAGAGTCCAAAAAATTACATTTAGTTTTAACCTGAACGAAGTCTTTCTGGATTTGAAATTTTTGGAGTACTTTTCAAGTAAAATACACACTTAAGATTAGCCTTGGAATTTTATGTAAAATATAACCTGTGCATTTACCTTGTTTAATAGGGGTAAGGGAGAAAAAAATACTTTATAAATATAAAATAACTATAAAATGGGCAAGGCTGCATTCTTGTCTGCTTGTCTGGCATTATTTATCTGGCATAAATTGAATAATTATATTCCATATTCTTTCAGTTTTATTTAAGCAAAACATCCCAGCAGCATTTAAAATAGTATACTGCTTTTTTTTTTTTTTTTTAAGATTTTATTTTTTTAAGTAATCTCTATACCCAACATGGGGCTTGAACTCAAAACCCTGAGATAGAATCAATCACTCCACTGACTGAGCCAGCCAGGTGCCCCTAAAATAACATTACTTTTGTGTAAGGAGTTTTAGTAACTACTTTGGGTTACTATATTTGATTTCTTAAGGTAGCTTTGTGGTAGGTCTAGAAAACCCTAGGTATTTTTGGTAAAGATTTTAGAAATTTCTTTATATTTTGAAGTATTTGCTTTTATTTTGGGGGGCGAAGGATTTGTTTCAAAGTATAACTTTCTAGAGGTATTTAGTGCTGTCGTAATTATATTGTATACATTTAAGAAGGGGAAAGTATATACCTGTTTGTTAGTTTCAAACTTACGTTGACCTTTTTGTTCTTGTCATCTTTTTATTTTGTTGAAAGTTAAATACTGAGGGGCACCTGGGTGGCTCAGTCAGTTGAGTGTCTGCCTCTGGCTCAGGTCATGATCCTACTAGGGTCCAGGATCGAGCCCCATATCAGGTGTCTGCTCAGTGAGGAGTCCGCTTCTCTTCACCTCCCTTGCCTACCATTCCCCTGCTTGTGCGGGCTTGCTCGCTCTCAAATAAAACAAATACTGAATGATTCAGATGTACAAGAGAATATAGAATGTGTCTGTGCAATTTAAAGATAAAATATAAAAGAAGTGCCCTTGTACCAAATACCTGTGTACCTTTCGTTCAACTTTATTTAAAAAATTTTTTCTTTTAAAACTAAGTACATAAAAATAGTATTTATAAGATATATGTAAGATAAAGAGTAAGGATACAGTGAACAGCCTTGTACCTAATCTGCAGTTCAGGAACATTATCCTAACTTTTAATTCCTTTTTGTGCTCTTCTGCCCCAGAAGTAACTATTATATTTGCTTTTTTTTTTTTTTTTTGTAGTTTTGCCACATACATTTTTATACCTTTTATACCTAAAATATTTTTTTCTGTTTTGTATTTGAACTTTTTGTTTTGTTTTTGAACTTTAGAAAAGAGATCCTTCTGTATGATGAGTTTATTTGCAACTTCCTTTTTACTCTCGGCTTTATGTTCCTGATATTCTTCCACCGTGTTATATATTGCTCTAAATCATTCACTTCCACTGCTTGCATGGAATTTCATTGTGTGAATATTTTTCACTTAATTACCTGTTCATGGGCCTTTCGATTGTTTCCACTTTTCTTTTGCTGTTGTAAAAAAATGATGTTTTGAACACCCTGCATAGGTCTTTCGGTACACTTGCATACATAAATGACATACATAAATGTCTCTAGATAGTGTTTAATTTATTTTTTATTTAAAAAAATTTTTTTCCCAGGATAGTGTTTTGAAAAACCTTTTTGTTACTACTTACTGGAATAAATCTTACATTGTGAGACTCAGTACGTTATCAGATGTGCCACATCTATAACAAAAAATATTCAAGAAAAGGTACCTATGTGATGCTAGTCCATTTCATTAAAAATAAGAATATTGATTAAGACTCACTAAGTTGATTTTTGCTACCCACTAATGAGCTGAAATTTGCAGTTTAAGCATATTGTTTTGGAGCACCTGTTTACCCTAACCCTAACTGTTGGAGGGGTGCATTTTCAGCTTTATTAGGTACCACCAAAATGTTTTCCAGTGTCGTTGTACCAGTTTATTTTTTCCCCTCACTAATATATACATGTGTTGGCTCACGTTCTTGCCTATACTTGATAATTGGCAAATGCTAAAGTTAGAAACCCTAATGAAATGATAGTTTGTAGTTTTTGCATTTCTGCTTCCTGAGAAGAAACCTTTTTTCTAATGTTTGCTGGCTATTTTTTCCCCTTCTCTCGGAATGGCTGTTTATTTTTCTGTTGGGTTGTTTTTCTTTTTGATAGGAGTTCTGTATATGTTCTGAATATTAATTCTTTGCTGATAAGTATCACAAATGCCTTCTCCCACTTCATGGCGTCTTACTTTTTTTTTTCTTTGCCTTATATATTGTCTTAGTAAAAGTTCAGAATTTTAATTTAGTTGAATTTATTAGTATTTTCCTTTTACAATTTATACTTTGTGTCTTAAGAAATCCTTCTCTACTTCAGGGTTATAAAGATATTCTTACACATCCTTTTATGTTGCCTTTCACAATTCTTTGCCTGGAATTGATTTTTGTTCTCTTTTATGTTACTGTTTTCTTTTCTCTAAAATTTTATTGCTCAGCATTTTTTTTTTTTTTTAAGGCTAAAATGCGTGAATTTACTAGATACTTTGAAGTAAGTCTTTGAGTTACTAGTTTTTATGCAGTGTCCACAGCTTGCTTTCATAGAGTCGTAATTATGTAAGAATGTTCAAGTATGGATAGAGTTTAAAGTATAGGTAACTTTGAAGTTTACATTCATCCCATGCGACTTTATAAGAGATTTGAAAACATTTTAGTGATGCCAGTATTTGCATGTGGTTTCCTTAAGTTATGGACATTGTTGTGGAGCAGTCTGGTTAATTATTTCCTTAAGTAGCAGCTCTTTGTGCTTGCTATTTTGCAGTTTCACCACAGTGCATTGTAAGTGTGGGCAGACTTCTTTATATACAACTGGTACTGAGAGTAATTACATATACTGTGAGGAATCTGATCTTCAAGTTAGGAAAATTCTCAGCTCTTTAAATATGGCTTCTGTTATTTTCATTTCTCTTTTGAAAGACCTAAGTTGGGGTCTTTGTATCTTAATTGTTATTTCGGTTTTTTTTCCTTTATTTTTCTATGCTGCATAATTTAGTACTATGTAGCAGTTACCAATACTACTCTATTCAGTGTAGACTATCTTCTCTGTTGAGTCTCTATGCTAGTATCTACAGTTTTCTTGGATTTGGAGTTGTTTTTTCATACATACCTGTCTATTTCAGTTCCTTCTGGTTTTCTATAATCTTTTGGCTACCTTAAAGGAGTCTCTTATCTCTCTGACATCTTCAACATGTTCAAATTTAAAAATCTTTGTGAAGACTATTTTGTAAAGCTAGTACCATTTGGTGTTAATTTTTTTATTAGGTACCCCACCCATCATTAAATTTCTTCTGTGGTTTGAAATTTTGGTTTGTTAGGCTTATTTTGAGTGGAGAGTTTTTAAAACTTTTTTTTCCATCAGTGCTAACCCCCTTTACCCCTCTTTCCAAGTTATTTAGTTTTTACCAGGCCCACTGCCTTTAGATGCAGTTAAAAAAAAAAAAAAGGCAAAGTTTATAGATGTTTTTAATATGTGATCATATACTAAGAAGGAGGTGGTTATATATATTGCTCTTATTAAAAGAATGAAGTCTAAAAAAATGATGGCTACTTATGGGGAGAGAAGCATAGTGTAGAAAAGCACAAGGGTATAATCTATGCTTTGAATTTTCCTTTTTCTGAAGACTTTACTTTGGAGCCGTTTAAATATTTTATATAATTATTAAACAAAAATCTAAAAATCTGTAAAAGTCAGAAGTAAAATGAAACCACTGAATCTTTCTTGTATTTGCTTGCTGGATGCCAGAGTGAACTATGCCACATGACTTTAAAACATGGTACTTGACTGTAAGTCCTAGTTAGAATATACTTTAGGAAGAGAGTGGAGGAGGGATGGCAAAAAAAAGAAAAACAAATCTTCAACTATTATAATCATAATTTTGGTAGTAATGTGTACATTGTTGTTCCAGTACTGAGTAATGTGTGCATTGTGGGCTAAATGAAATGAGCAATTACATTGGTATTAGTGAAAATGGATTTTTAACATTGTTGAAAACTGATGTAGTGTTAAGGTCAGTGAAATTAAGTAAAAAATCCCATAGTACTATATTTGAATGAAAGGATCTGTATGAGTCATGCAATAATTTACCTTATTAAAGATGTGTACATTTTCTGGCCCAAAAGACCTAGAAACAGTGATCAAACCCAGTAGCAAAAAACACTCCTGCTGCCTATATAGTGGTCTTTAAGTACCTCTCTCAGTAAAAGTAAACTAGTGTTTAGAATGGGCATTTTCTAAGGCAGGAATTGTATGAGATGAACCTACAAATTAATGATTAATTTCTGTGTTACAGTATTACTACAAGTTTAAAACAACACATTTATTATACAATACACATTTAAAACAAGACACATTATTATACTACGGTTTCTGTGGGTCAGAAGTTGCTTAACTGGGTCCTCTGCTTAATTGGGTCTACAGTGTTTCACAAAGCTGCTATTATTGTTTTGACCAAGGCTGGGACCCCACCTGAAGGTTAGCTGGGGGAAGATCTGCTTCCAAATTCATGTGGTTGTTGGTAGCTTTTGGATCCTTGAAGATTGCCCAAGTAAAAGCCTCACTTTGTTGCTGGTTGTTGTCTAGGAGGCTGTTGTTACCTCCTTGCCATATGGCCCTCTCCATAGGCAGCTTACAACATGGCAGCTTGCTTTTTCAAAGCCATTAAGGGAGAGAACGCGTGTCTTAGTAACATGGGTTACAGTCTTAGGTAGTGTAATCATGTATATGTAAGGTGACTTAGATCATGTCACTTTTGCCCTACTTTATTAATCAGAAGCAAGACACAGGTCTCACGTACACATAACAGGAGGAGATTGCACAAGGGTGAGAACACCATGAGGCAGGGCCGTGGGGAACTCTAGAGTCCGTTTGCCACAGCCTAGAACCTATCTGAAGCAACAGAGAGGCTGCAAACTATGAGGGTAGTATCAAAACAACCCAGGAGCCATCCTGAATAATATCTCATTGGCCAAAAAGGGGGGGAATTTGAACATCAGTGATAGTAATTAGTGAATTGAGACCAATCAAATGTCTAATCTGTGAATTCAAGATACTAAAAAAACATTTAAAAAAAACCCCTTTAATTAGTTGCTATTGGGCCAGCTTATTATTTTGACAACTGGTACATAAAAAAATAAACATTTGTCCTACTCATATGATTTATGTCTCAGGGTAACCAAGTAGAGCAGGAGAGAAATTTCTATGGATGTATTCTACCTAATCAAGAAAGAATAATGGAATACCACCATTTTGTATCTCTTAATAATGTGTAGGCAAAGATCATCAATGGCTGCTATTGTCACTACAAAGGGGGAGACATCTGGACATTAGATACATACTTTATGTATGTATGTACTTTTATGCCATAATCATACACTCAAGTCATAATCCTGAATCTGACATAGCCTTTATTATTATTATTTTTTTTAAGATTTATTTATTTGAGGCAGAGAAGAGAAGGAGCAGAGAGAGAGAGAAACTTAAACAGACTCATGCTGAGCACAGAACCTGATGTAGGGCTTCATCTTATAACCCTGAGATAGGGACTTGAGCCGAAACCAAGAGTGTCTCTTAACCAGCTGTGCCACCTAAGTGCCCCCTGATGTAGCCTTTAAATTTACCAATTTATAGGAAATAAAAGGACAAAAAACTTGTTAAATACTATGAAGATACCATTAACAAAATTCACACTGGGAATCCCTACAGGACCAACTGGCTTTTCCAACCCCAAATTCTAAGAATGATAAACTGAATAATAAAAAGAGAAACCAAGATGATAAATAATCAGCAAAGAATAACTGAAAAGATATTTATAAAGCAGTTGGATTGTTGTGAATACTAGCTTAATACTTGGTATTAAGGAGTTAGTTAATTTAAAATTTGCTGTAAGATTAGATGTTTTGTCCTCTTTCCCATCCAGGTTCAGAGCTTTTATAAAGTTGTAACTCTAGGTAATATGTTTGCAACCTGATTATTTTTCATCTCCCTTCTCTTCCTCTCTTTCCCTGTCCCTACTTTCCTCTCCTCCCTGTCCGTACAACCTGTGCAAATCCTATTCCCATGCCTACCCCTTGGTGTCAAGTAGTGAATTTGGTTCAGTTCTGTTGCTGTTACCTGCAGGAGCTGAATTTCTGACCTTTTGCTTACTGTAGAGTGAGTATCTGGTCTTCTCCGTTCTTTCTTTCCTACACTGCATTTACGTATTGCTTACCGTTTTGGATTTTTATTTTTTCTGACTCAGGGAATGTTTAGTTTTGAGTTGAGCCAAATCTTTGTTAATCTCTTCTTATGTTTAATCTATCATTTTAAATGTTTGGAATAGAACCATCCTTATTGGCAGTCTTCATCTTCATTTTTACCTGTTATAATCCTGATTTGTTTTTTGACGGTCAGCTCACAGTATCCTGACTGCTATAGTTGTGTTATCTGTTCCTTTGTGCAACTCTGCCTTTTAATCTTGTTGGGTATTTTTCAACTCTATAGAACAAATCTGATTTTAGTATCACACTAATTTGTTATGATTGCAATCAATTAAACTCCATAAGACTTGAAGTGTGATTCTCGTTCCTGCTAGTTGATACCTCTCATCCTATGCTTCTTTAGTCTCTTTTGGACTGTAGGTATCCTTTGCTACTCTGAGGTTGAATAATTTTTCTTTTCAGGGTAGAACTGGTATCTTTTGCTGTCTTAACTCTTGTTGCACACTCTGGTTTCTCTTCAGATCGTTAATAGTCTTTTGCCTTTTAGCTCGTGTTTGTTGCCTCAAACTCAGAATCAAATGTACATATCCTTTCATGTCTTGAATTCATTCTTGAAAACTCTCCTACTAAGTGAAGAACCATTACATGAAAACATATTTCCATTAATTTAAAAAAATTTTTTTAAAGATTTTGTTTATTTATTTGAGAAAGATAGTACAAGTGGTGGGTAGAGGTAGGCTGGGAGGGGGTTTCGGGGGAGAGGTAGAGCTGGGGAGAGTAGGAGCAGAGAGGTGAGGGAGATGTGGTACTCAGTCCCAGGACCTTGGGATCATGACCTGGGCGAAATTAACCGGCTGAGCCACCCAGGAGCCCCTCCATTAATTTTAATGGAAAATTATGCTGCTTTCCATTGCAACCGATGAATTACACATATAAGAAAATATTAATTCAGCGGGACTCCTGGGTGGCTTAGTCTATTAAGTGTCTGCCTTAAGCTCAGGTCAGCTCATGATCCCACAGTCCTGGGGGGTCAAGTCCTGCATCGGGTTCCTTGCTCAGTGGGGAGCCTGCTTCTCCCTCTGCCTGCTCTGCCTGCTGCTCCCCCTGCTTGTGCTCTTTCTCTCTCTGACAAATAAATAAGACCTCTTAAAAATATTAATTTAGCAATGAAGATGAACTTATGTAAATGTAATCAATTTGAAAATAAATATACTTTGAATGTAAAATGTAATTGATAAAATAAAGGTATATTGTACTTGCCAAAAGTGAAAGAGAAAACTTGGTGATGGTGGTGATGGTTGGTGGGGTGTTTACTCTTTGGAAAGTTTATTCTTTTTGTACCATTTTCTTCACTCATGCCAGCTTTTCTGATGCTCAGGGTTATCTTGCATTTTACACTTAAAAGTCAAATTGTGGCACAGATAAGCACCTTTAAGGGAATAAAGGCCAAACAGAAGTCCTTAAACAGTCCTTAGAACACAGGCAGAAAAGACCGAAGAGTTGTAGGAGATAATAGCTCTGCATTCCTCTTTATGTATACAAAGCAAAACGTTCTGGGTTCATCCAGTTGTGTGTAGTACATAGATACCTGTGTATAACTGGAAACCGACCTCTCTTTGCAACCACCCATCTACTTTCTGTGTCTATGATTTTTTTTTTTTTGAAGATTTTATTTATTTATTTATTTGACAGACAGAGATCACAAGTAGGCAGAGGGGCAGGCAGAGAGAGAGAGAGGGGAGGAAGCAGGCTCCCCGCTGAGCAGAGAGCCAGATGCAGGGCTTGATCCCAGCACCCTGGGATCATGACCTGAGCCGAAGGCAGTGGCTTTAACCCACTGAGCCACCCAGGTGCCCCTATGATTTTTTTTTTTTTTTTAAGATTTCTCATATAGATGAGATGTTAATAGTATTTGCAATATTTGTCTTTCCTTGTCTCCCTTATTTCATAATGCCCTCAAGGCCCATCTTTGTTGTTCAAAATGGTAAGGATTTCCTTAATATTGTTCATGGCTGAACAATATTCCTGTGTGTGTGTGTATACATTTTGTTTATCCATTCATCTTTCAAGAGACGTTTAGACTGTTTCCATATCTCGGCTCTTATAAATAATGCAGCAGTGAACATGGGGGTATAGATACCTCTTTGAGGTAGTGATTTCATTTCTATTGGATATATACCCTGAAGTGGGATTGCTGGATTATAATGGTAGTTCTATTTTTAATTTTTGAGGAACTTCTGTACTGTTTTACACAGTGGCTATATCAATTTACATTCCCACCAACAATGTACCAAGTACTCTGTGTCCTCGCCAGCACTTGTTTTCTGGTCTTTTTAATAATAGCTATCCTGACAGGTTTAAGGTGATATACCATTGTGGTTTTGATTTTCATTTTCTTAATGATTAGTGATATTAAGCAGCTTTTCATGTATCTATTGGCCATTTGTATATCTTCTTTGGAATAATGACCATTCAGATCCTTTGCCCATTTTTTAAATCTTTTGTTTTCATTGTTGGGTTGTTATAAAATTTGGATATTAACCCCTTACTTGATATGTAGTTTACAAATTTTTTTTCCTATTTTGTAGGTTGCTTTTTCATTTTCTGATTGTTTCATACTGTACATGAAACTGCTTTTCAGTTTGATGTAGTCTTTGCTTTTGTTGCTTGTGCTTTTGGTGTCCTATCCAAACATCACTGCCAAAACCAGTGTCAAGGAGCTTTGTCCTTATATTTATTTTCTAGGAGTTTTACATTTAAATCTTTAATTCATTTTGAATTAATTTTTGTGAGTGTTGTAAGATAGGGGTTCAGGTTCATTCTTTTACATGTGAACAGCCAGTTTTCTGTGCACTGCTCATTGAACTGCACTTTTTACCTTTTCCCTGTTGAATATTCTTAGCTCCCTTGGTAAATATTAGTTGACCACATATATATGAGCTCATTTCTGGGCTCTTGATTCTGTTCCATTGCTTTATGTGTCTCTTTTTTTCCTACTACCACACTGTTTTGATTATTGTAGCTTTGTAGTATAGTTGGAAATCCGGAAGTATGATGCCTCCATCTTTGTTTTTCTTTCTCAAGATTGCTTTGGCTATTCAGGGTCTATATGAAATTTGGGATTTTTTTTCTATTTCTATAAGATGTGCCATTAGAATTTTGATAGAGATTGTATTGATTCTATAGCTGTAAGGCTTAAGGCAGTATGGACATTTTTTTGTTTGTTTTTAGATTTTAAAGATTAGATTTAGATTTTTTTTTTAAGATTTTATGTATTTAAAAAAAAAGATTTTATGTATTTATTTGACACAGAAGAGAGAGCACGTGTGTGCACAGCAGGGAGAGGAGCAGGCAGAGGAAGAGGGAGCAAGGAGCCGTTTGCAGGGCTCAATTCGAGGACCCTGAGATCATGACCTGAGCTGAAGGCAGACGCTTCACCGACTGAGCCACCCAGGCGCCCCCAATATGGACATTTTAACAGTATTCTTCTATTCCATGTGATAACTTTCCATTTATCTGTGTCTTCTTCAATTCTTTCATTGTCTTAATACCTTTCAGTGTACACATCTCTCACTTCCTGGCTATGTTTATTGAATAGTGTTTCTGGTGCTATTATGAAAGGGATTGTTTTCTCGTGGCTATATTTTAGATTTCTGATATCTGGTCACCTTTGAAGCTCTTAAATATTTCTGTTGTTTGGAGGGGAGTCTTGGTAATCACGACTTCGAAGGTTCAGTGTATTCAAAGCTTTGATTATGTTGACTAGATAGACTTACAAAGCAGTTTTGAGTGTGGAAATTCAGTTGGTGAAATCTCAGAGACTTGACTTTTTCTTGGAGATTGTTCTTAATAAGGTAACTTTTCTCACTGTTTTTTGTTTAGGTTGCTTATTGGGAGTCTAAAAAAATAGCATCAACAGCAGAAAACAACGCAAAAACAAAACTTGTTTTTTTGGGGTTGTTGCAGGTTTAAATGTTTGTTGAAATACAAAAGTTATACTTCTGGTTTATGGTAGTCTTGTATAGACTTTCTAATTTTTAACTTTCCGTTATACATTCCTTTGCAGCTTGAAGAATATTATAATGAAGTCCATATTGTGATAGAAAGTCCTTGATTTTGTTTTTCAGAGTACTAGTGAACACAGATAGGATTAGTGTGTATTGTATTTATGAAGGTTTATTTTGAAAGAAAATCCAAAGGGAGGGACTCGTAAGGACTACCAGTATAAAGTTATTTATGTTTTGAAATTATTTGTGTCATGAAGTAAACCTTTTTCTTTCCAGGTTTATGCTAGTTGCCTTTTAGATAGTGCTATGCGTTGAGCACCATGTTGGGCTTACATTACAAACAGTAGGTGGGAGAGAACATACAGATCAGTAGGGAAGTCACTTATTTGTTATTTTGTTAAACTCTCAATAGTATAAAGTAAACTTTGTAGTAAGTAAGTAAAAATCTTAAGTGAATTTTTTTTAAAACTGTACTTCTCAAGGTACAATTTCAAGAAAGGTGGCAACATAAGATTGTGAATGTAAAAGCAAGTGCTGCTTCAGTTCAGTGAATGGGAATGGGAAAATATTCTGAAATTTTTAAAGATTATTTAACTTCAGTGTAGGTTAATAATTTATTATGTAAGTGATGTTTCAGAAAAATATGAAAACGAAAACATAAGTAGTTGCCTTGCAGTCTTTTAGTTCCATCAATTTATATGTGCTTGCATTTGGGATATGTGTTAAGATTTTGCTGTTCATAATTTTGCCGTTTGTGTAGACTTTATATCTTTGCTTTCTCTTAAGTAGAAGAAGTAGGAATTTGTGGAATGACATAAAAAAATTGAAATACAGACTGTGGAAGTATAGAAATTAAAAGGTAGACTGAAGAATAGATTGTATTGTCTTAGAAAAAAATCAGACTTGTACTCTTTGGTGCACTTGATTATAAAATACTGTGAAGTTTTGTTCTAATTTTATATGGTTTTGTATTTGGAAGCTCTGAACACTTTAATTGAGGGGCCAGAAGAAGAAAGTTGTTTGTTAGCACTTTTCTCCCTGGCTTCCCGAAAAGTTTATTAGGAAAAAGGTCAGCTATAATCCCTAATGTGATGAAGGAGTCTTGTAATATTCTCTATCGTATTCTGATAGGAAGTATTGCTCATTTTAAAAACTGCATTTTAGATTATTAAGTTTCACATCAATTATTTTTAATTGTTTGCCAACATTAGCAGTCTGTTTTGTTTGTACAGTCTTTTCTGCTTCTGAAAACTAGATATTCCAGTGTTTAGCTGGATCTGGAATTTTGTGTTAATGGTAATTTTCTTCTGTGGAGATTTTATTCCATTATCCTTTGGCTTCTATTGCTGAGTAGTATGTAAATGTAATTTAATTTTTTATAGGTTTTTCCTATTGCTTTAAGACCATTGCATCTTCTGTTACATTGTTTTAAGATAATTTTTTATAGGTTTTTCCTATTGCTTTAAGACCATTGCATCTTCTGTTACATTGTATACACTGTATACACACACACACACACACACACACACACACACACACACTTAATGTGTATACTATCTAGATTTTATTGCCCTTCTGGAATTGGAAGGTTCTAATCTTTCAATAGTTTTTGAAAATTCTCAGTTATTATCTCATCAAATACTACCTTTCTTGATTCTTTTCTCTCCTTGAATTCCCATTTGACCTTCTGGACCTTTTCTCATTCTTTCCTTTGTGTCTATTAGTTTTTCTTTCATGTTTTCTCTATGTATGTATTTTGTGCCTCATTGTCAGTTTTGATGAGATCTTTCTGTTTTATTATTCCTTAGTTATCATTATCAGTCTGTTTAGTCTTAAAAGTCTGTGTATCTGTATGTATATATATGTAAGGATGCTCATACACAATTTCTTCTGTTCTTTCTAATCTCTCTGGTCTTAAGAGTTTTCTTTCTTGTATGTGATTTCTTTTATGCTTCTAACAAGTGAAAGTTTTTTTTTTTTTTTAATACTCTCTCACATTATTCTGTTTGGAATTCTTAGAGGTATAATCACTGTTTTGTAAGTTCACTTTCAGGAGGAATGTAAATACTGTACGTTGCAGGCTCGACTGGGTAGAAGGAATTTTTTTCCACCGGATTTCAGGACGTTGGCACCATTTTTGTGTTATTTTTGATTGAAGGGGTGGGAGTGTTCTGGACTGGCAGAGACTGTGGATGCAAATCTCAGAACCCATGGTTATAAAAATCTTCATGAAAACTTTCTGTTAGCTTTTGAATGGTAGGAAAAGTGGGACAAGCTTTCTCTTTTTCTTGTGTAAATATGGGAATTTCTTCCTCTTAATTAGCCTTTGCTGACTGTGGAACCCTCGAAAGTCTCAATTTTAGTACCTAATTTCCACTTCCCCAAGTGCAGCTCATTGTCTTCTGTCTTTGCCTCAAATGGCCATTAACACTTTCATTTCCTATTTGATTTCCCCCCTTCCTTAGGAGTTCCCTTAAATACCAGAAGACTTGCCTGTTTTAGAGCAAAACAATTTTTGTTATATTTAATTGGAAGAGTGTTCACTCATAATGCTACACATGGATTCCTCAATTTGGTTTTTAAGTTATAAATAAACTCATAATTTAAAAACAATTAAATTTAAATTCTGTTATAATAGTAATGTGTGCATGATGGGAAAATATAAACATTCTGAAGGATAAAAAGTGAAAAGTTACCAAGAAAAGTATCCAGAAATCACCATAGAGTTAATGGTTTCTGATGTTTCCTAGGGGTTTTCTAAGCATGTGTGAGCATGACTCTGTCACGTGAAAGGTAATTTTCTCTCTATACTGCTCTGCAACTTTTTATGTGTGTTTGATTTGTGTGCAATATTTCTTTCAATGTCTTACCATATTACATGTGAAACTCTATTACAGGTTTATTTAGTCATTTCCCTAATGCTGGGCATACAGTTCTTTTTGGTTTTCACAGAGTTACATTGCTAAGTGAACACTGTGGGGTATGTCTTTGTACTTGTGTGATTAGATCTATAGAATATGGATGTCTGGTGGCTTTTCTGGAGAAGGAATTTTTTTCTGTCAAAGAGTATGCACTACTTTTATACTTAATGATTTCCCCAAATTTCTAAGAAGATTACACTATTTATAATTAAAAACTAAACGAGAATACTGGTTTTCATACTCCCTGTCCATGCCTGATATTTTAGGCAGCTTTATCAAGATATAACACACGATAAACTGCAAATATTTAAAGTGTACAATATGATAAGTTTTGATGTGTACATTGTAAAATTTGATGTGTACATTGAAACCACTAGTCATGATAATGAACATGTATGCATCACCTCCAAAATTTCCTTGTACCCCTTTGTGATTCCTCATTTTCACATTTTCTTGCCCTGCCAGTTTAAGTAGAAATTGGCAGTTTAAAAGAAGAAATTACACCACAGCTTTGAGATATGTATT
This sequence comes from Enhydra lutris kenyoni, assembly GCF_002288905.1. Taxonomy (NCBI): domain Eukaryota; kingdom Metazoa; phylum Chordata; class Mammalia; order Carnivora; family Mustelidae; genus Enhydra; species Enhydra lutris. Next base: position 52,191,649 of record NW_019154088.1, read on the forward strand.
TGGTCTATTTCTTCTGTGTCTATTTGGCTGTTCTTGGGCAAGTTTTAAAAATTCTTGTTTCCTACTAAGTGAAGCTTTTTCAGTAGTTCCCTCAGTCTTTTTGGATAGTATTTGACATTCTTGTCTCATCATTTGCATTTCATGTTTGGTTTGTGAAATGATGTTTTTTTAGTATTATGCCTTTCCTGGGAACAGGCAAGAATAAATATAACATTTTATCATTTTAGTATTCTCATTGTTGAGTGACCTAAAGTGATGAACATAACAGGCTGATAAAATAACTCTTAGGTGCAACTTTTAACACTCTAGTCAGGCTTTCCTAAGGGATGACAGGTTTTGAAGTAGGTTTTCTGTTTGCTGGTAAATTGAATTGATACCAGACATTAAAACTACTTTTTGGTGGTGGGATTGCACCTGTTTCGTGAGGTTAGGCAGGAGTAGGACCATGGGAACGAGTTGTAGGGAGATAAGATTTTGGATCAAAACCAAGAAAAATGTTCTAACAGCTTTCTAAGGCTATAAAAGGGGCTTATGGGAAGTGCTCATCCTAGGTTTTCAAACAGAGACTCACTGACCTTTCAGGTGGGTCCAATCTTTGAATGGCTAATTGGATTGGATGGCCCTCTCTAACCCAAAAGTCTAGTGAAAAGGTAAAGTTAGGGTGCCTGGGTGGCTCAGTTGGTTAAGCAACTGCCTTCAGCTCAGGTCATGATCTCGGAGGACATCGGGTTCCCAGCTCCACGGAGAGTCTGCTTCTCCCTCTGATCTTCTCCTCTCTCATGCTCTCAGTGACTCTCTCTCAAATAAATAAATAAAATCTTTAAAAAAAAAAAAGAAAAGGTAGAGGTAGGTCAAGATTATAGATGTTAATGGAAGGAAGTCTTCTGTATATGGTATAACTATTTTACAATTATATTATTGATGTGAATTTTATGTCCTACTGTTCATTTTTGAGCAGTTTTGATGATTTATGTTCGTGTCTTTGGAAACTATGTATTGATTTGAAATACTGAGTATTTAGGGGTGCCTGGGTGGCTCAGGTTGTTGAATGTCTGATTCTCAATCTCAGCTCAAGTTTTGATCTTGGGGTTGTGAGTTCAAACCCTGCATTGAGTTCCATACCGGACATGGAGCCTATTTGAAATACTGTGTGTTTAAAGTGTGCTTTTGGTATTAAAGTTTTCGATTTGTTTAATTATCAGAAGTTAGATTTCTTTACAGAATAAACTTTTAACAAGATTACCACCTATGGAGGTGTTATGCAATGTTGTTTCCTGACAAAATGGACTAGTTTGGGCTTGATGGTTAAACAGAAGTCTGAAAGATACTGGTTTAACATTCAGCACCTACCAGCTATGCAGATCCTTTTTAATTTCTTGAAGAAGCTGTTCAGACTGATTTATCTATTCTTGTATTAAAAAAAAAAAAGTAAGCTTGGCTAAAAGAAAATATAGAAGCTTCATCATGTATTGTGACATAATATCAAATGGAGAAATTAAATTTTATTACTCATCTCTGGCATTAGTTGAATTTGTTTCAGATTGGAGTAGCAGTGCCTTAGAATGGGTATTGCTTCAAATAAGTTAAGAGGTGTGTTAATAAGGTATGAGTCACAGAAATAACTGTGTGTTACAGTTTAAAAGAAGAAATTACACCACAGCTTTGAGATTTCAGTGTAGTCTATAAAGTTAATTTTAGAAAAGCTGTTGTAAATGTAATTCCCATGTCAGGCAATTCAGTGTTTCATTTACTAGATTATATTTTAGTAACTTTGAAATCTTTTCCTCTTATTTTAAAAGATGAATGTATAGTTTTATTGTGGATTCTGGGGCCATTATGCTTTTGGTGTAGCAACTGACTAGAGAATGGAAATTTAGATGAGTTTTTATATTTTGATGGCCATTTCAGGAAGTGGCTAATGGCTTCGGTTTTTCTCATTGGTGTCTTTTTTTTATTGATGTGTAGAATCAAGTGGGTTTTTTTTTTTTTTTTTAAGGATTTATTTATTTATTTATTTGACAGAGAAATCACAAGTAGGCAGAGAGGCAGGCAGAGAGAGAGGGGGGAAGCAGGCTCCTTGCTGAGCAGAGAGCCCGATGTGGGGCTTGATCTCAGGACCCTGAGGTCATGACCTGAGCCAAAGGCAGAGACTTAACCCGCTGAGCCACCCAGGCACCCCTAGAATCAAGTTTTTAAAAATTCTTACTGCAGGTATAATACAGTTGTGAACTTTTAACCATACACAACTGTACAGAATAAGGTGAGTCTTTTATTTCTTGTGTTTTCTTTAGTACTTTATACATTTTCTTAATGTTTAAAATTTTAATCTGGTGTCTTCCTTTGATATAAATGATGCAGCCTTTATTGACTTGGAATAACATACAGTAAACATGCAGTAAACTAAATATTTATCTATTTGGTTCCATCTTAGATTTGGGTTCTGTTACTGTCCTTTTATCTGTACCACACTGCAATAAACTGTTGCCTCCCTTTGTTAGATAGATTGTTTCTATGTCATAGAATTCTGTTAATGTGTACATGGAAAGTAAGTACTCTAGGATTTTAGGAGAAGGGGGACTAGCTGTAGGAATGGTACTTGAGCTGTAAGAGTAGAACCACATGGAGGTTCAGTTTTGGTATTTATGCTCTGATTTATTGGTACTATATGCTTAACTTCCTCAGCAAGAGCACGAATTCATTTAAAGTCAGCAGATCAGTTTGTGAACACTGCTAAAGCATCCTGCATTCTCCATTCACATTTTTAAATTTAACTGGACAGTCAAATAATTTACAAAGAATAAAAAATTAACAATATAATAATCACAGTGTTTTCAGTGGGACCTCCAATACCATCATTTTTATCCTTACTCTGGACTAATAACTGTTCCCCATTTCATTAAGAAAATGGCAGCATTGCGGAAGAGTGTTTCCACAAACTTCTGTACCATATCTATCCCCTTGCCTGTGTCGGTGCCTACGGACTCTTCATTCCTTCTGTTTTTACACAAGTTTATGCTTCCATCTAAGACCACTCTCTCTGCTTGTACACCAAACCCTATTCTTTTTTTTTTTTTTAAAGATTTTATTTATTTATTTATTTATCAGAGAGAGAGAGAGAGGGAGAGAGAGCAAGCACAGGCAGACAGAATGGCAGGCAGAGGGAGAAGCAGGCTCCCTGAGGAGCAAGGAGCCCGATGTGGGACTCGATCCCAGGACGCTGGGATCATGACCTGAGCCGAAGGCAGCTGCTTAACCAACTGAGCCACCCAGGCGTCCCACCAAACCCTATTCTTGCCCTTTGAAAACATTGCCCTTCATTCTCCTGCAAGACCAGTCTTCTCTTTCTACTGGATCATCTTTGTCAGTATATTAACGTGCTGTAATTTCTTTCTTCTATTTTTAAAAATCAAAATCTCAAGCTCATATTTCCTTCTAGCTTCCATTTCATTTCTATAATCTCTTCATAGAAATTCTTCTGAAGAGTTGTGTCTACACTTGCTGGCATCCTTCTCACTTTTGAATTCATTTCAGTCAGGTTTTCATCACAGCTACTGCTTTAGCCAAAATCACCACTGATGTCTGTGTTCCTAAATCCAACAGTCACTTTCTAGTTTTCATTGTACTTTATTACCAATGCCATTTGGTAAATTTGATCCATCTCTCCTTCTTCATACACCATTCATTTAGCCACCAGGGTAGCATGCTCTTGAGTTTTGTTAATTGACTTTAGGTATAATTCATGTGCAGAATACTCCTAAATTTGTATCTCCAGCTTGCATGTCTCACCTGTCACTCACTCTTTTGTTTAGCTGTCTCCTAGACATCTCCACCTGTTTAAAACCTATCTCCTGATCTTCAACCCCAATCTTGTCCTTTCCACATTTCCCTCATCTCAGTAAAGGGCAGTTCTGTTGTTTTTGGTGTTGTCTAAAATCTTTGGAGTTGACTTTTTTTTTTGGCTGATTCTCTCACACCCCACAGTTTAGTCCTTAGCAAATCATCTTGTCTCTACCTTCAAAATGTAGATAATTTGACAACTTCTTATTAATAGCCCCCATGCCACCAACTTGCCTAGCTAGAGATGAAGAGTATGTTAATCTCCTCCATCACTTTCACTATGTTCTAAGAGTTGCCTTGTCCCTGTTTGTTGTTCCACCTAAGTGTCCCTGTCTGCATTGACTTAATTTACTCTCATCAGATCTCTTTGGCCTAGCGAAATAGTAATTTTATTTTTTAAAAAGATTTTTTTTATTTCTTTGACAGAGATCACAAGTAGGCAGAGAGGCAGGCAGAAGGGGAAGGAAAAGCAGGCTCCCTGTGGAGCAGAGAGCCCGATGTGGGGCTCGATCCCAGGACCCTGAGATCATGACCTGAGCTGAAGGCAGAGGCTTAACCCACTGAGCCACCCAGGTGCCCCGAAATAGTAATTTTAATGGGCTTCCTTGTATCTATGTTTTATGTATCCATTGGATTTTAAATTTTATATTTTTATTTGTAAATGTTCTGATTGATTCATATCTACCCAGTTAACTTTTGGTAGTTTCAGTTCTTTTCTTATTTTCCCAATTCCCTCTTACTGTGTATGTTGTAATCTATTGGTTCCAGTATCTTAAATTTTTAGGGATCTAATTACTTACTTTGTTTTTGTTGCCTCTTGCTCATGGTGGCTTATCTTGTGTTCTGTCATTTTGGATTGTGAACTCTTATTTGGATGACAGTCTTTGGGTATCTTGAGGAGCCTAGCTTGAGAGAGCATTCCACCAGAGAAGGTCTGTGCGTTTATTTCTGGCCACAGGCACTGTGGGCACCACCATCTTGGGACCACTTAAATTTTTTGGCTTCATAGTCCAAGATATGTGGGTTTTTTGGACCTTAAGAGCTTTATAAGAAAAGACCCCTGGAGCCAGGGCAGAAGGGGACCAAAAGTCAAGACTCTGTTTCATTTTAGTGCTTTATTATACTGCTATTCATTGGTCTTAATTTATTTTGGCTTAGGGTATATTTGGACTGTAATGTGCAGACTGTATTTGAAGGTTAGCAACAACACAATGCCTACTCTTAAATTTTAGCAAGAAGAGTTCGGAAAAATTATAGATACTTCTGTTGTGGAATGAAAATCTGATTAAATACTTGTCCACCAATAATAGACTTTTTATCACTGTACTTTCCATAAACCATTTTTCATAAAAAAATTAACTTGTTCATTTAAAAAACGTAAGATGTTATTATGGATTTAAAGGAAGGGAGACATGGTGTGAGTAGTGGCATGTTTGGAATGCAGATGATTTAGATTCAGTGCAACCAGATTACAGATCTCTTTTTTACTTATGAACAATATTTTTATAAAGAATCTGTAATAAGAGCTTTTAGTTTAGGCTTCACAGCTACTTACAGAATTGTAGCTATGTTGTATACTGAATAAAGCTCCTATAAGCTACTCTGAGTGTCTGTATATATTTTAAAGGTGTGTTCATTTAGTTGTCCAGACAGTATTGATTTATATAGGAACTTTAATGAAATTTAGTATTCCTAGGTTGAGAACTATCTTTCCCTCAATTGATTGCTTTTTTACAATGTGCCTGCTTACTACTATGTTTAGTGTATATCAATGGAAAAAAATTGACTTTGAATTTGTTTGGATCTCAGTCTAAATTTTGTTATTGTTTTCCCAGTAATTCTTTGAGTCATCCCAGTTAACACAATTTTATCAACTTATGAGCAGAATTTATAAAATTAGTTTGTTTTTTTCTTTTCGGATATCCTTTGTTTTAAATCTTTTTAGGTTAAAGATAAATGATGGCAGAAACAAGAGTAACTGAAATGCTATGGTGGTAAGAAAGTAGAATTTAAAATCTTATATTTCCTTGAAATTCAGTAGTATACTGATCAAATTCTTTTTGTTTTCCCTCCTTATAACATGTAACCAATTCCTTTTGTGCTTACATAAACCTATAAGAGTGTAATGTGCATTCAAGATGGTTACTTAAAATTCTGTTTTAATGTAGAAGGATTTAAAACTTGAACACTTATGCAGGGGTTAGAGGCAGTCAAAAACCCACATTTAACTTGACTGCTCCAAAACTTAACTACTAATAATAGCCTATTGTTGACTGGGAGTCTTCCTAATGACAGTTAACATGTTTTGTGTAATCTACGATTATATACTGTATTCTTACAGTTAAAATAAGCTAAAGAAAATAAAATATTATTAAGATAATCATAAGGAAGAGCAGATACATTTATAGCACTGTTATATTTATCAATAATGAAAGTTTATATATTGAAAAACTCTCATAACCTGTGCAGTTCAAACCTGTGGTGTTCAAGGGTCATCTGTACATTAAATATATTTATAATCTTACTCTAAAAAGTGATTCTCATTTTTCAGTATAATATCTGGTTATATCTATATGTATATAATTGTGCTCAACAGAATTTTTAGCTTTTTTGTTAGTGTAATATATTTTGCTGCATTACACTGTCTTAATTATTTTAAAATGGTGTGATTTTTTTAAAGATTTATTTTAGAGATAGTGAAGGCAGGAACACTAGGGGAAGGGGCAGAGAGAGGGAGAGTCACAAGCTGATGCTTCACTGAGCTCTGAGCCAGGCTTGATCTTACCACCCTGAGATCATGACCTGAGCAAAAACAAGAGTCAGTGTTCAAGGGACTGTGCCACCCAGGCATCCAAATGGTGTGTTGTTTAAATGTGTGATGTTTCTGTAGATGTCCCACACTTAGATAATTTTGTTGGTTTACCATTATAAACAGTGAATCTTTTATTATGTATATAGTTTTATCCTTTTTGATTAAGTGATTTGGTTGAAATTATAATAATTTTTCAATTTTATTTTTTTATCATTTAAAATGTTAGGTTTTACATTATTAATATAAAAAGAATATTAAGTCTTCTGAAAAGTTTACAAGATTTAACTGAGTAATGGAGTTCAATTTTTGTATGAACAAATTAAGTTATAAGGACCGGTAAATGGAATCTTAAAATTATTTGATTACCATTCATAATATATACTCAGATGAAACAGAATTTTATATATTGTTTCTCTGTTCTGATGACTTTAAAAAAAATTCTAAAATTCTAAGTCCTTTATTGGTAGGGCAGGGATGAAAACTCTCATCTCTTATTCTAGAGCAGGATTTTATTTTATTTTATTTATTTATTTTTTTTTAGAGCAGGATTTTAAACGTGGGATTCCTGTATACTCTTTAGGGAGGCCAGAAACCTTTTGTATACCTTAGCATGTTAGACTTTTTTTTTTTTTTTTTAAGATTTATTTTTCAGAGAGAGAGAGCGGTAGAGAGAACAAGCACAAGCAGGGGGAGCGGTAGGCAGAGGGAGAAGCAAGCTCCTCGTTGGGCAAGGAGCCTGATGTGGGACTTGATCCCATGACCATGGGACCATGACCTGAGCCGAAGGCAGATGCTTAACAACTGACCAGGCATTTCTGCTTTTTGAGGAAGTGGATTGGTCTTTGTTCAGTTCTTTTGGAGGATTTTAATCTAAATAAAATACTAAGGCCACTGGTATGGAATACCTTTTGAGAAGAGTTTGAGCTACATTTCTTATCCAATGGATATCTCATTCCTGTCTACCATTGGCTGTTAATTACATTCAGGTTAGAATCTGTTAAGGCTTAAGGAATGATTAGGTTCGAAGTTCATTAATATTACAAACGGAATAGTGAGGAGAAATTATTGATGCTGGTGAATTTTGCTGTCATCTCAAAACCTGAGTTGCCATTTGTCTCCGTGTTTTTTGAACTCAACAAACATTATGTTGAGTTGCATATTGTGGACTGAGAAAATTTTAGCAACTTGATTCCTGTCACCCTGAGCTAAATTAACTTTGTCTCAACTTCTCCTGCCCCTTCCTTTTATTTTTCCATTGTCTTCCCCTGCCCCCACCTTTGCTCTTCTTTGTATTTCTCTGGATTTCATTCCCAGTCGCTTTTTGCCTCTTTTCTCTCCTTAAATTACTTTTTTTTTTTTTTTAAAGATTTATTTATTTGAGAGCATGTGTGTGCTTGCACTTGAGGGGGGATAGTGAGGGAGAGAATCTCATGCAAGTTCTTGCTGAGCACAGAGCCCTGTGCTGCTTGATCTCATGACCCTGACTGAGCTGAATCCAAGAGTCAAATGCTCAACTGGCTGAGTCACCCAGGTGCCCCTCTCCTTATATTACTCTTTTACCTGTGTATGTAATGTGAAGTTTCTTATTTTGATTTTTACTTATTATAGATATTGTAGTACTTATTTGCCAGCTTTAAAATAGGGAAAGAATTAAACATTTTTATGGATTTCTTTTAAACAAAGTATAAAACTAAAATGTTAAGGCAGGTGAGAGACTACAGCCATGATTCTGGCACAACTCTTTTAAAAAATCATCCTTATATATCCTATTGTTCATGAAATGTCTTGATTGTCGAGGTAAAATTATGGTTTTGACACTTTAGCTTTATTGAATTGAATTTGACAAAACTTATTTTTAAGTATTTACAGTTTTTTTAAAAGGTTTTATTTATTTGACAGAGACACTTTGAGAGAGGGAATACAAGCAAGGGTTATGGGAGAGAGAAGCAGGCTTCCTGCTAAGCAGGGAGCCCCACATGGGACTCAATCCCAAAACCCTGGGATCATGACCTGAGCCAAAGGCAAATGGTTTAACAACTGAGCCACCCAGGCTCCAAGTATTTACAGTTTTAATAGCAGTGTTTTATTGAGTTGATATTTGCTACAATTGAACCCATTTTGATGTTGGATATTTTATGTTTTTCTCAGTTTTTCATATTATGTGTAATTTTTGCTGTAACATCTTTATCTGTGCTTTTCCTTACAAATGTCTTGGATTAAGTATCAGGATTATTGGGTTAAAGAAACTCAAACATTTTCTTGACTTTAAATTTGTCTCGGTGTTCTTGTTAGGCTCTTGTAGATGTGGAAAGCAAGTTCAAGAGAAGGTGAATTGAAATTGGGTAAAGGGAATCTCCTGAAAATCCAAAGATGGGAATCATGATTCTTCCAGGCTTATATGGGACCTGGAAAAGGAAATGAGAAAATCATCAGAACATTTGAGGAATGTGTGTTTCAGAGTTCTTGTGGTCTTATGGCTTCTCTTTTCCCTGAACATTTGCTTCTTACTGGGCTTGCTTTCCTAAGACCTTGGCTGCACATGGCTGCGGTTTGCTGTTCATCAAGATCTGACTTTGACCTGACCCTTTTTTCAGCGTCTATGGCTGCTGTTAAGTGCCTTTGTGTCTTTCCTTCCCCAAGTTAAAAATCTCGGTATTGACTTGTTGTTTTGTCCTTTTTCTTCCCCAAAATCCCCAGCTAAGTTGGATAGGCTATGGGTAGCCTATGGATGGTAATGTTAAAACAAACAAAAAAACAAAAATAGAACATGGTCTCTGCTCCTTGAAAGCATTTCTGGTTGACCAGTAACACTTAACGGACACAGTAAAATATGTCTAATCAATTAAAAATCTGGAGAGTTCATGAATTATCGGGGAAGAACAATTCTGTTTAGTTTCTTTTAGTATTTTGTTAGTGTGTGATTCCTGTTCCACTTCAACTTGTTAAAACCTTGTCTAAGTAAGTCTAGGGTTGTGTTAATACCATTAAAAATTGCTTATGGAAGTATGAAGTGTTAACAAATGCTATTTGATTAGATTTTATTTTAGATTTATTTGACAGAACATGCAAACAGGGGAAGCAGCAGGCAGAGGGAAAAGCAGGGTCCCCATGAGCAAGGGGTCCGATTTGGGACTTAATCCCAGGACCCTGAGATCATGACCTGAGCCAAAGGCAGACTCAGGCTTAACCAGCTGAGCCACCCAGGTGTCCCTGCAAATGCTGTTTTAATCATAAAGATCAAGAGTGTGCCTAATAAACAGCTTTGTTTTCAGGTTCCAACTTGAAAAAGTATACCCCACATTTTAAAATGAGATATAAGCAAGTTGAAAGACTTAAATAATTAGCTTAAGTTTATTGTTATCAATAAAAGATTTCTAGGTCTATCTTGGCAGTTAATAGAGACCACTGTGAATAGCTTTATTTTGTCTTGGAAAATTCAAGTCCTATTAAAATCGTTCTGGTGAAGTCTTAAAATCATTAAACTCAGATTTATTCAGTTTTAAAGCTGATGTTTTCAAAGGTCTAAAATAATTCTCAGAATGATTCCTCTGTTCAGGTAGAATTTTGTTTCTTTAACCATTACCTGTTTTTGAGACTTCAGTGGATAATTTAAAAACTTAAAATTCTCAGATTCATTTATACATTAAAAGCACAAAAGTTGAATTTAACCAGCTTTATCTTAAGCATGTCCTCAGGCTTAATTTTATCTGCATTCAATACCTTGCCTTTTTACACAATAAGTTTGATAAGAGTTACAAGATTACAAACCATATTTATGTGGCTTATACATATTTATAGGAATAAGGATATCTAGAGTCTAAACATCAGAATCAGTCTTACTTTGGGGTTTAATTTTAGCTGTAACCACCTTTCAGATGAGGGATTATAGTGCCTATATTCAAGGCAGATCTAGATAACCACAGCATTATCTTTACTTTCTGTAATTATTGGGTTAATCTAAAAGTAGGACTTACTCTGTTGATTAGGCAAGGCCTCTTTTATCTTTTAGCATTTGGGAAAGATTATGATGGCCAGCTTTGTTTTTGCAGTATGTACTTTGTTTGTAGTAAGGAATACCATAAAAAAAAAAAGAGAAAACCATCTAATTTATAATTTATTTTAATACCAAATGATACAACCTAATATTTTGATTTTGTCTTTATTATATTTCCGTATTTGTGACATATCCCATTATATCATGAGGCTGTTAGTCCCTGAAATTAAGGTGCTAGGAGTTTGTGAATGGGCTTAAATCTCTAAGTGAAGAAATGAGTTGCCTTTTTTTTTTTCCCCCACTTAAAAGTATGGTACTATTAATGAATACTCAGTGTTTCAGTAATAGTTGATGCCTCTATTTCCACATATAGTTGTATTAACTAATGTTTAATAAAAGGAAAAAAGGTAAATACTAATAAAACGTCAAAAGTTGATATTTGGGAAAAAAAAAGTAATGGATATCTAGGTTCTTTCCCTCCCATGAGGATCTTTTCACATGATTTAAAAATAGCAGGATGTGTTACACTCTTTAGTTATTGCCACACATTTTTCTTTCATAGTGTATTTGAATTGTAGATGGCAAAACAAGAGTGTGATTTAAGCGATTAACCTTTTTAGATTGTATATCAGGTTAGATCTGAAATACTATTTAAAAGAGCAGAAATTTTGCATGTTTAATTTTTACAATACTGACTCAAGGTTGTTTTTTCCCCCCACATTTAGGTTTTATAGGATCACATTAACCAAAGCACCATGGAGTTTTATGAGTCAACATATTTTATTGTCCTTATTCCTTCAGTAGTTATTACAGTAATTTTCCTCTTCTTCTGGCTTTTCATGAAAGAAACATTATATGATGAAGTTCTTGCAAAGCAGAAAAGAGAACAAAAGCTTATTCCTACCAAAACAGATAAAAAGAAGGCGGAAAAGAAAAAGAATAAAAAGAAAGAAATTCAGAATGGGAACCTCCACGAATCTGATTCTGAAAGTGTACCCCGGGACTTTAAATTATCTGATGCCTTGGCTGTAGAAGATGAGCAAGTTGTACCTGTTCCACTGAATGTAGTTGAAACTTCAAGTAGTGTCAGAGAAAGAAAGAAAAAAGAAAAGAAACACAAGCCTGTAGTAGAAGAACAGGTCACCAAAGAAAGTGACGTGTCAAAGATTCCAGGCAAAAAAGTAGAACCTGTCCCAGTTACTAAACAGCCCACTCCCCCCTCTGAAGCAACTGCCTCAAAGAAGAAACCAGGACAGAAGAAGTCTAAAAATGGAAGCGGTATTATAATATATTCAACTATATTATATATAATTGTATTTGTTTTAATAACTTTAGAGCCTGAAATTTAGTTTGTTAGGTGTGTACACTATATTAGATACTGAGTTAGAAACCAAGAACGTTGTCCTTTTACTGTGTGTTTGCTTTCATTAACATTAATTGCTGATAAAATAATTGATCATAAAACAGCATAAAACCACTAAGGACCTGTAAATATCAGCAGTTAGAAACTTACATTTATTTCAACCAGTACTTTCTAATCAGTGTGATAGGAATTAAAGATGAAAAGATAAATTAGATACCACTTTTTGCCTTTGATTTTGCAAAGGTTTATGGTACAGCTTTTTTAAAACTAGGCATTACACTAGGTACTAGGACTCCAGAGATGAAAATAGTGCATTTTTAAGCTGTAGACATGAACATAAGTAATTATCATAAAATGTCTATTTAATTTTTTTTAATTAAGTAGGCTCATGCTGATCATGAGTCTTAAACTCATGACCCTGAGATCAAGAGTCATAATTGAGCCACCAGGTGCCCCTCTTACAAACTGTTTAGAATAATGATCTTGGTTATGTCTAAACCAATGTAGTAGTTCTAAGGTGGATCACTTAGAGGATATAATGCCTGAAATTTATCTTAGAGGTTACATAAGTACTAGCTAGTTTGGATGGTAGGGGAGGGGTGGGATAGGGTATTCCAGGTAGAGGGGTTAACAGATGTAATGAAGGGACACCTGGGTGGCTCAGTCGGTTGAGGGTCCGACTCTTGATCTCAGCTCAGGTCTTGATCTTAGGGTTGTGAGTTTGAGCCCCATCTTGGGCTCCACATTGGCTGTGGAGCCTACTTAAAAAACAAGACAAAACAAACATGTAATGGAAAGCACATAAGAAATGGTGTCATGATGTGTGAAACTGCAAACAGTTTATATGAAAGGATTTGTGTTCACCATTAAGTTGTTTGTGTCTTAACGGAGTGTTAAATTAGTTATATTGAATTTTAAATATTTGTTTGCCAGCTATGATCAAGGCATGGTACTTAGAGAAATAAGAGTAAGCACCTCTATTTTAGCAGGGGGAAAGGACTTGTGATAAAAATGTGACTTGCATAAGAGAGGTACAAAGTATAGAAGAAATGTCAGAAGCCTAAATGACTACTGATGGGGACCAGCGGGGAGGAGCTTTACAAGGAGGTAGTGCTTGAGATCTTCCAGAATGAATCACTTCACCCAAGCAACTAGTGGATCTCATTCCATACTGGCAGAATGTCATGTAGAAAGGCATAAAGAAGAATACGGAGTATTGTTGAACCATGAAATGTGAGGTTGGGAGTGGAAGGACACAAAGATGAAAAGATATGTGGGGGATGGACCATGATGGTTTTCGTATATAGTGTTAAGGAGATGGGATGCTGTAGGTTGGCTGTTGTTGAAGATTTTCAAGCTGGTTACTTTACACGGTCACATTTATATTTTAGAACTGTATCTTTGGCAGAGCTTGAGGAGGACAAGTTTTATGGGGCAATGTTTGATGTAGATAGACGAGTTAAGTAGACTAGTGAAGAGGTTATTTTCTGAAGTTAAATTGGAGGATTGAACTATTGTAATGAGAAGAAATAGGAAGTAGATGAAAAGGGTGCCTGGCTGGCTCAGTTAGTAGTGCATTCAACTCCTGAGTCCAAGCCCCACCTTGGTCATGGAACCTACTTTGGGGGGAGTGGGGGAAAGAAGAAAAGAAAGTGGATTAGAGAGGTCTACAAAGTTTAAAAAAAAAAAATGACATGACTAATTGTATTAGATAAGGTATGATGGATTAGGAGAAGGCAGGATCAAAGCTAATTACCCAGTTCTAAGTTTCTCAGGGTTCGCATACTAAAATCATTGAGCTAAATCTGGCCTTGCTTTCTGTTTTTTTTTTTATGGTCCATGAGCCAAGAATAGTTTTTACGTTTTAAATGATTTGAAAAAATTCAAGGAAGAATAATACTTTGCTAAATGTGGAAATTATATGAAATTCAAACCTCTTTGTCCATAAATAAAGTTTTTTTTGAATGCAGCCACACTCATTCATTAACATATCTATGGCTAGCTTTCATACTACAACAATAGATGAATAGTTTTGACAGAGTCTGTGTGGTCTGTAGAACCTAACCTATGTAATGTTTGGCCCTTTACAGAAAAAGTTTGCCAACCCCTGATTCGTAGATGGTTGGTAGCACTAAGACTGGGAAGGAATACTGGAGGGAGAGGGGATGTATATGGAGAGGAGAATGCCTTCAGGTTGTTTCAGGTTCCTATGAGGGGCCGCTTACCTAGGGAGCAATTTAGGATGCAATAGGACATGTAAGCGCAGAGGCATAAAGCTAGAATATAAATTCAGAAGCCTTAAGCATGACAGTAGTCGTCGAAGTTATGGCTGTAGGTAAGGGCATCCAAGGAAATTATTTAAATTAAAGACTCTACCCTGAAGAATACCCCCATGAGGTCTTCTGTAGGAACAGCTCACATAGGGTCTGAAAAGGAATATTTCAAGTGTAAGAATTATAGGAGCTGATAGAGAATTTTAAATTTATTTTATTGTGGTAAAATAAATAATAACATACAGTTTACCATTTTAACCATTTTTAAGTGTATAGTTCTGTGGCATTAAGTACATTTACATTCTTATGCAACCATTGCTACCAGCTATCTCAAGAACTTTTTCATCTTTCCCAACAGAAGCTCTGTACCCATTAGCCAGTAATTCCCCTTTCCCCTCTCCCCCAGACCCTGGCAGCAGCCATTCTGCTTTCTGTTTCTGTGAATTTGACTATACTAGGTACTGCATATCTATGAAATCATATGTTATTTGTCCTTTTGTGACTGTCTTATTTCTCTTATGGAGAGGGGAGAATTTTAGGAGGTAGAAAGTAGTAGTGTAGAATGCAAAATAGAAATCAAAGAAGAATTAAAGGATATTGGTAGAGTATAGCATTTGGGACACTAGGTGGCTGTGTAAACTCTTTCATGGATATAATGAAGGAGATAAAAATCAGGTCTCAGTTGAGAAATGATTGGTAGAAAAGGAAGTACAGATCATTCTTTTGTCAATATTAGAAGGAAATGGGTGTGGGAAGCTAGGAATTATAGTGGTGGGAAGGGTTTTATTTTTTTAAGATGGTAGAGATTTGAGCATGCACATAGGCTGAGTAGATTAAGAGTGGCTCAGAAGTGGGAGGTAAAAGAAGGAGCAAGTACTTAGAAATCTTGATAAAGTTAAAAACAGGTGTAACCGTAAGAAAGCTAGAATGATGTTTACAGTAGAGAGTTTCAAAATTTGAAGGTAAAGCATTTAGGGAATTATTCATTAGTAATTGAATTTTCTGTGTTTGCTAATTATTCATTAGTAATTGAATCTTCTGCATTGTTGGCTGTGATGACTTTTCATTTATTTTCAATAAAGATGATCAGGATAAAAAGGTGGAAACTCTTCTGGCACCTTCAAAAAAGCAAGAATCATTACCCCTCCATCAAGAGACTAAACAAGAAAGTGGATCAGGAAAGAAGAAAGTTTCTTCAAAGAAGCAAAAGGCAGAAAATGGTGAAATGTGTAGATATATATTTTATAAATACTAATCCTAGAGAAGTACACTAGGACAAGGACCCTAGAGACCTTGCGTGCTCTTTAATTCCCAGCTTAACGTGTACTATAACAACTGTTAATGCTAATACAAGTCCAGGGATCTCTTGAGCTTTGGGGTTTTGTAGTGCTTTGACAGATGGCCAGGGTCTAAGTTTGTGATGAGGAAGTTAATCTGAAATTTAAAAAGGACAAAGCATTTATTAAATATTCTCATTCTTAATAGAGTCTTGGAAATAATGTAAATAGCATACAAATCATAGAAGAACAGCATTCCTGAAACATTTGTACTTTTAAATATCACTTAAAGATTTTGCTGGGGTCATTGACTAGATCTGTCATTATCCTATAGTCCCAATTTCCTAAACATAGCTTGCATGTATATATAGGAAGCATCCAAGTAAGAGTGATGGAGCAATTTTTATGGGTTCAGAATTGTCTAGAGAAGGCAGTTAAGAAATGAATGTAGATTAAATGGTGATATTCAAATAATACTGGGCTGTGATATCAACTATTGCTAGAAGATAGTATAATTGGGAAGGGAAAAGATGAAATTCTATTATTTGTATTAAAATTATAATGTATCAAGCAACCAGATAGAAAATATACTACCCTCAATAGAAAAATACTACCCTCAAATTTTTGATGATATTAAATATTTATTAAAATTTTTAAAAAATATTTATTAAAATTTTAAATAAAAAACTATATGTACCCCAAGTTTTTTTTTTTTTTTAAAGAAGTAGAGAGAGATTTCCATATGTGTGTGGAAGTTTATATCTTTGGTCACCAGACATCAGACCTTAATTTTGAAACTCTTAAAGTTCTTCCCATTAAAATCGGGAACAAAGTGTAAGGAGGGTTCCTACCTCCACTTTTAATGTTGTTTTGCAAATTTTAACCAGTTTAGTAAGATGTGCCATGGAAATTATAAGCATAACTTTTAGAGATGAGATGATATCTGCAAGGAACAGTGACTGATTCTTGTATGTAGAAAGTGACTCAATTAAAAACTAGCAATTGCAGTAAGAATTTAGTAAAGTAGCAGTATAAATACAGATTAATGGTTTTCCTTGGGCACTCATTAAATGTGGATGGATTTTTGGTTAAAACAGGAAGAAAATGAGAACTAACTAAAATGTAAAGGATGTAGAAGAAGAAATCTAAGATGCAATTAAAAAGATATGCTAAATCACTTTTAGATAACTTAAATGATTTACTATAAAATAATATTGAACGGGTACTGCTTTAATTAGACTGTTTTGACTTGTTAAATGATAAAAGAGGAATTTAAAGCCAAGTTGGTGTTAGATATTTGAAAATAACTGCATTTATCATTAAACTTAAATGTGTGTGCATGTCATTAATTACTGTTACATGAAGCAGTGAATAATTGTAATTTTGTTGAATTCAAATTGCAGTCTTGGTAGATGAACCCCTAATTCATGCAACTACTTATATTCCTTTGATGGATAATGCTGATTCAAATCCTGTGCTTGAGAAGAGAGAGGTTATTGATCTAATTAAACCTGACCAAGTAGAAGGAATCCAGAAAACGGGGGCTAAAAAATTGAAGACTGAAACTGACAAAGGTAACACATGGCATGCAACAGTTTGTTGTATTGAAGAAACACATTTTTGAGTTCTGGTGGAGTCGAGGAAATTTTCTCATAGAAATAATGAATTGTAAAAGAATAATAGAATCTTTGTACTAAAAGGCTTATTGGTGGTTTCTAGTCCAGTCTGCTAAGTTTTGTAGAGCTGGACTCTTGAATTTGACTTCCCTAAGATCTCACAGTTGTTTTGCTTTGGCTGTTGTCTCTTGTGAGGTTTCTATGTTAATTTACAACCATCTTTTACTACTACTTTCTTAACAGACTTTTTTTTTTTTTTTTTTTTAAGTTGTAAAAGCAGTGTGATAGCTTCACAGCATAATTGAGTGAAAAGTACAGAGAATTCCCATATACGTGTTGTCCTCACACATGCACACATCTGATTTTTTAAACTTACCATGTTACTGAACTGTTAAAACTCTGGGCTTCTTTGAGTCTAATGGGTTGCAGTTGCTTTTTAAAAAGAGGAAGTTTGTACTTGATATTAAGAGCTCCCTGGGGAAATTGGGTGAAACAGGGGATGCTTGATGCATGGATTTTTTTTAAATGTCAAGATTGTTTGTATTTATATAATATTTATAAAATTAGATTTTCTTTTTGTAATTATCTTTGTGCTTATTTTCTCCTGTAAAATTTGATTCATACGTCATGAGTATTAAATGAGAATGTTTTTGAACATATCTGGTATAGATATTAGCATACTAGACATTTGAATGTTTTTAAAGTGAGGGCTATTGGCACTTTAAAGTATTCCACAATTTGACCAAATTTTTAGTTAATGTAATTATTCCATAGTATATTAAAGATGATGAACACTTTTTTCTCTCTTGACTGGAAAACATTTTTTGTTGTTTGACCTGAAATGTAAATCTGTTTTCTCTTGGTTATTGACTTTCTGGGTCAAGAAATTTTGATGCTTATCTTTGCTGAAGTTATTACTTGTGTTTCTTAAATGCCAACTCTTTATTTTTTTAAAGAAAATGCTGAAGTGAAATTTAAAGATTTTCTTCTGTCCTTGAAGACTATGATGTTTTCTGAAGATGAGGCCCTTTGTGTTGTAGACCTGCTAAAGGAGAAGTCCGGTGTGATACAAGATGCTTTAAAGAGGGTAAGCATATTTTTAATCATGGGCATATTTGGGAACAGATGAGAAGTTTATCGAACAAGGATTCCCCGACTCTCCGTTGGTTAGGCGTCCAGCTTTTGGTTTCGGCTCAGGTCATGATCATGGGGTTGTGAGATTGAGCCCCATGTCAGGCTCTGTGCTGGATGTAGAGCCTGCTTGAGAGTCTCTCTCTCCCTCTACCCCTCCTTCTCTGCTTGAACTCTCCAACAAAAACAAACAAAAAAAAGTTCGCCAAATAAGATTTTTGTTTAGAGGAATAAATTCACATTCCTATAGTTCATACTCCAAAGCACAGTCACATTTAATTCCAGAATGGCTTCAGAAATTATTTCTTATATCCATACTAATCATTATACTTATTTTGTCAGGTGTTGAGGCATCTGATATTTTGACAAAAATAAGGTGCTTATAATGAGTAAGATGATTTGATGATTTATAGGACTTTAAAGTCATTTGGCACTTAACCTTGCTTTGCTCTGCTTGGAAGTATTGAAGGCAAGGTCAGGTGATTTCTGGGTAGACTATATGGAATGTTTCCGTGACTCAGGATAGCATACTTCAAAGAACCTGGGAGTGTGTATGTGTGTATATGTATGTATATGTATATGATATCATACTTCTAAAATAAGTGATTTGGATGGTAGAATTTCTGCTATGACTGACTAAAATTTGTTAAAAAGAAACCAAAACACCACCACAAAAACAACAACAACAAAAAAACAAAGAAAACAAACCCCCCAACAAAAGACAATCCATCGAGTTAATATTTAATTTCTCATGAGTCATGCTCACTGTATTTTCATGTATACTGTGTCATACTGAGAAAGGTGACAAGTTTTCAAGTGTTACTTGTGTGAGATAGGATGACATGGTGTCTGATATTCAATATTAGATGTTGGACTTAACTGTTCTTATTCTAAACACCCACATACTAACACACACACACAGCTAACCACTTACCTGCTTTAAAACCATGAATGGCTTCCATTTTTTCTTCAGTCCAAGCCATCCCTCTCACCTGATTACTTTTTAGTAGTCTCCTAGTTGATGTGTCTGTATCATTTCCTCATGGAAGGCTAATGTGAATTTCCCTGTCTAAATTGTTCTCTCTACTATTCTTTCTCCTAACTATATGGACTTTTTTGTCATAGCATTTATCATAGCATATTAAGTCTATACTTCTGAGGATCTGTTGACAATGTATTTTACAATTCTGGCATTTTATAATGCTTTTTGAAGGGTCTCCACATGGTGCCAGCAATGGCCTAGAGTAAACAAGGAATTCCAGGGTTAATCAGGGTATGTGTGGTGACTGTGTGTGACTTTGGATACAATATCAGACTATTCGGTTCCAAGAAACTTTCTTGAAATTCTTATTTGAAGAATTTGCCCTTTCGTTTACTTTATTTTAATTGGGTAAGTGTATATCTTAAAAGGGTTCTTAGTTATTTGTGGGGATAAGGGAAAAGCCTCTAGCTGAAGTTACTATGCCTAATGTTTGAAATTACTACTTTTTAAAGTTGAAAATAATTGCTTTAATTGTTCTTTTCTGAGGATGTTGGTGGTGGCTTATGGGGGCAAGAATAATTATTTTATTGTCTGAGATTGCTTTGAACTTTAGAGACTGGGTGGTAAATGAGCCTCCCCTTGATAGCTGTTTTAGGTAGGCCAAAGAGGAAGTTGGGTACTCTTAATGATAGCGTTTTAAAATAGAGTATTTTGCAGCTTCACATTTTTCCCCATCTTTGGAACTATTTGGTTTTTTGTAAAATGTTCTGGAACCACTGGAGTGGTTCTGTTCTCACCTGTAGAGATTCAGTATCTTTGTCCTCTGTGACTGCAAAAGTAAGTTTAGTTTCTCCCTTTTAGCAACTGCCTTGATCAGACCTTTTAAGAGATGGCAGGGTTCTAGGTATAAATAAATCCCCACACCTAATAAAGATTGCTCCAGGTAAAGGGTGAAGGTAAGTGCAGGAGCACCAACATAGGATGGAGATATAGGAGTTAGAGGACTTTCTGACCAGTTGGATATGGTAACTAAAGAAAGGTCTAGAATGAATGCTTATTATTCCTTGAGTAACTGGATAGATTGTGGTGATAGTGGTATTTATGAACGCTTTGCTGAGCAGGAGAGTGTAGAGGATTGTGAAAAATTTTTGGAAGTTGTTTTAGGCATCCTTTGGATCATTTAAGTGGGTATATTCATTTCACAGTTGAATATATATTTTCTAGAGTTGAAAAAAGATTACTTAGGGTGTGACTTAGGAAAGTAATCTATCTCCAATGCACATGGTAAATGTGTGATGTGGGGAGTGCTAAGAAGGTTTAAGAATGAGCCCTGAGAAACACCAACATGTAAAGATTAGGAAAAGCCACCACAAAGGATATGAAGAGGAGCAGCAACACAGGAGACAGTGGAATCACAGATGCTTAAGGCGGATAGAGAGTTCACAGGTGAGGGGGAAAAGTCAGCAGTGACATGCTTTAGAGAGATGGAAAGGAGGATTAGGATGGAAAAATTGGATGTGATATCCTCAGTGAAAGCAGTTTCATTGGAGTATTAGACTGTAAATAACTATTGAATAAATAGGAAAGGTGATAATGTGTCCAGTTTGAATAACCTTAGATGGGAAGAGGAGAATAAGCGCTAAAGGGGTTGCAGAGTTGAAGAGGAGATTTTATGTTGTGTGCATGTGTGCTTGCATGTGTCTTTATCTTTAAAGTACAAGACACTTGTGTTTTATATTAGACCTAGGTTAATATATTGGGTTCTAGAGTCTAGAGTCAAATCTGAGTTCTGCCACATTGAGATTTATTTGCCTTTAGGTAAGTGACTTAACCTGAGTGCCTTAGTTTCCTTATTTCCCAAATGGGAATGATAATCAGGTTTTGAAATTAAATGAAATAATATATAGTAGGTGCTTAGAGTTCCTAGCATACAGTAAATGCTCAAAAATGTTAACTGTTAATGTAATTATTAGAAAATATTTGATTTGATTTTAGTAGATTATTAATTTCTTAGTGTTGGCCTTTAGATATACTTGCCTTAATTATGTGATTTTCAACTTTAAATTTTAATTCTTTTGACTCTATGCTATATAACAGGATGAAGTCTGCCTACTTAAATTTTTTCCTATACTTTCTCCTTTTTGCCTCTAAACTTTTGTTAATTATAGCATTTGTTTGTCAGATACTTAGAATACTTAATGTTTGTTTTGTGACTGTAATTTTCATGTTTGTTTTAGTCATAGTTTTACAGATTAATGGTGGGTTTAAAGCTTGATAACTGTTTTTGGACATAGATTCTGTATTCGTTTCTTGGTTGGCTGAAGTTATTTTTCTTGAAATTTCTTCAAAAAGGGCTCATAGGAACTATATTTTCCAAATTCTGGCAGATTAAAATGCCTTTTTTGGTCATTATATTTGAATGATAATTTGGTGGGGTATAATATATCTGGGTTTCACTTTCTTGAGAATTTTTCACTCTTGCTTTACTATTCTCTACTCATATAGCTGGATAGAGGTCTGAAACAATTTTGCACTCTTTTCATGTATTTTTGTTAGACTACACACTCAGAATAAAAACATCCTTTGGGCAATCTTCCCAAGTATTTATTATTTATTGGACTTTACCAGTGTCCACCTACTATACAAACATCAAGGGATTCAGCTTCTTTTAAGTTCAGCAGTAAATTTAATACTGTTTTGGCCTTGACACCTGTGTCCTCTTTCAATATTTCTTTGGGTAAAGCATGTCTTTTCAGTCATGAGATTTGTCCCTTTAGCATAATTGAAATAATGGGTATTGATTAAGTATATGCCAAATCTTTACCTGTTGTCTTTATCTTTCACATTTTAATCCTTTAAAAAAAAAAAAAAGCTTTTGGCTTCTTTTTCTTTCTTATTTACTTTTCTCCATCCTGGATGCTGTGTCTTACCGTAGTTCAACAGCGTGTCTTTTTCTGTTCTCTGCTTCTAGTTGGATTTTACTTCTCAGGTGGTGTAATCTTTACTTCTGGTTTGGGTTTTGCCAGCTCATATTTCATCTCATTCTCTGGTCTTTCTTTGAGCTTATCTATTCTCATGAGCTCTGTTCTTTGCTGTTGTTTTTCCAAAAGTGACTGCTGTAAGATTTTTAAAAATCATGGCAATATTTTTTGACACAATTTTGTCTGCTCTTTTACAATCCTTTTTTGGTGATTTTTCTTCATTTGTTGCTTATTTTTGTTACTTTCCTTCCGTTTTTCATGTATCTCGCATAGACTCTATTTTCTTTTAAAGATTTTATTTTGAATATTTTATTTATTTATTTGAAGAGAGCACAGAGGGAGAGGGAAAAGCAGACTCCCTGCCAAGCAGGAAGCCCAGTGTGGGGGCTGGATCCCTGGACCCTGGGATCATGACCTGAGCTAAACTCAGATGCTTACCAGACTGAGCCACCCAGACGCCATGACCCTGTTTTCTTTTTAAATCAGTACTCTTAGTGAGGGTTGGATCAGCTCTGTGCCTGGAGATTGATAATGAAAGGACCAAGGGTAGCTGTTGTTTTCCTCAGGCTGTGTGTGAAAATAAGTTCTTTTAGCCTTTCCATCTTCCCAGATAAAAGACTTCACTACTATGGGGCACATGGGTGGCTCAGTTGGTTAAGTGTCTGCCTTCAGCTGAGGTCATGAGCCCAGGGTCCTGGGATCGATTTCTATATTGGGCTCTCTGCTTAGTGGGGACTCTGCTTCTCCCTCTGTCTGTCCCTTCCTGTGCTTGTGTGCTCTCTCTTTCTCTCTGTCAAATAAATCATAAGAAAAAAAAAAGACTTCACTGTGGAGTTTCACTATAGAGAATTTCTCTCGACTCTTTCTCACTAGCTGCTCTCTTTGTAAAGTTTGTCTGATTTCTTCTTTCTTGCTTCTTGAGCTCTCCTTCCAAGAAGATTCTTACCTTCTGTCTTTGTTCCTGATGTCAAGTGGAAGATTGTTGGTTTTTCCTTTCAGGATATGCTGGTTAATTTCAGAGAACTAGGCACCGGGGCACTTCTATAGTCTTGTGTATTTTGATAGGGTTGTCAAGCACTTGTATTTGATCTGCACTAATTTTGGCAGTCTTTTCTGATGTACGTTTTGATATTACAGATGATTGTTTCATTTTGGTTGTTCTCATTTTGGTTTCATATTCCTCTTTTGATCTTTTAGGAAGAGAAGAAGGAGATTGCTATCTTGACTCTGGGTTTAAAACTGGAGACTTAGAATTCTTTGTAAAAAATTTATTTCTTGGGGCGCCTGGGTGGCTCAGTGGGTTAAGCCGCTGCCTTCGGCTCGGGTCGTGGTCTCGGGGTCCTGGGATCGAGCCCCGCATCGGGCTCTCTGCTCAGCAGGGAGCCTGCTTCCTCCTCTCTCTCTGCCTGCCTCTCTGCCTGCTTGTGATCTCTGTCAAATAAATAAATAAAAAAATCTTAAAAAAATTTATTTCTTGGTTGATATGTATCCTATTGTATGCATCAGAATATAGAATGATACAGTGACTTTCATGAATGTTATTTCATTGAGTAGTACTTGAACATGATTCTGCTTTATATGTAATTGTGAACTCTGCATTGGCCTAAGAACACTTTATTAGATACTTCATTTTCATAATTTTCAGTAGCTCATGTTCACTCTTACTAATTCTGTATTGATTTCCTAATTGTAGTCAAGTAAAGGAGAATTGACTGCACTTGTACATCAGCTTCAAGAAAAAGACAAGTTACTTGCTGCTGTGAAGGAAGACGCGGCTGCTAGTAAGGATCGGTGTAAGCAGTTGACTCAGGTGAAGACATTTTTGGATTTAACGGTTCTGTGTTCTGAATCAAAAGCAGTGAGGGATTTCAGAAATTGTAATCACAGATTTAATTATTTGTTATAGCAAATTTATACCCAGTAAGAGTCAATTTCTTACAGAATTATGGTGGTGATTTCTCACTTTTTCATATTGTAACCTGCAGTTGAATTACAAATTTAAAGTAACAGTACTCCTAAGTATATTAATTTCAAATAACAGAAGCATTTGGGCACTGGGGGCATGTTTCAGTTGGGTCTGACCTATAATTAGTCTCTAAGGAAGCATAGAACTGGTTATTTAAATCCATTAGGATAAATGTGGAACTCTTAATAGGTGATTTTATTTATAATGGTTCTTGTGATAAATATTTATAATTTTTAATCAATGAAGTTCTTCAAACCCCAGATATTTTACTCTGAGAGATTAAAAAAAAAAACCCAAAAAACCTTTAAAAATTATGTAAAGATCATGTGAAATGATAAAAATTTCTAATTAGAAAATAAGTGCTGGGGATGTAATGTACAGCATGGTAACTATAGTTAGTAATACTGTGTTATGTATTTGAAAGTTGCTAAGTAAGCACATCTTAAAGGATCTCATCATGAGAAAAAAAATTTGTAACTATAGTGGTGATGTTAACTAGACTTATTGTGATCATTTTGCAATATATATAAATATTGAACCATGTTGTATATCTGAAACTTATATAATGTTCTGTGTTAATTATATCTCCAAAAAAAATTAGGTAGACTGAGAACATAATTGAAATTCTATGGAAAATTATGGTCTTATTCCTCCTGAAGTACTTGTTTCTCCTTTTAGGAGTTAAATACAGTAAATGAGGTTTTTTTTTTTTTTTTAATCTTTCATAAAGCTACTTGATGACATTATAAGGATGGCCTCATTTGAATATAATACCTTTTATGTGAATTTGAAGTAAATAAAAGTAAATGGAAAAACTTGGTCAGATTAAGATTAATCAAAGTTGTTAATAAATGTTACTAAAATAGCATGTTTCCTTAAGATTACACACTTTAGTACAGTTTTATTGGCTATAATTTTCAGACTATAATTTAAAAATTAAGAAGTTACCCACTTTGTAGAATTCATTGAGCTATATACTTATGACGTGTGTACTTTCTTCCTAAGTGTATTATATACATCAATATAACACTTTGCAGATATAAGTAAACTCTTATGGGCGGAAACCATCAGTCCATACAGTCCATAAAAGTTTTAAGTTTTGGGGGGTGCCTCAGTGGCTCATTCAGTTAAGCGTCCCACTCTTGATTTTGGCTCAGGTCATGTCTCAGAGTTGTGAGATTGAGTTGTGTCCCATCCTGGGCGTGGAACATACTTAAGATTCTCTTTCTTCCTCTCGCTCTGCCCTACCTCCACCCCCCACCCCTGCATGGGCGCATATATTCACTTCAAAAAAAAAGTTTAAAATTTTTCAGTTTCTTAGAGGAGGGAGTATAAACTGATGATGTCTGCAGGTAACTTTAAAGTTGGTTGGCTCTCTTTTACTTTGGTAATATTTGTTCTAGGAGTTCATAATAGTTGCAATACAAAATGAAATCACCCTTTTAAGATTTGATTTGGGAAGATAATAAAACTTGGAGTTCTGATTTTTTACTTTTCATTCTTCCAATCTTCCATTCTACTATAAACATCTTTTTATCTTTTCTCTTAGCAAAGAGATGACTTTTTTTCTCTGCTAGGTTATTTTTTTTAAGGTCTTTATCTAAACCCTAATTATTTTGCCTTAAAGCTATTCTTTCTTATAATCAAGTTAGAATGTAGGAATTATTCTAGGTTCAGCTCTTTAACTCTTAGACCAGAAAGTAGATTTGGAATAAGAGTAGATGGAACAACAAAGTGTTTATGAAAAGTAACTGATGTAAAGCTAGATGCAGGTAAGATGCAGAGACAATTTCTTTTTTAAACCTTTGACCTCAAGCATGTACTTATTTCAAAATTCATGATTGTCTTACATCAGTTTTGCTGATGCTAAAAATGTTTTTTAAAATTATAATCTTATGGTATTATTTTTAAATAAGTTTTCATAATGTTTTTTCTGGTTTATTCTTCTAGGAAATGATGTCAGAGAAAGAAAGAAGCAATGTGGTTATAGCAAGGATGAAAGATCGGATTGGAACATTAGAAAAGGAACATAATGTATTTCAAAACAAAATGCATGTTAGTTATCAAGAGACTCAGCAGATGCAGATGAAGGTATCTTTATTTTTTGAAAACAAAATGAAATTTTGCATTCATTAATTAGCAAACCTTAGGTGCCTAATATGTGCAAGGGTATGTGCTGGGCAATGGTACAGTGACTAGTTAAACTGGCTCCCTGTCTGTAAGTAAGCACCTTTTTGAGGTAGGTATGAGGCAGAGGCTCGAAACTGACAAGTAAATACTCCATTACAATGTAGTAGTCCTGCCTTATCCCTTTTCACTTTCTGTAGTTTCAGTTACCATGGTCAACTGTGGTCTGGAAGCAGATGATTCTTCTGACATACTGTCAGAAGGTCAGTAGTAGTCTAACACTGTGTCACGGTGCCTACGTCACTACCTTCCGTCTCCTCATGTAGGCATTTACTATCTCACATCATCACAAGAAGGGTGAATGCGGTGTAATATATTGGAGAGAGAGAGATCACCTTCATGTAACTTTTATTACAGTGTATTGTTGCACTTCTGTTTTTAGTTACTAATCTCTTAACTGTGCCTAATTTATAAATTAAAGTTCGTGATATGTATGTATGTATGTATGTATAGGGAAAGACATAGTATACCCATGGTTTAGTACTCTGCAGCTTCAGGCATCTACGTGGGGATCTTGGAAGGTACTACCTGTGGATGGGGGGGATTACTGTAGAAGTAAGCAGTGGATGCTTTGGAACTATTGGGATGGGGAGTAGGGAAGAGGAGGATTATAGGGAAGACTTATTAGAAATGATATGCAGACTGTTGAATGTTTTAAAACAATTAGGCATTATCAGGTAAAAGAGTGAAGAAATGGGCAGTGAGTTACTGGTGTGATTCCTTAGTCCCATCCCTAGAGGTGATTGTTCAGTGAGTCTTATTTTGGGGCCCAGGATGGAACTTTTTAAAGTTTTTTATTAACATGTAATGTATTATTAGCCCCAGGGGTACAGGTCTGTGAATCACCAGTTTTACACACTTCACAGCACTCACCGTAGCACATACCTTCCCCAGTGTTCATAACCCAATCACCCACCCCCACCCCCCAGCAACCCTCAGTTTATTTTGTGAGATTAAGAGTCTCTTATGGTTTGTCTCCCTCTCAATCCCATCTTGTTTCATTTTTTCCTTCCCTACCCCCCACAACCCCTAGCTCTGCCTCTGAAATTCCTCATATCAGGGAGATCATATGATAATTGTCTTTCTCTGGTTGACTTATTTCCCTCAGAATAATACCCTCTAGTTCCATCCACGTCATTGCAAATGGCAAGATTTCATTTCTTGCGATGGCTGCATAGTATTCCATTGTATGTATGTGTGTGTGTGTGTGTGTGTGTGTGTGTGTGTGTATCACGTCTTTTTTTTTTTTTTTAATTTATTTATTTGACAGGACAGAGAGAGAAGGAATAGAAGCAGAGGGAGTGGGAGAGGGAGAAGCAGTCTTAATGCTGAGCAGGGAGCCCGATATGGGGCTCGATCCCAGGATGCTGGGATCATGACCCGAGCGGAAGGCAGACGCTTAACGACTGAGCCACCCAGGCACCCCTCTACCACATCTTCTTTATGCATTCATCTGTTGATGGACATCTAGGTTCTTTAGGATGGAGCTTTTTAATGAGTGCATCCCAAGTGTTTTTGATAGAGGTTGCCCAGTGATAACAGTTCATAAGAAATGCACTAGAAGTTGTGTTTGGAAATCAGGGGTAGAGTGAGGAAGAGATCTAGAGATGTAAATAGAGGCCCTGTCTTAAAGGGCCTTATATACCTGAAGACTGGGGAGCCACTAAAAGAGTTTATGGAACTCAGCAGTGTGATTATACTAGTATTTTTAGTTATTACTCTGGTAGCAGTATGGAGAGTGGAATGAGATAATTGCAAGGCTTTGCAGGAATCCAGGTCCGAGAACAAGGGCCTAAAATCAGATGTTGACAATGAGGGGTTGAGTTTAAGTGATACAGAAGAGTTAGTAGATGGGGCTTAGTGATGGAGTAGAGGAGAGAGCAAGAGAGAGAGCTGATAACGAAGGATGAGGACTCCTAAGGTTTTGGCCAAGTGACTTGACTCTTGTCTTACTTCCACCTCTCTTCTTTCAGCATTTCAGAAGGTTCAGTTCTTACTGTTTTTTCTATGTGTTACTCGTTTTCATGATTCCAATTAAGTCTGGTTGGTTGGTTGGTTCTCTTTCTCTAAGATTGAAATACCATTTTTATCATTGATGAAGAGGCTGTTGAAGAACATGGTTTGTGTTGGCTTATCTATTGGGTGGGTAGTATTTAGCCTATATGATCTTTCTGGGCCAGTGATTTTTTTTGAATTTTTTCCATTGCTAGCTGACGGTTCAATTTGGAAGCTCTCGTCATCACCTCAAATTTAACATATGTCTAAGATCAAACTCTTGCTTTTGATCAAATTCTTATTTTCCAATATCCGAGGCATTATTATCCTCAGGCTTGAATCGTTTTGGTTTCTCTCTCTTGCCCAGTTTACAATTTTTTCTGAAATCTTTAAGATACTTTATTTCAAGGTACTCTTGCATTCAGTTCTTAGATACTTCCTTAGTTTATTATTTCATACTGGAATAATTATAGTGGCTTTTTAATCTCTCATTTCCATTCTAACACGTAAATACTGTCAGATATTTATTTCTTAGATATTATTTTGATCACATTGCTAGTCTGCTAAAAAATCTTATTCTTCACAGCTATCAAAGTCCCAGTGTTTTCCACAGAAAAACACTAAAAAAGAAGTGAATGAATCTGTTGTCAGGTTCTTATAGTATCCACTGCTTTGTGCTTTCACTTGACCTGATCCTCTGTCTTTTCAACCCCGAGTGATGTGAGATATCCTTTCCCATTAATAAATGGGTTATTAAAGAATTGATTTTCCTAGTTTCAAATGATTTTTTTCTTTTTCTTTCTTCTTTTCTTTTTCTTCTTAATTGCTACTTACTATTAAGTCAAGTATTTGTAGTACTCTTATTGAGGGTGGAAGGTGATTTATTTTTTCTTTTTCTTTTTTAGAAGCCAGGATATAGGTTCTATGTGATATGTTCTCTGAAAGATAAATACATATACTTTAATTTCTCTCAATTAGGTTTTCTTAAAATTAAGATTATTTCACATTCTAAAATAAGACCTTTCCTTACAGGAATATGAGATTCGTGTTCTTTATCTCTTGGTTCTGTAATTCTGAAATAAGAAATAAAGGCCCGAATTTTTTATTTTTTATTTTTTTTAATTTCTTTTCAGTGTACCAGAATTCATTGTTTATGCACCACACCCAGCGCTCCAGGCAATATGTGCCCTCTATAATACCCACCGCCAGGCTCACCCAACTTCCCACCCCCTGCCCCTTCATAACCCTCAGATTGTTTTTCAGAGTCCATAGTCTCTCGTGGTTCATCTCCCCCTCCAATTTCCCTCAACTCCCTTCTCCTTTCCATCTCCCCATGTCCTCCATGTTATCCCTTATGCTCCACAAATAAGTGAAACCATATGATAATTGGTTCTCTCTGCTTGATATTTCACTCAGCGTAATCTCTTCCAGTCCCGTCCATGTTGCTACAAAAGTTGGGTATTCATCCTTTCTGATGGAGGCATAATACTCCATAGTGTATATGGATCACATCTTCCTTATCCATTCATCTGTTGAAGGGCATCTTGGCTCTTTCCACAGTTTAGCGACTGTGGCCATTGCTGCTATGAACATTGGGGTACAGATGGCCCTTCTTTTCACTACATCTGTATCTTTGGGGTAAATACCCAGTAGTGCAATTGTGTGGTCATAGGGAAGCTCTATTTTTAATTTCTTAAGGAATCTCCACACTGTTCTCCAAAGTGGCTGCACCAACTTGCATTCCCACCAACAGTGTAAGAGGGTTCCCCTTTCTCCACATCCTCTCCAACACACGTTGTTTCCTGTCTTGCTAACTTTGGCCATTCTAACTGGTGTAAGGTGGTATCTCAATGTGGTTTTGATTTGAATCTCCCTGATGGCTAGTGATGAAGAACATTTTTTCATGTGTCCGATAGCCATTTGTATGTCTTCATTGGGGAAGTGTCTGTTTGTGTCTCCTGCCCATTTTTTGACACGATTATCTGTTTTGTGTGTGTGTGTGTGGAGTTTGAGAAGTTCTTTATAGATCCTGGATATCAGCCTTTTGTCTGTACTGTCATTTGCAAATATCTTCTCCCATTCTGTGGGTTGAAAGGCCAGAATGTTAGAGAATAGATTTTTGCATGATGAATTTGCCATCTATTTGGTTATAGCTCAGTTTGTGATAATATGAATGTGTTAAACATATTTTCAGTTTTTAAACTTTTGATTACTAAAATCTTTTCATTAAAAACTGCAAACATAAAATTGATAAAGGATCAAGATAGGGTTATTCTGTAGGAGTCTGTTGGGTAGGAAAGAAATTCTAAGTCTTTTATTTCTAAAACAACATTTCTATTTGTATTAATCATTTCCAGTATGATAGCCCCTAACATCCACTTGCATTCTTGAATGTTGTGGCAGCTTGTATTTACTTTGCATTCACCACAATCAAAATGTAATTCATCCTTGGGGTGCCTAGGTGGCTCAGTTGTTAAGGGGCTGCCTTCGGCTCAGTTCATGATTCTGAGGTCCTGTGATGGAGCCCCGCATCTGGCTCTCTGCTCAGCTGAAGCCTGCTTCTCCCTCTCCCAGTCCCCCTGCTTGTGTTCCCTCTCTTGCTGTATCTCTCTCTGTCAAATGAATAAATAAATAATTATTAAAAAGAAACATAATTCATCCTTTAAATTTGTTTATATTTATTTGAGAAAGATGGTCCAAACTTCATTCTATTGATGCCTTTTACATTCTCATTATAATGAAGTATGTTTTAAGTTAGCTTTGGCAGTCATTGTTTGTAAATCTTATGTTTGTAAAATACTTTTAGTTCCAGCAAGTTCGTGAGCAGATGGAGGCAGAGATAGCTCACTTGAAACAGGAGAATGGCATACTGAGAGATGCTGTCAGCAACACTACAAACCAGCTAGAAAGCAAGTATGTTTCCAAATGCTTTATTTTTAATTGAATGGCAGAATATTTTCTTGAACCATCAAAATCGTGTTTGATAGTAATAGATTAGATTTCTGTGTTTTACATTTGTTTCTAAAATGAATTAATTTTCCAAAACAATTTTCTTGCTGTGTAAAGATCCTCTTCAGCTAAACTATGTGATAAACACAGTGCTAGCAGTGCAACATTGTCTACAAATATATGAAACTGAATTTCTAAGTTTTAAAACACCTGTCCCCTTTAACAGCAGTTCTTAAGCTTCATTATTCAGAAAGGCATCTGGCATGTTCAGTAAAAAAGCATATTCTTGAGTCCTACCCCTAAAAGATTATGATTCAGTGACTCTGAGGTGGAGCCCAGGAATCTGCATATTAAGACCTAGTCCTTGTGATAGTCATGAAATTGGCCCTGGTCTATACTTTGAGAAACTGTGCCTTAGAGAAGAGTTAGTAGCATGGTTATAAGAATAATAAGCACTCTGATTTCAGTAGATTTTCAGAACACCCGTTTGAGGGTGATGCTGTTGACTTATGCTCATGAGTATGTGGTCATCCATTTTTCTTGATTATGGTGATTTTAGAATTTGTGTAATTATTACCAGGATGATTCACAAATTATAGTCAGCCAAACTTCATTATTAGTAGACATAAAACATTTTCTTTTCGATTGGCTGTAAGTGGAATTACTCAGAAAAACAGGTATCAAATATGTTTTGTTTATTCTTTTTATGTGTTTGTAATAACAGAAGGTTCCTAATCCAGTTACTGTTTTCAGGCAGTCTGCTGAACTAAATAAACTACGCCAGGATTATGCTAGGTTGGTTAATGAGCTAACGGAGAAAACAGGAAAGCTACAGCAAGAGGAGGTCCAAAAGAAGAATGCTGAGCAAGCAGTTACTCAGCTGAAGGTGATCTAGTCCCACCCCTTTTGTTATCATTTAATAAATAATGTAGATATTCAATTTAGGGACCTAAATGTGTATGTAGGTTTGAGAAATGCAGTTTGAGGTTTAAAGGAACCTGTAATTTAAGTGCTCTGCCTGTGTAGAAGCATGTGTAGTAACAAGAGAATTGAATATAGGCTTGAGACTGAAGTTAAAGACTGAAGAAATGAAAAATTAAATTTGCTGATTGACAGATACAATTTCTTTGGGTGGTTAGGGTTCACATGTGAGGCAAAAATCAAGTAGTTAAAATTACCTTTAATATATCATCCATAACTTGGATTTTTCAGTAAGTTCTGTAGGGCATATTTTCCTTCCAGCATTGGAATAGATGATTTTCCTTTGCAACAAGACCAAGAACTGCTCCACTAGCTTTCACTTGAGCCATAGTATTAAAAAAAAAAAAAGTCACAGTTTTTTTAAGACACCAGAAGGATACTTAGTACCATAAGAAGCTCATGTTGAGAAGTCATGCATGGGGTTGCTTAGGCTACAGAGGAATAGATTTGTTTCTTTTGTACCTTATAGCATATGCATATTGAGTAGAGTGATAAATAGAATTGTCCTTTCCTCCTTTTACTGGGGAGAGGATTTATTGAACACATACTTCAATTTGTGTAAGTCCAGTGTATTAGATTCCTACCTAGGTCATTGGTAGAATCATACCTTAATATCAGTTTCAGAGTGGTAGGGGTTAAAAGGACTTTGAGAGTAATTGAAGGTGGAAGTTTGTTTTCTTGGCATTTTCATGGTCCCTCTGGGAGATTAATATAATTATCCTTTCTTTTATTCAAAATTTATCTTGCTGGTCTGTTTACTGCTGGCACTTAGAAATAGGGCAGTTCTGTATAGATATGGATAAGGAGATAAATGATATTAAAGACTATAGTCTTCATTGAAGTGTTGTGCTGGACCTCAAAATTTGAATTTTAGGTACCAGTAGGTACCTGGGATTTAGCAGTAAAGATACCATTCTGTCTTTTGAAAGCCTATCAGCTGAAGAAAATAAAAATGGAAAACAGATCTTAGCTAAATAGATCAGATATATACATAGTAGTAGCTATAGTGATCTACCTGCACAAATATTTGGTTTTTGTAAATTGGAGGGTAGAATGACTGCGGCTGATATCTTTGTATGTTTTAAGTCTGGACATACCTGCCTGTTTTATTAATGTAGGAGACTGATGGAATAAGCAGTTTTATGACAAGAGTAAAGAGGAGGATGCTTTTTTTTTTTTTTTTTTTTTTAATTTGAAATCCTGTGATTATGCTGACTTACTCTTTTTCCAGGTTCAACTACAAGAAGCTGAGAGAAGGTGGGAAGAAGTCCAAAGCTATATTAGGAAGAGAACAGCAGAGCATGAGGCAGCACAGCAAGGTAAGGGGAGAGGTATTCGTGTAAATTTGGTATATAGTCCTGGGTTAAATTTGCTCCCCTTTTGGTATTATGCTAAATGAAATAAGTCAATCAGAGAAAGACAATTATATGATCTCTCTGATAAGAGGAATTTGAGAGGCAGGGCAGGGGGATGGGGGGGTAGGGAGGGAAAAAATGAAACAAGATGGGACCAGGAGGGAGACAAACCATGAGACTCTTAATCTCAGGAAACAAACTGAGGGTTGCTGGGGAAGAGGAGGGTGGGTGGGATGGGATGGCTGGGTGATGGACATTAGTGAGGGTATGTGCTATGGTTAGTGCTGTGAATTGTGTAAGCCTGATGATTCACAGACCTGTACCCTTGGGGCAAATAATACATTATATGTTAATTAAAAAAAATGTGCTCCCCTCTGTGTATGAAGAAAGTGTGATTTGACCTTTTTTGTTTAGGCCATTGAAAGTAGCTTTTGCACTTTCAGAGTACTTTATTTTTTTAAGAGTTGTTAGAGTTCCTAAAATAAATTCTCTACTAGCTTTATCCTGAAGCATTAAATTGCAAAGGAAATTATAGTTTATAATGGAGTAATAGGAATCTAGTTGTGTGTGTTTCCTTTCTGTAGTTATTCCTTTTGGTTCCTTGATTACCTCTTTATTTTTTGTTTGTAAAGGAGGACTCACTTTCTGTATTGTGAAGAGAAAGAGCATTACTATTTCAAATAGCTGACTTAAAACAGTCTACTTAAATGCTGACTTTCATTACTTAATTTGATGAATCCATCTGGGGGATAATGGAGCTTGTGTTTTGTGTATTATTTGTCACCATTACTCCTTTTCTCCTGTAAGAGTCAGTGTAGTAAAATATAGTTCCAAACAGTAGGATAGATCATACAGTTTTAGCTTTTTAGACCTTTGGTTTCCTCTGATTCTCCATGCCTGCCATCCCTCCATTCCCATATTTCCCTTTGGTTCAATATTTTAATATACCCAACATACTTAAAGGCTTTTTTCTTTATATATAAAGTTTATGTCAGTGTTCAGATACATTAGCTTATTTTTTAAATTTACATTTTACATTTCATCAATGAAGCACATATGAATGTTGACAAAAGAATTGAGCTGTAAACTATATATATTTCTCTATAAACTATGTAACTGTAAACCGTAAAACCTCACTCTGACCAGAAGCAATCATTTTTGCTTTTAATATTCTCCATCATATTTGTAAATACATGTATTATTTGTATGTTTACTGCTTTCCCTTAATAGGCATCTGTTGACTTTTATTACAGGAAATGAGGTCTTAACTCCCACACCATTCCTCCCTCCTTCCCCTCACTCTGCCAGCGTGGTTACGCATACTTCTTGATCATGTCAGTATTCATTGTTGACATCATTATAACAGTGTAGCTTAGTCCTGAGCCAAGATAAATATTAAAACTGCAATTCTTCCCGTGAACGATGTTTTCTTTCCTAGAACTAATTACTGCTTTATGTTTTTGACTTGTTTGATTTTTATTTTATGATTTAAAATTTTACCTATGGTTAAATTATTATCCTCTCTCCTCTGCCTGTCTCTCAGCATATGAGGTAGTGGAGAATCTTTTCAGATTTTCCTGGGGATATCCCTCTGGAGTCCCCTGTCTTCCTGTTTCAGGACTTGTTTGTTTTCTAGGTTGGCTCCATAGCTGTCTTCCTGAGACTACCTGTATTCTGGATACTATGTTACTGCCATCTTTCTTGCTTTCCTCCTTCATTTAATTGCATATCTTTTAGTCCCATGAGGGCATGCCTCTAAGTACATTTGTTAAGGCTTTGCATATCTGAAAACGTTTTTATTTTTTCTATCTTCATACTTGATTTGAGTTTGATTGGATGGAGAGTTCTAGGTTATTCATAATTTTCCCTACAGAAGTTTGAAGGCATTAATTCAGTGTTCTTTCACTATTGCTGGTAAAGAAATATTATGCTCTTCTGAGTTCTAATCCTGGATCTGACCAGTATGTTTAATTATAAGTTCTTTTTTGAGTTCTGTTTCATTCTGTTATTAGTGTCTTGTTATGACAGCAACATCTTTTAAAGTATACACACACTTGCGGGGCACCTGGGTGGCTCAGTCGTTAAGTGTCTGCCATTGGCTCAGGTCATGATCTCAGGGTCCTGGGATCGAGCCCCACATCAGGTTCCCTGCTCGGCAGGAAGCCTGCTTCTCCCTCTCCCACTCCAACTGCCTGTGCTCCCTCTCTCACCGTGTTTCTGTCAAATAAAATCTTAAAAAAAAAAAAAAAAATATATATATATATATATATATATATAAACAAACACACACACACACACACACACACACACACACACACACACACTCACTCACTTGCATTTTCTCTTTTTCCCTTTATTTGCTTCTCTTCCGTGGTGGTTGTGGTGGTGAACTTGTTTATTTTGTGGGGCCAAGAGGTAGCTCTCATGATACCTAGTACCTCCATTTCCTGAGACTTTCCAGATTTTTCAGACACCTTCCCCTTCCATGTTAGTGATCATCTATTTCCCCATTCATTTTATCTTAATTTCTGGATTTGGAGTTAATTCATTTCTGATTGCATCAAAGATAGTTTGTGTTTGTTTCTCATTTTTTTGTTGTTGTTGTTTTGGGGTCATTGCTAATAAGAGAAGCAGACAGAAAAGTTGTACTTCATTCTACACCAGGACATTTGTCAGCCCTCAACAACTTTCTCTGTTTTCTAGGTAGGATTGTACAGGAAATTTATAAAAAATTCACTAGATAACTTACTAAAGTGTCTTTGGGGATATAAAGAATGCTTTCAAGAAATGATACAACACTTTTAAGCATTCATGTACCATTAACTTAACACATTTTTGAGAATATATTGTGCACCAAGCCTTGGGCACTGCTCTGGATATAGAGAAAAGGTAGTTCTGATCTCAGAAAGTGTACTTCCTAGGTGAGGATCAGAATTAGTATAGTGTGGCAGGTTCTGTGATAAAGGTAAACCTGGACTGCTCAGAGGAGCCATGTGCAGGCGGGGGAAAAGAGGAGAGATTCAAGGAGTTTTCTTCTAGAGGAGATAATGCCTGTGCTAAAGATGAATAGTAGTAACCATGCAAAGGAAGAGAACTTTGTAAAATGCTGTTTGGTTACAGATTTACAGAGCAAATTTGTGGCCAAAGAAAATGAAGTACAGAGTCTGCATAGTAAGCTCACAGACACCTTGGTATCAAAGCAACAGTTGGAGCAGAGACTAATGCAGTTAATGGAATCGGAGCAAAAAAGGGTGACCAAAGAAGAGTCTTTACAAATGCAAGTTCAGGTATCTAATTCTCTTTTTGAGAAAATGCGTGTCTGTAGAAGAGAGAGGACCATCTACCTTATCCTAATTGTGGAGTGGTGATGAATAATTATAACTTAATCTTTGAGCAGTTGTCACAATACGGTGTGTTTGAATATGTGCTTAAAGATGTCCTCACTCAGTCTTTAAGTTCTTTGTGATAGATTAGGGACAACACAACCTATTCTTAATTTACCTTCTATATCAACTCTCAAAATATAGTGCCTAGTCATTGTTGTTAAAATTATGGGTTTTGGAATCTGAGAATGCCTTTTTAAAGATAAACACAAGTTTGTACCTCATTTAGTTCATGTACATTGGTATATTTGTTAATAGCACACTCCCCCCCCCCTCTTCTTTTTGGTTGTTATTTATGTAAGGATATTTTGGAGCAGAACGAGGCTTTGAAAGCTCAAATTCAACAATTCCATTCCCAGATAGCTGCCCAGGTAATTGTGCTTTCATATTGCTTGTCGTTACTAATATATATTATAATAATGATAACATATTATTACCAATATATAATATAAATACATATAATTTAATAATGATAGAATATAATTCTTAGCCATTAAATTAATTGTCTGAATGCCTGTTGAGTGCCAGGCACTGGATTAGTAGTTGGGAAACTAGTCTGTGAATCAACACTGATAGTCCTGATAGCCCAACACTCTGATAATTATGTATATAGTGTTGTGGGAAAATACCAAGAAAGAAGTCCAAATCCAACTAATGGAGAGTTTTTACCATAGGAGGAAGAAACGTTCATAATCTTGACTCAAAACAGAAGAAATTGCCCAAGTGGTGTTTAGAATAGTGGTTTATGTATTAAAAATGCTTACTAAATACTGACTGGCCATAAGGGAAAACTTTATATACCCTCAGGTGGTAGCAGTATGTTAATAATATAATACAGTATGTTAATAGATAATGTGTGCAAAAAGATTATGTGTGCAAAAAGATCACTTTATGTGTGCAAAAAGATTATGTGTGCAAAAAGATCACTTTAAAACTTCTGTTTAGTAAGTGGGGACACCTTCCAGAGTTTTGCAAGTTGTATTGTTAGACCTGTTATACTTTGGCAACATTGCTTTTTAACATAGTTATAGTCTAAAGTGTATATATCTATAATACAATATTAAAAAAGAAAAACTTCTAAGTACTTATTTCTGTAACATGTACTGTTCATTTCAATTCCTCAACTTCAAAATTCTAAAAATTGTAGAAAAAGTACTAGTTTTTTTCTACCTTAAAAAGTAATTTTAACATTAAAAACTTGTTTTTGAGGTTCAGGCAATTTCAAATTCCCAAAACTTTGAGATTGCACATATTTGTTTCTAGTTGTTTTCTTTGTAGAAACTGTAATCAAAAAATGAACTAAGAATTTTTTACTATAGAGGAGGATGTTTGTATATATGTGAATGTACATGTATATATGAATTATCAATTCAGAGTGGATTAAAGTCTTAAGTTATTAGCTGTGAGGTAGCTCTAGAAAATTTATCAGGAATTAAATATAGAATGCTATAAGTATGTTTTTGAAAAAGAGGAGCATGGTTATTACTAAATGACTTAATTGTTACCTTAATCATGAACTGTATCATTTCATTATTGGAAGTTGTTACTAAGATAAAGATGAAACATGGCCTTTGTAGGTGTTTTTCTTGTATATTGTTACTTATTGTCAGTTATATAATTTCCAGGCCTGGCAGTTTGTTTCATTTGAATTGCTTTATGCAATGTAATTCCCTGATACTGGTTGTTGGTGATCAAGTTGCTTTCAGAATAATAGCTACTATTTATTGAACACTCATCATGGGCCAGATACTGCCTTAACAACTTGATATACATTAATTTCTTTTAATTTTTAAAGCTGTTTGATTATTGTACAACTTTTAGACTTAAATGCTTTTATGTTGACACTGTTTTTCTTTCTTAGACCTCTGCTTCAGTCCTAGCAGAAGAGTTACATAAAGTGTAAGCCTGCCTTTCTACACTTCTCTTATAATTGCTTAGTCACCACTAAATGATACGTGTTCCATCAAAACTTATGATTTACTTTATATTCTGACTTGTTCAGAAAATACTCTTACCTAGATCTGGAGCAACTTTTGCTCTCCCCCTTCCCTCAGTGAGTTGAGTTCCTAAACTGCACATTTTGTGTTTTTATGTCTTCATCGTAAAAAGAGTTAGGGAACCTTTTTTTTTTAATGTGGGCTTTAGCAGTGAAAGAGAATTGTGATTTGAGATTAATGGAAGTAAATTAGTTTTTGTGCCTCATAAGTATTTATTACCTACTCTGTATTTTAACTATACGGTGGTATACCCAAAACAAGGTTCTGTTTTTAGTGTATTGTTTAATTTGCATAGACATGGCTCACTTGAGTTCAGAAGATCTAAAATCTGGCTTTGGCATTACCAGGTTTGTGAGCTTGAGCAAATTACTTCTTTTACCTCAAGTTTTAAAACAGGGGTATGTATTTTAGGAAGTTGTAGAATGTATATGATAGATACTACTAAACTGAAAGGAACTACAGAAATGGAGGGTACAGATGCATGAGAAACTACTTAACTAAGCGTGAGCATATTTAAGGCTTTTAATCCTTCGATTTGTGACTTGACTTTGAAATGTTTATTGAATATAAAAATGTACTTCCTGTTAAAGGATTGCTGAAAAGGATAAGCAGATAAAACAGACTGAAGATTCTTTAGCAAATGAACATGATCATTTAACAAGTAAAGAAGAGGAACTTAAGGTACAGTAATTCTGATAAATGGCAAGTTATTTTATAAGCATTGAATTATCCTGATACGGTAATCAGTATGACCATCTATGAAAAATGGAAAATACTCTAAAGTCATTTAAAAAGTGTCTGTCTCTTTATTAAGCTACAAAATCCTCATTAGCCTTCCAAGAAAAGAAGTTCAGAGGATTTTCTCATATGATGCAATTCACAATAATTTGGGATATATGCTAAATAACAGGAATTGATGATTTCCTTTTCCTATTTAAGAAATTGTGATTTGAGGCCTTTACTTTGAGACCTTTACTTAGGTAGAAGAGATGCTTTACAAAGCATATTTACATATTATTTTTCCTTCTTATTCTAGGACACACAGAATATGAATTTCTTATTAAAAGCTGAAGTGCAAAAGTTACAGGCCCTGGCAAATGAACAGGTAGATCTTTATAGCTGTTGAGCTGTTTACGTCAGAATTTGACCTTGTCTATACTTACTTCCATTGGAATTGCAAGCCCTAATTTCATTCATATACATAGTAAATATAATGGTTATTTGTGTTTGGTTACATGGCATATTGTTGAAAGCCTCTTCTATTTGACCATGACTATCACAACCCACCTAGATAGTACTATTTTCATGTTGAAACTCATGTTTGATCAAGTGAATTGATCACTTTTAAGATCTCTGAAGAATCCACTAAAACATTCTTAATGTGCTCATTTGTTTTAGCCTTCTGCTATTTAATCAAAAAAGGATACTTTCATTTGGATAAAATTTGATGAGTGAGAAGTACAAAATACTGGACAGCAAAAAGTATTACAAAAATATGTAGATACTGCTTTAACATTTATTTCAAATATACGGAAATGCAGCTTTTCAGTACATAAAAATAAGAGAAAGAATGGTTTTGAGTGCTTCCTAAGAAATGATTTAATTCTCATCCCATTCCAAACACAGGCTGCTGCTGCACATGAACTGGAGAAGATGCAAAAAAGGTGATTAGAGCGTTGCTGTACATGGAGCCATTCATACATTTATGTTCAAGTATAGTTGCAGAAATTATTGCTACTCATAACTGATAGTTGTGCACATAATTTATGTAAACCTTTGTGTGAATTATTTTAATTGTTTTTTTTTCTCATAGTATTCATGTTAAGGATGATCAAATAAGATTGCTTGAAGAACAGCTACAGTGTGAAATTTCAAACAAAATGGAAGAATTTAAGGTGTGTGATTAAGCTTGTCAGCTGAGCTTAGAACAACCTACTAAAGGTTTCAGTTGAAATGAGTCTAATTGTACTAGTTTTTATATGAAATCACCCTGAAGCAATGTTTCTGTAGTTTATTTGGGGATTATACGGACAATGAATGTTACACTTTTTGCCTGGATTATCTGTTCTTATAATAGACTTTTGAAATTTGTTTTGCCTCAGTCTTTGCTCTACTGTGGTTTTCATTTGGTAGTCTGTGATAGTTTTAATTGCCTCCATTGTCAGTGCAGTGCTAGTTTCTGGTCATGGCCTCTCAGCTTGAGTTGGAGTGCATTGGGACCGCTGGGGTACATCTCTTCATGTGTATGATTTTTTTTTTTTTTTCTCTTTTTTTTTTTTTTTTTTTTTTTTGCTTTTATTTAATAGGAATCCTGTAAATATTCACTTAGGAAAGCAGGATTTCCCAGAATCCATTGGCATAGACTGTTTCAGTTCTTTGAAATACATATGAAACAATTCTAAGCACAGTGTTAACACTGTTCTGTTTTGGGATAAACCACATGACTGAATTGGGAGGCTTAGTTAAAACTAGTTTTAGAGATCATTGTACAGGTGGTTTTTACTAGTCCTGTATTTTTATATTTTGGAAATATATTCATTGAAAATGAAAAATGGAAACCGCATGAAATTTGCATTGTATGTCAGTATATAATTCACCTGTCACTTTAAGTATATTTGAAGGGTTAATATGGGTTTGAATGGGGGGGGGTTGATTTTTTTTTTTTTAACCTATTCAAATGATTGCTTTATCTTTTCTTTTCTTTTTTTTTTTTCTGCTTTATCTTTTCTTAATAGAACAGTAAATTGAGATTTTTTTTTTCCTTCAGATTCTAAATGACCAAAACAAAGCATTACAGTTAGAAGTTCAGAAGCTACAGACTCTTGTTTCTGAACAGGTAAGGCTTTAATGAATTGTAAGGCAGAAATATCTAATATTAACAAGATCTGATTCTTCTTAAATAATAACCACCTCATTTTTGAGGAGTTTTGCTGAATTATGGGTATATCTTTTCATTGCATTTCAGTTCATCTTGTGCTTATCAAGTGTCTAAGAAAAATATTTTTCTTCCTTGAGGGGAAGCTAATGCTAACTTCCTGTTATAAGCACTTAAAAAAAAGTGCCATAGAATACAAAAAAAAGTATTTTACATTCGGTTCTCAGGATAAAAGTCTTTATACTTTTGGAGCCTTTTTTCTAAGGCAGCATGGTTTCTTAAAAAGAAAGTGGGTTTGAAACCTGCTACCAGTACTTAAAAGCGGAGTGATGTTGATCAAATTGCTTAACCTTTTTGAGACCTTTTATTCCAAGTCTCTTACACTGAGATTTTATTTATATCATAAGCTTGTTAGATTTAAATGGGGACCTTTATGTATAGTGCTTAGCCTAGTGGTTGGCATTAAGCAGGCATTTTAAACCTCAGTTCCTTTCCCTTAGAATATTTATTTTTTCATCTCCTCTCTACCCCCTGCTGTCATCAGACTCTTCTGTATTTATAGCAATCTATCAAAACCGTAGCAGCCTTAGTATGCATGGCTTCATAAACTGGAGCTCTAGGCAATGTCCGTTCTATGGCTATTCCTAAGAGTTGCCTTTGGACTTTTCTCCTACAGAACTCTTCAAATTCCAGGGTTTAAAAATACTCTAGAAACTCTTGATATTAGATGACACATTAAAATAGCTTTGAATGTTTCTCTAATAGTGTTAAACTTGGGGACTTGTATTAGAAGCTGAAATGTAAGTTGCAAATGGTAGCACTTCCTTTCAAAGATATATGCTTTCATTTTTTATTTGAAAATTCACGTTGTGGAGGTATTAAATTGGTATAAGTAGCTGTTTTTCAGGTGAGCCACATGCTGTGGAAGTATTTGTTAATATCTGTTCACTTTTCAAGAAATAATCTTATTCTCTTCCTCTTAAATATGATAGTGCCTTGCATAATCTTTATTATTTTGTATATACTTTACCCTTGCAAACAAAAGGCAGTAGAGGAGGTAATGCTAAACTGATGATATTTAGTGTAGTGCGGGGACATGACTTCATGCCACTGTAATCCTAAAATAATATTTAAGTCTTACTGTTAAATCTTATTTCCCTTTGTTGTCGTATAGCTTATAAGAGTTTCATTTCATCAGTTGTAAGAATTCTCCCCCCTCAGTTTATCATCTCTGAAGTCTGGATGTATCTTAGAATCTCTGGTTAGCTGGCAGCATTTAAAATTTTAGTAGCTACATAAAATACCAGGGGGGAAATGTAACATTAATGACTTGGAAGAGGTAAAATGTGATTGATAATTTTTGATTGTGTTACCTCTTGCCCAGAAAAGCAGAATGTTAAGTTGTGAGTTGGTTATAGAGATTCTGAGAAACTTATTTCAGTGTATAAGCTTTTAAATACTTCCTAAAATTAACTTCATGAAAGGGAAAACAAATGCCTAGAAATGTATGACTCTGTTGTGGAATTTCAGTAATAACGGTGCTGGTAACTCTTACATTTAAATAGAAAACCGGAATCTTTACAAATCTTTTAACTTTTAGAATCTTTTAATCTTCTAGTTCTGCCTCATTAGACAGGAACAAAACCAATAGCTTTAAATTTTTCTTTTTCTTAAAGAGAATATGATGATGATTTAAGAATTGCCATTCTAATAGCTTACATAAAATTCCCCAGCGTATGTGTGGAAGTTAATATTAAAAAAGAAAATCCTCAGGACGCCTGGGTGGCTCAGTGGGTTGAAGCCTCTGCCTTCGGCTCAGGTCACGATCCCAGAGTCCTGGGATCGAGCCCCACATCGGGCTCTCTGCTCAGCGGGGAGCCTGCTTCCTCCTCTCTCTCTGCCTGCCTCTCCGCCTACTTGTGATCTCTCTCTCTGTCAAATAAATAAATAAAATCTTAAAAAAAAAATCCTCTAATTTCTACCTTAACCAAATCAGCCTTCTGATACTCCTAAGATTCCCATGTACTTGTAGATATTCTATTAGAATAACAACTTTTTGCATGAGATAGGTTTTAATGAATGAAGAATAGTTTTAGGAAGTTTAATGAAGAGTCCACAGAACAAAATTTTATAGCTACATTTTTTAAAAGAATTTGATAGAGAAAACTTACTTTGTGGTACTAATTTAAGATTTGCCATTTGGTAATTCTTAGAACTTTTCTTCTTCTTAAAGCTCTCTTTTTTAAAAATAGTTTAGAAAACATGTTAACTACGATGGTATGTTTTGGTTGTAGTTGTGACTTAGCTTTCTCATCTTGGCAGACCAAAGAACCATCTCTTTGGCTTCTTCTCTGGTTATTTTTATTGCTATCGCTAGTGAAAGAAGAGATAAAGATTAGTGTAATCTTAATTTCTTTGATTTCCACCTTTCTTTAACCCCTTCCTATCCAGCAGTCAGAGTTCTAAGTGACAGTTGAGAGATGAACAGTTTAGTTATATAAAAAAAAAAAAAAAAAAAATTCAGTCTTTTTGCTTCATGGATTTTTATCGGGGAGGAAAAGATTGAGCTTATTGAAACAGAAACCAGTGATGGTGCCAAGTTGTTGTTTCTTCAGGTGTAAGAGACAGAAAGACAACAAATACCAGGTAAGGTAAACTGTTTATACACTAAAGAGGGCAAGGCTCCATGCTGATATAAGCCTATATGATAATCCTAATGAAGCAAATAAATCAGTTACTTACTAGGATCTCATTTATTCAAAATAAAA
The DNA here is from genome assembly GCF_002288905.1 of Enhydra lutris kenyoni. Classification (NCBI taxonomy): domain Eukaryota; kingdom Metazoa; phylum Chordata; class Mammalia; order Carnivora; family Mustelidae; genus Enhydra; species Enhydra lutris. Next base: position 52,236,371 of record NW_019154088.1, read on the forward strand.
CTTCTGGGGAAGCAAGGTTCTGAGTTATCTTTTTTTTTTTTTTTTAAAGCATAGGGGCAACATTTTTATTCTTATTCTAGGAGATTTTTATTAAGTAAAAACTATAGGGGTAGGAAATTCTTTCCTCTTTGCCCTGTTGCCTGTTTGTTTTATTGCAGAAGAATTTATTATTGTATTAAATGTAGTTTGGGAAATTGTCTAGGGAGAACAAAATTGGATTGGGTTAGGCCGGTAATGTTAAAAGTAAAAAGGTTGGATGGATGCTAAGCTGGTCACTTTTCTGCAATTGAATATTTGGTAAGCTGATGACCGAGAATACATGTTAAAGTGTATCTCTGTTAAAGGAAATTAATTTTATTCAGGTTTATGAATTGAGTATATGCTAGGTACTATGCTCCATGCTGAGGCTACAGAGATGAATGAGACTTGGTTCCTACCCTCAGGAATATGGCTTTTAGTGTGGAGATAGATGTGTAACACAGAAAAGTATGATGAACAAAATTCTGTAATTGTGGTACAGGGTTGGAGGAAGAGATAATGAATTCTATCTGAAGGACACTGAGGGTAAAGAAGCACCATAGAGAAGGCTTGATTTTGAAAAATAGCCATTAGTTTGCCCAATAGCTAAGGGGAAATCCAGCTCAGGGAATACAGTATTAATACTTACCTGGCAGGGGAGATATGGTCACAAAGGTGTTTTTCCCAGGGCAAGGCTTATCTATTGCACTCCGAATGTGCTGACTCCTGCGATTTCCCCAAATGTGGGAAACTCAACTGCATAATTTGTGGTGGTGGGGGACTGTGTTTGTGCTTTCCCCTGTTTAAAAAAAAAAAAAAAAAAAAAGGTCATGGGTCATGGCAGTGTGTGGCCAAACTGGTGTATTCATAGTTTATTGGCATGTTGTAGAAAGTGCAAAGGATGCAATGTAAGGAGTAGAGAAAGACAGGCTATGGCCCAATCATGAAGGACTTTGTATGCTGTGTATGGTCCATGAACTTGATCTAGCATGTTGGTAAATCCCTGAAGGATAATTGCAAGGATGAATAAGTGTCTTGTCTAGCATTTTAGATCACTCTGGTAACAATGAGGTATTTGAATTTGTGTGGGGGAGGAGTATGTAGGACTAAAGGTATAATGCAATAAGTGATTAAGGTGCAGATAACTTGAACTTAATAGTGTTGTCTTTTTTTTAATTGAGATATAATTGACATATAACATTAGTTTCAGAAGGACTAATGATTTATGTGTTGATAATGTGAAATGAGCACAACAAAAGTCCAGTTAATAGTTAACATTCATCACTATACGGTTACAAAATTTGTTTAATCTTTTTTTTTTTTTTTTTTTTTTTTTTTTTAAAGACTGCAAGTGTGTGTGCGCTCTAGCTGGGTGGGAGTTGGGGGAGGGGAGGTGGTAAGGGAAAGGGGGAGAGAGAGAGCACCAAGCAGGGTCCACACACAGCATGAAGCTGGGATGTGGTGCCTGATCTCATGACTGAGATCATGATCTGATCTGAAATCAGGAGTCCAGTGCTTAACTGACTGAGCCTCCCAAGTGCCCCTGTTAAATCTTACGTGAGATGGCCATCATCAAAAATAAAGATGGTTGGGACGCCTGGGTGGCTCAGTTGGTTAAGCAGCTGCCTTCGGCTCAGGTCATGATCCCAGCGTCCTGGGATCGAGTCCCACATCGGGCTCCTTGCTCAGCAGGGAGCCTGCTTCTCCCTCTGCCTCTGCTTGCGATTCTGTCTGCCTGTGCTTGTTCTCTCTCCCTCTCTCTCTCTGACAAATAAATAAATAAAATCTTAAAAAAAAAAATAAAGATGGACAAAAACCCATCTTGATGAAAAATTTGTAAACTTATTGCATGATTCATATTCGTAGTTTATAAACCTGACTTACTATACTTTTGACAACTCCAGTCTCCTTTCTGGTGATAGGGAAATTTTTCCCATTGGGAAGTTTTTCCTGTGCCCCTCACAAAATACTCCTTGTAGGCAACAGGCAGAGAGAAGTATAGTGTGGTATTGTGATATTTGAGATGGATGAAGCCAAGGGTCTAACCTAAGGCATTGAAGAAAAGGGGGTTAATTTTAGAAATATATAAGAAGTGGAGTCTCAGGACTTGGATTTGGCAATGGAAAAATTAATAGTATTTGTGAAAAGGGTTATAATAGAATTGGGGGAAAAGTAAGAAACTAGAAAATTAGAGAAGTACAGATAAGGAATGGGATGGGCGGGAAAAATATTCAAAGAAAACACCTCAAGTCTGTTTTGGTAGGCTATTTAGCTGCCTGAAGGCTTACGAGCTAAGGGGGAAGCCTCTCTTCTGGACACAAAATAAATTATAGCAGTGGGGACTTTTTGTGTTTCTGGAGAGATGCTGGAAGGGAAGTAGTTAAAAGTGGGGGTCAGCTTACATGTCCTGTTTTAATGCTTTACAAGGAGAATATATTCATGTGTTGCTCCTGCAACTTACAGTCAGTTTTAAAACATTGTATATATTTGTCTAGGTGGTGGTCACATAATATCTACATGTTAAAAATTAATTGATTTGTATATGGGATTTTTGCACTTGCCCATATAAATGTTATACTTTAGTTTTTAATGTCAAAAATCAATTTATTAGAAGAAAGAACAAAGCCTCCCTTCTTGGTCTTCAAGGCTTTAGAGCCTTGAATTTTTTTTATATTCAAAGAACAGAATTGATACAGAATTAAGGCAGATTCTCTTCTTTATTCTTAAGATTTTCTTTTATGGCAATTAAAAATTATTCAGAAGGTACTGCTTCATTTTACTGGCTCATACTGCATCTTTTTCTGTGTCTTTTGTGTAGCTGCTTCTCTTTTGTCTTGTGTTTTCTAAATTAAGTAACACTTCAATTATTATCAGTCTTCAAGTATGGCTCACCTTCCTAAATTTTGATTCTAATTAAAACTAAACAATTTTCATAGAATTATATTTTTAAATTAGTTTTACATCATGCAAACTTAGTAAAATTAAACGTTTTTCTTTTTGGGGGTAATTTTTATTTTAGCCTAATAAAGATGTTGTGGAACAAATGGAGAAATGGTAAGTTTAAATTTTTCTTTTTATATTTTAATGACTAATTTCTACCAAATTTGAGGTAACAGAATTATTAACTATATTAATTTAGATTTTTAAAGTGCTCTTTGTACTTCATAATGGAAGTATGGTGGCATGCTGTTGGTGGCATGCTGTTGATTGGTTTGATTTGGGATTACATTAGGTTTGTGGTGTTAGGTGTAGGAATGATTTTATTTAGGCCATTATGTATTATTTGACACATTTTACTTCCGGGTTAAGAAGTACTTTTAGACCATGATCAGAGATCCTCAGAAACCTTTCTAGAAATTAAGTTTATAAGAAATGAGAGACACAGGAGTTGATTGATATAAAATATTTAGCATTGATAGTATTTACCTTGAAAAATGGTTAATATATTTTAAATTTATGATTTCAGTATTCAAGAAAAGGATGAGAAGTTGAAGACTGTAGAAGAGTTACTTGAAACTGGACTTATTCAAGTGGCCACAAAAGAGGAGGAACTGAATGTAAAATATTTTGTACATTTGTTTTCCTTGTGAGTTTGTCAGTGAACATGAAGGGAATTACTGTAAATTAAGATTTTTTCCATAACTTTTAAAACTTAATATTAGTTGTCCACATTTAATGAATATATTATTTCTTTTTTCTGTTAAACTTAACATTTTATTAGGAATACAAAAATGCATAGTTGATGGTAGCATTCACTGTCTTAATGAAATACTTTTTTTTTTTTTTTTGGTTTGTAATTAATGCTTCCCCACCTCCACCATGCCCAGATGATAACTAACAGACTTCATAAGTTCATGAAATAGTATTAGAGGCCAGGGAAAGGAGAGACTCCTGTTCTGTTCTGTGATTATCATTAGTTCTAACTAACTTGATTAGGACAGGGTTGCTGGAAGAAATGTTAAAAGATGTATTTGAGTTTAGGGGGAGAAATAACTTAAGTGGTATACTGTGTGCTCTTGAGGTTGTGGAAACATAGGTAGAAATACTTGTGGGAATAAATGAATTAAAAATTCATTTGAGTATCTCTAGAAGTTATAGAATTGTAGACATGTGTGACAAAGAGACTTCTGGGTCTTCCGGAGAGGGAAAGAAGCAGCTAAAGAAAAATGAGAAATGAGGATATTTTGAAGATAGCTAATTTTTTAGAAAGTTAAGAGTGTGTTGTGCTTCTTTATCTTTGAAAAAGGCAATAAGAACAGAAAATTCATCTCTGACGAAAGAAGTTCAAGACTTAAAGGCTAAGCAAAATGATCAGGTAATGTATTCAGTAGATCCTGCAACTGTTCTCTTTTAAACAGTGCACAAACCTGTTCAAATAGAGCAAGTCTGTTGTTTATTCCTCCTTTCACCAATGTGGAATTTGTCAGTCATAGTTTTTGTTTTTGTTTTTTTTTTAAGATTTTTATTTATTTATTTGACAGACAGAGATTACAAGTAGGCAAAGGAGATACGCAGAGAGAGAGGAGGAAGTAGGCTCCCCGTCGAGCAGAGAGCCTGATGTGGGGCTCGATCCCAGGACCCTGGGACCATGACCTGAGCCGAAGGCAGAGGCTTTAACCCATTGAGCCACCCAGGCGCCCCTGTCAGTCATAGTTTTAATCCGTGAATGATTAGTGACTTGATTAACAGTATTAGAAGCTGCAATTTTTTGAATGCTGACTATTTACCAGACACTGGGTAGCATACTCTAGATAGGATGTCATTGCCGCTTACTGCAGGTATAAAAGTTCTGAGTGTACAAATATGGAGAAAGACTCTAAATAGCAGTAGAAGGAGCTATCTGGAATTAGGCAATTTCCTAGTTCTCTTTTCTTCTTATCTGGTTAGAATTATTAATAAATTGTAACATGTATCTGTTGATTTTTTTTTTTTAGCCTACACTTTCCATAGGTAGCCTTAAAGCTACTTACTTTTAGAGTGCTTTTCATTTTCATAATTAGAACATTAAAAAAAACCTAGAAAGAATCAATTCCTGGGTTTATTGTTATCATTTGGATTTTGGTATAATAGAAAATTTAAGGATAATATACTCTCTGTTTCTGAATTCATTAATATTTTGAGCAAATTGCTAAGTAGGATACTTTCCTATTTCCAGGTTTCTTTTGCATCTCTAGTTGAAGAACTTAAGAAAGTGTAAGTGGTGATATTTTTAAACTGGTCTTTCTCTTTTGGTCCATTTTCTTAGTGCTCATAAATCTTGTGCAATTTAGATAGCTGTATGTTTAACCTTCACTCTAGAATTTTTCACTGCTGGATTAAGGGAATTTCATTGTGCTTTTCTAGTGTAGTGTGATTGCTAAAACATTTATTTCTGTAATTGATTCCAATTATTTTCTTGTGGCATCGAACTGTTAATTTTCTGTTTCTGCAGTAAAAATTGAACTATTAAAAAAAAAAACCAGGTTATACTGGATATGGAGAGCATGTATCCTCTTCTTGACCTCTGTAAAGTTTGATGCCATAATTGTGTATACATTCTGCTACTGCTTTCAGAACTCTGGAAGCCAATATTGTTGAGAGAAACTTGATTCTTCCCGGTGTTTTTCAGGGTATAAGTCATAACATTCTCTGTGCACTTTTGAAGCAGATCACCTGCTTCTCCTTGTGTGTATCAGCTTTAGCCATCTGGTATTTACTGATTAATTCTCATTTAGGAATATTTCCCCACCGCCTCTTTTTTATAGAGGGTGGACAGAGGCAGAGAATCTTAAGCAGGCTCCACACTTAGTACTAAGCCTGATGCTGGGCTTGATCTCAGTACCCTGAGATCATTACCTGAGCCAAAATCGAGAGTCATATGCTTAACTGACTGAGCGACCCAGGTGCCCCTCATTTAAGAAGACTTTTAAGTATGTTTTTCCCTTCTTATGTGCAAGCTACTTTGCTATTTTATTTAAAATGGGAAGAGTTCATTTGGATGACCCCTGTTGGTGCTATTTGTTTATGTCTTGATTTCTATTAAAGTTTAATACTGTATTTCTTCATCTAAGGATTCATGAAAAGGATGGAAAGATCAAGTCTGTGGAAGAGCTTCTGGAAGCAGAAGTTCTCAAAGTTGCTAATAAGGAGAAAACTATTCAGGTATTGGGAGAGAGTAAACTGTGTGCTGGGTTTTTTTCTTCCTTTTTTATTTTTTCCCTTGTTTATCAGCTTTAGTGAATATCATTTAATTTCATGTGTTTGTCTGACATTGCATTTTATGTCAATTTCTGTGTTTCCATTGTCCAATTTTGTCTGTTTTGTCATTGTCAAGGATTTGAAACAGGAAATAGAGGCTCTAAAAGAAGAAATAGGAAATATCCAGCTTGAAAAGGCTCAACAGGTAAAAATCCCAGAGCCATAGCATGACAGATTTGTTAGTGTATGTGTTTATGAGCTATTTGGTTTTTTTCTTGTTACTCAGAAAAAAACTTTTAGTAGTGTGCTGTAAGTATTTTGGGTTATGTGCATTTTTAAAAAATGTATTTTATTTATTTATGCCTGATTTGAGAAAGTGTTCTTGATATTTTATTCAATATATTTTTTAACTTTTAAAAATTGTTTTCTGTATTAATGTTTCATTTTAGTTTGCCAAGTTAAACACAAAAGAGTTTGGTAAATCTTTTTTTAACCTTTTTTTTTTAATTGCATGGATTCAAATGTTTTGTTATAGAATACGTATTGCTTAACTTTTGCCTATAGAACAAAATACAGACTTCATTGGGGGGATTTCAGAGGTAGCCGGAGATTACTGGACATAGATGGGGTTTGGTGAGTTTAATCTGATAAGGCTTCATTGAAAAAGTAAGATTGCATAGAAGTGAGGATTCATCCATTCATCCAACAATATTTCCTGAGTTCCTTCTGCTTGTGAAAGCACTGTGTTAATGATTTAAGATAATGTGTTGAAAGAAACAGGTTATGATGAAAAGATCACAGTTCTCTAATATAGATTGAAAGGTTAGGAAAATCTCTTGAGGAACTGACATCTAAGCCAAAATCTGAAGGAACTCTGAGAAGACAGTGGAAGGTAAAAGTTGGTGTTGAATAACTGTACGATTTAAAAAAAAAAAAAAAGGACAATGTTGAGTACTGTTGAGTAGACAGCTTGGAAGACTGGAAAGAAGAGCTCTGATACAGTAGAGAGGTATATGTACAGTTACTACTCTAATTTTCACAACTTTAGAATTACCACATTATTTAGACTTATTATTCACATTTTTATTTTGTTACTCTTACTGTCTTTGGAATCAAGAGAAGGCAAAATCCAAACACATCTCATTTTGGCATGAATAATTCAGCTAGGATCTTTGTAATTTGAAGTGTACACATTTTAAAGTTTATCATAAAGCATAAGGTCAGTTGAATGGATTATAAATAGCTTTTTTTCTGCTTTTTTCTTTCTATTTCAGTTATCTATTACTTCTCAAATTCAGGAGCTTCAGAACTTGTAAGTACCATTTCTTTCATTGCCCTTTAATATCTTTTTCCACAGGTTAAATATAAGTATGTATAATTCAAATACAAATACAGTATAGTTACAATGAAAATCAGAGCTTCTTTTCATTTAATTTCACGTAGTATTTTTAGGAATATGAAATTATATCTCAAAACGTTATCATAGTTTTACGTTTTCACTAGGATTTAACTTAAGCTTTTTGATGGAAATGGGGATAGAGTGGAAAGTCTTATTTTTCATAATCTATAATCTGAATATGACCTCGGACTGAGATGTTGCTCTTTGCCCATTTTAATAGCCACTGTGAAACTGACTATGTATTTCATAGCCAAACCAGTGGTAATACGCTGTCTGATTTCCTGGTATTGATTTAAAGAAGATGATATGGAGTGAGAGTAGAGCTACCCTAATTTATTCACTATCTGGATCTGTAGTGATAGATGGAAATTTTTTAATAATCCTATACTTACTTTCTATACTTACTTTCTTAAGATTTTATTTGAGAAAGAGCACACAGAGAAAGAGAGAGAAGACACAAGATGAGCAGGGGGAGGGGCAGAGGAAGAGAGAGAAACAGACTCCTCATGGAGCAGGAAGCCTGATATGGGGCTTGATCCCAGGACTCTAGGATCATGACCTGAGCTGAAGGCAGACTCTTATTTGACTGAGCCACCAAGGCACTCCAATCGTCTTATACTTCTTAATTTATTATCTGCAAAATCTTGTATAGTTTTGTACTTAAAATATTTAGTTTATGTCTGTTTACAACCTAAAATCTACTTCTCCAGTCCCCAATAATTTTGGTTTGTATGGTTCTGTAATATTTTCACTGATAGTTCTTATTAACTTATTTTCAGATTACAAGGAAAGGAAGAACAGATGAATACCATGAAGACTGTTTTAGAAGAGAAGGAGAAAGACCTAGCCAATCGAGGGAGATGGTTACAGGTAAGAAGTTAAAAACAAAAGTAAACACCTTTTTTATACTTGACTGTCAGTTCAATTCATACCAATTCTTTTTCAGGATCTTCAAGAAGAAAACGAATCTTTAAAAGCTCATGTTCAAGAGGTAGCACAATGTAACTTGAAAGAGGTATAGTATAAATAGATTACCAGTGCATTACATAAAAAGTGAGGAGTCTGTTTTATATTATGCTAGAAAATAAAGAAGTTAGTATACTCTCTTAGTTTACTTGGCATAAAAATACTGTACCGTAGTTGTGGTGTTGTTTATAAAATAAGTTAAATTTTATCTTTTTCAAGTCTTTCTGCCTGATTTGTCGGCCTAAGCCTAAAAGCATTTCCCATCCTTACTTTTTGAGATTGACTCTTAAACTTACCTAAGTATCCGTGTTTAATTGGTATATTAATCTGTAATCCTTAATAAATGGATATACAAAATTCAGTTAAAGTTCATTCTATCTTTGTGGATAGCCTAATTTTAACAAAATTATGTCTTTATGTTTCTATTTTATTGGTGCTTTATATATAGTACATATACTTTGTAGTTTGTAATACCTGATCTTTTTGATGTTAGAATTAAAAATGTGAATCTCTTCCTTAGGCATGTTCTGCATCACGATTTGAAGAACTTGAGACTGTGTAAGTATAATTTTATACTTTTGAGACTGTGTAAGTATAATTTTATACAGCATTTCAAAGAGGAAGTTCTCATTATTTTGCAGAATGTACTTGAATATCATGAGTTTCTTCTCAGTCATTTCTTGTTAAATTAGGAATTAAAGTCCAGAGGCATATAAGCTAATAAGTCTCTTTCGGTGTAATAAAACAGTATCTCTCAGTGCTTTCAGATACATGGGGATATTATCCTTTCCAAGCCCTTCAAACCCATCAACCGGAAGATAATCTTAGTTATAACCTTGATGAAGATTATTTAATCTCTAAGAAATAACTTGCTTATTGAGAAGAATGGTTATCTGTTTTCATACCAGTTACTGTGCTAAAGAATAAAAATATTGAGTCTGATCAGCACAGAAGGTACTACTAGTCTTTAGACGTTCATCCTAGCAAATTTTTATATTAAAAAGTCTGTTCTCTTAACTTTAGCTAACTAAATCAGTTCACAGTGGTGAGAGGGATATCTGGACTTCATCTTTTTGGCATACTATAGAATTACTTTAAAAAGATTTTTGCTTTACTGTGATGCCGTCAATCTTTATGGATGTTTAAGAAGTGGCCCTTTGAAACTGTGTCTTTAAAAGTAAGATATTGAAGACATTAGGTCATTGTCTTTATGAGGACAAAGGAGATGTCTCTATTCTTGACACTAAAATTCTCATTTGTACAACTAATTGTTTATCATGGGGGCATTGTATAGTTATCAAGGTACTTGTTTCATTTGCTAATAGAAAGCTTAGAGACATTTTTCTGGCCCATTTGTACTAGGTATATAAATCATTAAAGTGTGTGATTTTTTAAATTTTAATTTTTATTTATTTTTTTAAGATTTTATTTATTTGACAGAGATCACAAGTAGGCAGAGAGGCAGGCAGGGAGAGAGGAAGGGAAGCAGGCTCCCTGCTGAGCAGAAAGCCCAATGCGGGGCTCAATCCCAGAACCCTGGGATCATGACCTGAGCCGAAGGCAGAGGCTTTAACCCACTGAGCCACCCAGGCACCCCATTTTATTTATTTATTTTTTAAAGCGTTTACATATTTATTTGACAGAGACTACAAGTAGGCAGAGAGGCAGGCAGAGAGAGAGAGAGGGAAGCAGGCTCCCTGCCGAGCAGAGAGCCCGAAGCGGGGCTTGATCAGCCCGATGTGGGGCTCGATCCCAGAACCCTGGGACCATGACCTGAGCTGAAGGCAGAGGCTTTAACCCACTGAGCCACCCAGGCGCCCCAAAGTGTATGATTTTAGATCTATTTCTGCATCAGTTTTCTTTTTTAAAAAAATTAATAGGGGCCCTTTGGTAGCGCAGTTGGTTAAGTATCTGCCTTCAGCTCAGGTCATGATCTCCATCCTCAGGTCCTCAGCAGGGGGTTGGCTTGAACCTCCCCCTCTGCTCCTTCTCCATGCTTGTGTGTTCTTTGTCTCAAAGAAATAAAATTTTTGATAAAATAAAAAAATAGAATTAGGTTTGTGGGGGGAGCAATTTTAGGTTTACAGAAAATTGAGAGAAAAGTACAGTTTCTATTTTCCCCCCACCTCCATCCTGTTTCTCTTGTTAAATCTTGTGTTAGTGTGTAGGTGTGTTACAATTGATGAACCAGTGTGGAAATACCGTTAGTAACTGAAGTCTATAGTTTCCATTAGGGTTCTTCTGTCTTCTGTGGGTTTTGAGGAACGTATAATGACATGTATCCATCATTACAGTATCATACAAAATAGTTTCACTGTCCTAAAAATCTTCTGGCTCTACCTGTTCCTCCCTTCCTTCCTCCAAATACCACCCCCCACCACCCCCAATCTTCAGCTACCACTGCTCTCCATAATTACTGTCTCCATAATTTTGACTTTTCCAGAATGTCATATAGTTGAAATCCTACAGAATGTAGGTTTTCAGAATGGCTTGTTTCACCTAACAATATGTATTTAAGTTTTTCTGTGGTTTATCCCCAACTTTTGAATCCTATTCTACATGTGTTCTCCTTTGCCATTTTTCACGTAGACCTAGAAACATTTTGAAGTTCTTTCTACATTAAGGTGGGATAAAAATAACTTTCAGTTCAGCAAATATTTGAGAGCCGGTTTTATGCCCTTTTGCACAGGAATACTGAAATGGCTAAGATGGGTTCTTGCCCTGAGGAAATAGATAAACAGATCAGTTTAATAGTGCTGGGTGTTACTGAGGTCTTTTACTTAGGTTGACCAGGGCAATTGGGATTCACATGAGCTAGATAGAGTAAGACTTACATCTATGTTGGGTAAGGGAGAACCAGATTAAATTATATGTAGCATAGCTTTACAAAGGCTTGGCCATATTTTAAGTTCCAGTGTCAACTAATAATGGCTTTATTTTTTTTTTAATTTTTTTATTTTAGATTTTCTGCTTCGATAAAGCCATGCTTGCTTAAGAAATGCTAACTATGAAATAAACTGTAACAGTTTTATGATGTACTTTGAGTTGAGTGATTCTGGAAATGTTTTTTAAAACATTTATAAATTGCTGTAATCTGGAGAAAACATCTGTTAGACATTGTTTCTGCTATCTTTTTTTCCTTAGGGGTGGTATTAAAGTCTGGTTGTCCTTTTTTATCTGTATAACTAAATATAAGGTCTTTATAAAAATTCTAGGTTGAAAGAAAAGGAAAATGAAATGAAGAGAATAGAAACTGTACTAAAAGAGAGGGAGAATGATCTTTCTAGCAAAACAAAGCTGTTACAGGTGAATATATTAGTTAAAACTAATTATTGTGTGAATGAATTATTGTCTTTGCATATTTTAAACAATTTTAACTACCACAAAAGAAAACCGGATAGAGAGATTCTTTCCTCCTAGGCAGGTACTGAGTCTCATTCTTCAGAAAATTAGCACTTAATGTATCTTTTGAGAAAGTGTCCATTCATAAAATATGTGTGTACTTGTTTTCAACACAGTGTATTCAACTATACACAAGTTTGTATTTGGCTTTTCTCCCTCTATTATTAATGTTTTTGAGATCTTTCCACATAAGCACATTTCTGTCTTCAAGTTTTAGTGGCTTTGTGGTATTCTGTTGTATCATCTGCTGTCATTTATATAATCAGTCTTGGTTTATGGATGCCTAGATTATTTAGAGTTGTGCTTCCTATTACAACAGTGAACATCCTTGTGTGTGCATTGTCAATACTTTTGCTAGTATATCTGTATTTAAAATTCCAGGAAACAAAATTTTGGGTCAAAAGTTATATAGTTTCTTTTTCTTTTTGAAAAGAGGTAGTTAAAATTGAAAATCCATATCTTCTCATTCCCATGTTGTTAAATTGAAAGTATTGAAAGAACATTAATTTGAAATGAAAGCAAATTTTAGATGGCTGCATTGTTTCCATCCACTCTTGCTTACATTTCTTGCTCCAAGTGTTCTGTTGCGTTCTTTCTCCGCCAAGTGGATTCATTTTAAATATTGTTAGTGCTAAATCACCCTCCAAAAGTTTTTTTTAACGCATCTACTGCAATAGAAGGCCATTTCCTTTTCATTCTCTCCCAACACTGACAAAGATGAAAACATTTGATACTATGCTTGAAAGATGGTTGGATTGTTGTAATTTGCATTTGATTGTGAGAGAAGTACTTCATTTGTCTATTAATTGGCCTTTAATTTTTCCCACATTTTTTTTTTTCTGGGTTGACTTTTTCTCACCAAATTAAAGCTTTTTTTTTTTTTTTCCCCATAATAAGAGAAGTTAACCTTTTGTCACGTAAGAAGTAACTTGTTTTCGGGACGCCTGGGTGGCTCAGTTGGTTAAGCCGCTGCCTTCAGCTCCGGTCATGATCCCGGGGTCCTGGGATCGAGTCCCGCATCGGGCTCCTTGCTCAGTGGGGAGCCTGCTTCTCTCTCTGCCTCTGCCTTGGCCTGCAGCTCTGCCTGCTTGTGTTCTCCCGCTGGCGCTCTCTCTCTCTCTCTCTCTCTCTCTCTCTGACAAATAAATAAATAAATAAAATCTTTAAAAAAAAAAAAAAAGAAGTAACTTGTTTTCTTAAATTTTTTTAAAATTTCATTTGTGTTTTTCTCCCTACTTTTGGAAGTTAACTTTTATATACTCAAATATAAGTAATTTCCTGAGAAGTCTTGGAATGAAAGGTATCTCTCACTCTATGATTATAAAAGTATTTTCACGTTTTGATATGTTTATAATTTGCTTTTTTGTTTGATGTCTTACTCTGTAATTTATTTGAGTAAGTTATGAGAATAACATTTTAGCCTTGGGGGAAAAAAAGGTTAACCACATTATTAAAGAATCCATTACTGCTTTACTGGAGTGGTTCTGCTTTCCAGGGAACAATGTCTGGAGACATTTTTGGTTGTCATAGCAGGTGGAGGGGTGCTAGTGCATATGGAAGATGGAGGCCATCGATACTGCTGAACATGCCAGAGTATACAGGATGGTCCTGTTTTTGTTTTTTTTTTTTTTTTAATTTTATTTATTTATTTGACAGAGAGAGATCACAAGCAGGCAGAGAGGCAGGCAGAGAGAGAGGAGGAAGCAGGCTCCCTGCTGAGCAGAGAGCCCGATGCGGGGCTCGATCCCAGGACCCTGAGATCATGACCTGAGCCGAAGGCAGCAGCTTAACCCACTGAGCCACCCAGGCGCCCCTAGGATGGTCCTGTTAACAGAGAAACATCCAGCCCAAAATGTCACTTAGAACTTGACCTACTGATCCGAAATGTCACCCTATACACCTTAGAGGTATTTGGATCTATTTCTGGATCCTGCACTCTTCCATTGAGACATACTCTCAGATTGGTACTGAGTAATTTATTCTAATTTTATACTGTGTTTTAATATAGGGCTTATTTTTAAATGATCACTTAAACTACTTTAGAATTACCCTGGCTTATATGGTATGTTTCAAAAATTTATATGGAAAATAATCTCTGTGCAGGTATTCATGTTTAATTTTTGTTTAAATAGGAAGTACAGGAAGAAAACAAATTGTTCAAGTCTGAAATTGAGCAAGTTAAGCAACAGAACTACCAACAGGTAGGTACTATTAGGTAGCTTGCCTTTCATTTATGTGGTAAAAAGTTACATAACTCCTAACTTTCTATAAGTATTCTTAACTATTTTGCCTTTTTATGGAGACTAAAGTATCTTGTTTTATTTATAAGTGTTTAGAAGATGTCCTTAAAAAGAGTAATTTACTATGCCATATGCAAGATAAAATAATCTATAATTTATAAGGTATATGCAAATAAATTGCTACCTATATTCTAGCTCTTTTATATATCTCTGTGTTTTCAGATCCTCTAGAATGTTTTTCTTAGCAATTCAAAATCCTATAGAGGTCAGTTTAACTCTAGGTGTATACCGTATTTCCTTCCTCCTTTCCGTCCCCACCACCCTCCCTGCAATTTAGTAATTGGAGAGAAACTAGGAAATGTGTAATGTTATGAATAATAGTTGACCTCTATTTAAAATACTTTTTCAAGGTATAATTCTGCTTAGTAAAAATAAAATGGAAATGTGTAATTTTTTTTTAAGGTGTTACCAAAATATAGTTTGATTTTTCTGTAAGCTAGAGAGTATTATGAGGGTCCAAAGAATGTGTTCTTCTTAGCAAGAAGATTATAGAATAGTGGTTCAGTTTGGGAGATTGTAGTCATTCAGTTTGGGAGATTATAGTATAGTAGATAAGTTTGGGAGATTGAATGTAAATACTGTATGTGAAAGTCTGTGTACTTATACGTATTATGTAGAATTTCTGTTTTTACATGGAAGCTAACTTTTCTTAGTTTTTCTTTTGACTTCATCTTAAGGTTTTTGTGTTTGTTTTTGTGTTTGGGTTTTTTTTTTTTTTTGGCTTTTGGAAGTTTAATATAGTCAAATAAAAATTATACAATAGGAAGATTTAGGGCATTAGCTCAGTGCTTTACATATATTGGAAATTGATAAATACTTGTTAAATGAAGAGTTTATGTTATGGCAAGGAAGATTCGATTTAATACTCAGTACTTTTCCAAATTTATACATATTTTTATTAAAATTACTTGGTCACATTGTATACAGAATATATAGTGTTTTTATCTTTGTTAATTTATATCTGAGAAGAGCTTTTTTGTAGTTTTGTAGAAATAACTATTTTGAAATAACATTTAACTTTTTTTAATAGGCATCATCTTTTCCCCCACATGAAGAACTATTAAAAGTGTAAGTAATAATTTGATGCACAGTTTGGAAAGTGGTAATCGTTTTTATGTGTTAAACAGTTCTCAGATAAGAATTTAATGTACTTCAAATGGCACCTAATTTTTCCATTTCTGTTTGGATTTCTTGAACTACAGGTCACTAGCATTTAGCTATGCCCTTGGCTAAACTGATGTGCTTTTTTATGATATTTGGATTTTTGTTAAGGGAGATTTTAAGGTTTTTATACTTTAGAAAACATCTAATAAAGCTAAAATACATATATGTATATATATATATTTTTCAAAGATTTTATTTATTTGACAGTGAGAGAGGGAACACAAGCAGGGGGAGTGAGAGAAAGAAGCAGGCTTCCCACTGAGCAGGACCCTGGGATCATGACCTGAGCTAAAGGCAGACGCTTATCGACTGAGCCATCCAGGCGCCCCAAGTTAAAATATATATTTAAGCCTTTATTTTCCTTAAATTATCTCCGTTATCCTTCTAGTATCGTTGTGGAATTGAATGATGCAAATAATTTTCTGCTTCTGCCCTAAAAAAAAAAAAAAATCTCAATCTTTATAGTTGCTTGTTTTCTTAAAAAATTTATTATCTTTTTTTTTTTTTTAAGAGAAAGCTGAGAGGGGGTAGGGACAGAGGGAGAGGGGAAGGGAATCCCACGCAGTCTCTGCGTCCAGCCTGGAGCCCCATGCACAATCTCATGGCCCTGAGATCGTGACCTGAACTGAAATCAAGAGTCAGATGCTTAACTAGTGAGCCACCCAGGCAACCATAGGAGTGCTCTTTTAAAGAGACATTTTTTTTTTTTTGTGGTGCAGGTTTATTTTAGAGAAAGCTCAGAAAGGAGGAGGGACAGAGCGAGAGGGAGAAAAGCAGAGATTCCCCACTGAGCAAGGACCCTGCAGTGGGGCTTGACCTCGTGACCCTGAGATCCATGACCAGAACTGAAACCCAGAGTCAGATGCTTAACTGACTGGGCCACCCAGTCACCCTTAAGGAGACTTTTTTTACTAAAGCATTTTTCTTTCATTGTTACCTTGTATTTTTCTCTAAAAGGGTATATTTAGGGTCATTTCAGCTAAGTTGGTGTGTTTGAATATTCTAGTTGTTATTACGTGTATCAGGTGATAAAAGTAAATATTCTTTCATCTTGATTCATTTACAAGGTTGTTGGTTTACTAGTTTAGAATTATTTACTGGTATATTGAGTCTGGAGTTTGTATAGAGCAAAGGTCAACAAACTTTTTCTATAAATGGCCTGTAGTGAACATTTTAGGCTTTGTGGGCCACAGAGTTCTGTTTTGCAACCCCCCCTGCATTTTTTTTTTTTTTTTTTTTTTTAACAATTCTTTAAAACCATAATATCAGCTCTTGGCTTGAGGGCCAGACCAAAAAAGATTGGTTTGGGCCTCGAGCCCTAATTTGCCAACCTCTTACATAGAACCTACTCTTAAGGAGGAGCTATTTGTAATTTAACTTTCTACCCAAGCTGCTCTCAACTATAACAGAATTGAATTGTGAATCTTTGCCATTGTTTTCTGCATTTCTGGGAATTAACTAATGTATTAGAATTAGAAAAACCTGAATCTTGAGAATGTTATGAAAATGATGATACCAACCTCACATTAATATCATACTTCTGTTGTGGGTTAGCCATTTAAAGAAAGTCACAACTAATTTCATTACCTTTTGGGAAAAATATCAAAGGGAATATGTCTATGTCAGTTTTCACTCTTCTGAAAATAGCTACCTCCCTGCCGCAGATAAAAATAGAAAAACTGTAACTACAGCAGTTCATATATTCATGAACTCTTTCTTAAGAGGATGATTTCTCTTGAGCACAAATATCATCATGCCATATTGTAAAAGCCATTTTTGAAAGTAAGGATGTATCACAAATAGGTTTTCTATGGTGACAATTAATAGCTAAGCTTAAACAAGAGTTTGCTTGTTAATAAGTTTTGCAAAGCATCATCTACTTGTTTTTATTTTGTAGTAATAAATACCTTCACTGTTTACCTAAAATGTTGCTATGTGTATTTATGTTCTGGTTTAGAATTTCAGAAAGAGAGGAAGAAATAACTGGTCTTCAGAATGAGTTAGATTCTTTGAAGGAGGCTGTTGAACACCAGAGGAAGAAAAACAATGTAAGCAAATCTTTGTCAGAAATAAAGCTTTTCTTTTTATTCACTGAAATACCATGCATCACATTTTTTAAAAATTTACTTCTGTAGTTTTCTTCTTGATATTTGTAAGAAAGTACTGTTCTGTGTGTACCTTTTTGGGGAGGATTATTAATCATTTTGTTGGAGAACAGATATTTTAATGAATAAATGAAAAGACTAATTTGTGTACTTCTAATTATCATTTTAGATATTGAAACTATAATTACTACAGCTTCAGATTTCTTATTTTTTTAAATACAGCTAACTTTCTGTTGAACTTTTATTTGAAAAAATTATTTTTTCATCTCAGTATTTTAAAATCAGTGGCATCTCCTTTTAATTTGACTGGGCTACCCTTTTTATAAACCAGAAGTAACCCAGTAATTGAAACCTAGTATTTTCAGTAATTGTCTTTCGGAGCCTTGTGGAACCTCCTTTTTTAAACTGACAGTTGGTTCAGATTTTTGGTAATTAAGAGTGTTAGGGGCCTTAGAACCTTAATACATTAATACTAGAATGGGAAGGGGTAGTGCCTAAGAAATTTAACTCCTAATACTTTTACTGAATAGACAGTGAATTTAGGTGATTTTCTTAAATTCTTTTTGACCAGAAGGTGATACCTGTAAGTAGAATCCAAACATTCTTGTTAGAGAAGGGATTTTTGCACACAGAAGTATGATTGCTAAGACTTCAACAAGGTTAAACATGTTACTGAAATCTCTTACAGGGATATTGGTAGGAAATTGATATGTTTTCTAATGAAAGCTTAATTTTTCAAAGTTTGCATAAATTTGTTAATTTAACAAGTTGACATGTACTTGCACCCCTGAGTTTGTCAAAATTAGGTATGTGAATTGCCCTTTGTATTTTTGTGTAATATTACTAACAGTATTGCTTGGCCACAAAACCTGAGGTGAATTTGCCAATATACTGCTAACATCTTAACTGTGTTTTATTATCCGGATTTGGAGATGAGGTGGACATAGTAAATGCAGCAGCATTGCTCCAGGCATTGAAGTGTGTGAAAAGAGCCAGCACATTGGGGAATCAGTCCATTCTAGTTCAGCCACCACCCTGGCTGTGTACATCTGGCCAAAATTGTTAACTTACCCTACCTGTGGTTTCCCCATCTATAAAATAGGAGTAAACACCTCTTAGCGTTGTTGTGAGGGTTAATGAGAATTTATGAGAAGCACCAAGTTCAGTGTTGGGCACATTAAGAATTCAGTAAATGGTGATTATTGGCTTTTTATTTGTTTTTAATCTAACGTTTAGATTTCTAAATCTGAAGAAAGACTGAAATATAGCAGATTGTCCTTACTGGTATTTGCTAATGAAATGCTATTAAAATAGATAGTTCAGAACTCAGTTTCAAGTGACTTCTGTTTCTCTTCCAAAAGAATGTGGTTTTTAGTTTTCCAGCCTCCCTGTTTTCAGCCTTGATCAAGTAGCTCATACATTCATGTCAGGTTGCTTTATGGCATACACATTTGACCATGCCAAAAAAGATGGGCAAGCACAAGGAGTGACTCTGTTATTCCTAGGTGGACTCGAAATGCATTAATTCAATAAAACCTATTTAGAGGAAAAGATGTTATGCTGTAGTGGAAAGTCTGAGTGTTCATGGGCCTTGTTTAAGAATCACATGTAAAACTTTTTGCAGTACTTGTGTATTTGCCCTGTCCTTAATCCCCTAATATTTGGTGTACCTGAAATCCTATTTTTATCTTGGTTTGTGTGTTTACTTTTGAATGCGTTCTTCTTTGTCACATGTACACAGTAATTACTCTATAGCTGGCATATCTGGTGTGTATACTAAAACATGGGAAGTGGGCATCTTTATTTTCTCATTCAGACTTCTAAACATTGCTTTTTATTTTTTTGCTAATATACATATTTCCCATTGAAATAATTTTGCAGTAACCAGCATTTAAATGCAGTGCAAAATACTGATGAAATAAAAAGCAAAAAATCTTTCAATTATGGATAAACTGAAATCATTCTTTCTAAAAATGATTAGGACCTTCGGGAGAAAAACTGGGAAGCAATGGAAGCATTGGCATCAACTGAAAAAATGCTGCAGGACAAAGTGAACAAGACTTCCAAGGTTGTAATGCTAACTCCTAGAAGCAATCCACTGAACAGAGAAAATCTGCAGCTTGTCTTAAAATCAGACTAAAGCATTTAATTTTACTGCAATTTAAATATAAAATCTCCTTATCATCCACATTTATCATCTCTGTCATCTCTGCTTTTTTCATCTACTCTTTGAAGCTTTAATTTTGAGCATGCAGTTGTGATTACCTGATTGTTAGAGCTTTGGTGATTACTGCTTTAAGCTGAAGAATCTCAAGAGACCTATGCTACCCATGTAAGCTCTTGTCACGGTACCCCTTGTGGGTTAGTTAAGGGCACTCTAGTAAAAACCTTGGCCCCCCAAAATCTAACCGAATTAACGAACACATTTGAATATCTCGATGCACACTAACTCTCCTAAGTTCTTTGGGGCACACCAAGATGACTCACACAAGGTAGAAAATGATCAAAGTGTTAAGGATCAATTCTGGTGGTTCCTTCGAAGAGATGAGTTAAAACTTCAGGTTTTGAAGTGGCTGGACAGTAATGGGGCATGTGTTATGTTTAGTATGGAATATTAATAAAAGGGATAGTTCTCTTGACCTGAGTGTATAAAGTACTCCTAAAACATATAGCTCCCTCTTTTTCAAAACAATAGAAGATATTCTCCATGAGTACAGGTTGTTCCATGGGTTCAGAGATTCTGATGGCTTAATATTGAGAAGAGTTGTTTTTTTTTTTTTATTTTTATTTTTTAAAGATTTTATTTATTTATCTGACAGAGAGAGATCACAAGTAGATGGAGAGGCAGGCAGAGAGAGAGAGAGAGAGGAGGAAGCAGGCTCCCCACTGAGCAGAGAGCCCGATGCGGGACTCGATCCCAGGACCCTGAGATCATGACCCGAGCCAAAGGCAGCGGCTCAACCCACTGAGCCACCCAGGCGCCCGAGAAGAGTTGTTTTTAAAGATGGAGACAAATGAATGTGCCAGTGCAGTCAAGCATTTTGACAATTTCTACCAAGAATATATGTGGAACAGGGGTATTGAATTTTGTAAATGGGTTAATAAAGTTAATTATGTGATTTAGTTGAGCATTCTCTAAGTATTTTGTGGACCATGGTAATCTATTGAATTTTAAATGTAGGTCTTAATGACATTTGAAGGACTTTTTTTTTCTTTTTAAGTAGAATAATTTCTTTAAAGTTTTTTTTATAATCAAGTATGTTTGTCATTATTTTTCCTCTAGTGTAATAGATTTGTACTTCTGTACCTATTCACCTGCCTTAAATTTCACTAAGACCTAAATTTGGGACAGCTGGCAGACAGTGGGACTAGAGAAATCTAGGCCAGGGAAAATAGAAAGCAGGGCCAGCTAGGTAGGACGTTATTTCATTGTGAGTGGTTGCAGTCAGTTCCATTAGCAGTGGGGGTTCTGGTGTAGTTTCTGGTTGTTTTTGTTACTTCGTATTTTACTGTTAACACCTGCCTTATAGTTTTTATTTTGTTCATAAGACTGGGTTTCTGGGAAGTATGCACACCCTTACTTAATATCATGCCATTCCTGCAAGAAATTACAGGCCACCGTTTTCGGCATTCTTGCATATTATTTCCAAAAGAGAACTAGAATTTATCCATGTTTCATCATGTGCTTGGTATAGAAATTGACCCTTATTTCAAAACTCAACACCAGGTGCATGGTGGCTTCTTGCATAGCTAGTGATCTACAGAGAATAGAATTTACAGTCTTTCTCTAATTTAATGGAATTTACACTCTTGTCAGACAGCCTGGGTGTAAAGTGATGTTGATTGAAGCAGAACCATAAGTTATGCTGGAAGGAGAAAGAACTCTGTAGAACTCATTTAGTGCTTTGCTTTAGATGATAGAAGTAACAATAACTTTATGTAAAATGTAAGAGAGGGTGAAACACTGCTTTTTCACAGTTATCTTTAGTAAATATTCTTGAGGAGCTACTATAAATGATAGGTTCATATGGAAGATACTTCATAAATATTACACTTAGATAAAAATAGCAACTTTCCATATCAGATCTTTTCCAGGTATTAAAGTGGAATAGAAAATGCTATCCACAGCCGAACTACCAAATTAGATGGAAACTTTTTAGCAAAATTAGTACAAATCAAAATTAACTTATTTTTCTCCCTCTTGTTATAAATTAGACACATTTCTTTTAGTTAGATTCTTTTTCCCTTGGAAAGTTTTCCAAAAAACTTCATTGCACAGTGCTCTTTTCCTATTTTTCTTTAGTGATTGTTCTGCTACTTCTGTTGTCTGATGATAAAAATGACCTCTTAATTGTGAATTAATTCTGAATTAGCAGTTAATCATTTTCCTTGAATGAATGTATCTTATGCAGTTAGGTGTATTTCTGAAAAATAGTGGACTTTATTGAATCACTGAAAATAATCCATTAAGACATCTAGTACTATACTGCCACTAATGTTGAAAAAAAGTTTTTTGTGTGTGTACAGAATGTGATGAATCTCTAGCTTTTTATTGTGTAATTTTTAGATTTTCATGTTATTTAGACTTTCTAAATTGATGTGTATTCATCTTAAATGAGCGATGGATTTCAAAGGTTACATTTAAATGGTGTTTGAAAGATAAGGTTGAGATGTTGCTAGCTCGCTTTCCTTCTTGTCACCTGTTGAATTTCACAAGTGTTTTTTTCTTGGCTTAGTTTAGATGTGCGTTTTTTGGGTGTCATTTTTTTTCTTTTGTAGAGGTAGTTTGACCATTAGATTTTTATCTTGCGTGTGATCAAGTCATTACCCTAATTTTGACAAACCATAGTTTTGAGTTAATAATTGATATCCATTGTAGTTTTAAAATCACCAAATTTAGACATGCATTTGTAATACCTTCAAATTTACAGCTGTTAGAGTCCCTCTAAGTGTCAGAATTAGTCTTCTTGATGCTTGGTATTGGTGAATTAATCACCATCAGTTTTTCCTCTTTTTTCTTTCCTGTTTTTCTCGTATGTACCACCCATCAAATTTTGATGGCCTTTTTTTTTCTTTGTAACTTCACTTGACCTTGAAACTGGAAATGTGAAATTGCCATTTTTAATCCCATGATGCTTTTTTTTTTTATAGAAAGAGATTTGCCAGCCAGTAAGCCTCAGTTATATTGTCCAGGTGGATATTTTTTTGCATGTAGTTTAAGTTTTAGCTGTAGGAAGTGTATTTTTAATTTTTTGTTCTTGTTTGTTTTTTGCATTGTTTCTAGAAGGGCAAATCACTTGATTTCTAAGAGCAAGGAAAGTGTCCATATTATCAGATACTGCCTTGGTTTGATTAACTTAAAACATCGTTATTTAGGATGCTTTAGAGATTTTGCAGATTTTTTCTTATGGAAGCATTTTAATGTTTTAAAATAAGAAATTGTAGCTTTTGTCAGTATTAAGATGAATTTTTAAAATACTGTGACTTTTTCCTCCCTTAAAGCTTAAAAGACTTTTTAAAAAAAATTCTATAATCTTGTAAATTTGACTTGGTTCATCTTCTGCCTTAGGAAAGACAACAACATGTGGAAGCTATTGAATTAGAAGCTAAAGAAGTTCTCAAAAAATTATTTCCAAAAGTATCTGTTCCTCCTAATTTGGTAAGATTGATTATTATTTCTTTAAATAAGTCCTCTTTACCATTATTTAAGGAAGTTGTGAATAAACAACATTTTCATTCTACACTTGGTTTAGAAGTACATATATTCCTTAATCTTTTCTATTTTTAGCATAGGGTGCTTTTGAGTAGGTAAGATAAATAGCTTGGTTCAAAACTCATTTCTGTTTATTCAACTGATACTTTTGTATGCTATAAAATTTACATAATATGTATTATTTAGAAGATCATAAGCATTGGGAAAGAAACATTTCTTAATGTTTAATAAACCAGTTATGTTTTTAATAGCTTTATTCAAAACAGCGTAATTTTATTATTATAATTTAATTTTTTTGTGTGTATATATATGTATGTATGTATGTATTTATTTATTTTAAGGATTTTATTTTATTCATTTGACAGAGATCACAAGTAGGCAGAGAGGCAGGCAGAGAGAGAAAGGAGGAAGCAGGCTCCCTGCTGAGCAGAGAGCCCAATGCGGGGCCCCATCCCAGGATCCTGGGATCATGACCTGAGCTGAAGGCAGTGGCTTTAACCCACTGAGCCACCCAGGCGCCCCTATATGTATTTATTTTTAAGTGGGCTCCACACTGGGCATGGAGCCCAACATGGGGCTTGAACTCATGATGTTGAGATCAAGACCTGAGCCAAGGTCAAGAGTTGGACACTTAACTGATTGAGCCACCCAGGCACCTCAAAATAGATTTCTTCTAGTTTTAGGAGCACCTTATTATTTTTTTTTTTTTAAGATTTTATTTATTTATTTGACAGAGATCACAAGTAGGCAGAGAGGCAGGTAGAGAGATGGGGAAGGAGGCTCCCCAAGGGGCTCAATCCCAGGACCCTGGGATCGTGACCTGAGTTGAAGACAGAGGCCTTAACCCACTGAGCCACCCAGGTGCCCCAGGAACACCTTATTTTTTAATTAAATGTGTTTAATACTTTGAACCAGGCTTTTTTCATTTCAAAGCTCAAGATTTTTTCACCTATTAACTTCTTTAAGGAAAGGCTTGAAGATAATACAGAAGAGCTTGCTTTACTTCAGATTAAGTGAGAGATAAAAATTGCTTTGATTCAGAGAATTATTACAGTGAATATTTGAGGGCAGAGTGAGTGCATGTAGTTTCTTAAAATGATGTAGGTCTTTCTTTAAAATTTTATTTTCATGGAAAATTATTTAAACACTCAGAAGTAGAGAGAATAGCATAATGAAGCTGGTGTACCCCATTCATCAGTACACAGTCTTATATTAACTTGTTTCTTGTACTTCCTAGATTATTCTGAAGGAACTCAAACATCAGAGCATTTTGTCTATAATTATTTTAGTATGCATTTCTAAAAGATAAGGATTGCTTTAAAAATTATATTTAAACTCCTTAATTTATACATTTGTCAATGCATTTCTCCCTTTTGCCATATAAATTTTCAGTTTTAATGAAATAACAACCACTTACTGTAGTTTGTTATAGTCAGGAGCTAAGTAAGGTCAGTATGTGATTGGTTTAAGATGTCTCTTAGATCCTTTTGATTCTGCGGATCCCCTCCTATATGACAGCAACACCCCCCCTTCTCTTTTCTTTTCGAGAGGGAGAGAATGAATTTAAGCAGGCTCCATACCTACCATGGAGCTTGATGTGATGCTTGATCTCATAACCTGAAATTGATCTCATGAGCTGAAATTGAGTCAGATGCTTAACCAGTGGTGCCACCCAGTCCCCCTCCATCCCCCGCCTTTTTTTAGACCAGGTGGTTTCATAAGAAATTTCCCAGTCTGGATTTAACTAACTGCATCCCTGTAGTGTCAGTGTGTTCTCTGTTCTTTTTATGTCCCATAAATTGGTAGTCATTAGAGTCTTGATGAGATTCAGGTTCAGTCCTTCAGGTGTAGGATGGAGTAAGGCAAGACTTCTTCATAGCAATGTTGTGCCCTTCTATCATGAGGTCTGTAAAGGTCTGCTTGTTTTTCTTTGGCTGATTAGAACTTATTTAGGCTGGCTATCAAGTCTTTTTTTTTGACACAGCACTGCTGAACTCTCACAGCTTCTTTGTTTTGTGATATGACAAGATGTTTCTGATTTATCGTTTACATCTTCTACCCCAAACTTGGGAGTCAGCTGTTTCTCCAAGGAGCTCTTGGCTCTTCTTTCTGTGGATGCTAGGTGTGGTATAAATAAACTTAATTTAATAGTCTATTTTATGTGTAGTCTGAGTTTAGCTGTTGCTCTCAGATTATATCTTCATACAGTCTACATTTAACTTGTATAAGAAGCAGCAATTCTTTTGTTTCCTTGTTAACTGTTGTGGATACATTCGGGTTTGATCACTATAGTTAAATATCTACCACTGAGTTCAACTGATGAGACAACTTGTACTGGATAGACTTAAGGATACATTGTTAGTTCTAGTGCTGGTCTTACATGAAGCCTAGAAAAAGGGGTTGCTATTCGTTTATTTAATGGTTTTTCTTTTATGGCCATGACCTGTTTTTATTTATTTCTACTTTATAATTCTATTACTTAATGGACATAAAATTGGGATTTATTTTATTTGGCTATATTGAGCTGAGAGTTAGTGATTATGATATCTGTTCTTTAAAGATAGTATAAAATCACTGACATGAAAAATTCTTCTTAATGTAACAGCCTTTTTTTTTTTTTTTTAAGATTTTATTTATTTTTTTTCAACAGAGGGAGATCACAAGTAGGCAGAGAGACAGGCAGAGAGAGAGAGGAGGAAGCAGGCTCCCTGCCAAGGAGAGAGCCTGATGCAGGGCTTGATCCCAGGACCTTGGGATCATGACCTGAGCCGAAGGCAGAGGCTGTAACCCTCTGAGCCACCCAGGGGCCCTAACAGACTCTTTCTTAACAGCAGTATTACCCTCAACAGCCATATAGGTTTTGACACTATAAATAATTATAAATTACCATAAGATTTGGGTGATGATATTTCGCTTTTGTTCATCCACTTGTTAAAAGTTGGCTATTTCTGCATGTAGTCTCTTATTTGAGAAATATATCAACTCTACTACTAAAAGTGTAGCATTTTTAGGCTTTTAAAAATGTGAAGGATAGATTAATTTATGATAAAACAGTGTTAATTAAAGTTATTAAGTTAATATAGTCAGTAGATATAAAAGGAATTTTATACATGAAGTAAAATCTTTTTACTGTTTTCTTTTGCTTTTCTGCTAGCTAATCAATATAGGAGAAATCCAAACTATATGACCTAGAGGAATGTTTACAAACTTTAAGCAACTAAATCATCTTTTCAGCTGACTTTTAACTTTTATCGAATTCCAGTATTTGAAGCTAAGTAGGATTTTAATAGTATATGTTTAGTCTTGGATCAAATTTATAATGTGAGAATGTAATTTTGGGGGGCGCCTGGGTGGTACAGTTGTTAGGTGTCTGACTCTTGGTTTTGGCTCAGGTCAGGGTCTCAGGGATGTGAGAACGGCCCCGCATTGGGGTCTGCGCTGAGTGTGGAGTCTGCTTAAGACTTTCTCCCTCTTCTCCCCCAACACCACGTGTTCACCCGTTCACTGGCTCTCTCATTCCCTCAAAAATAAATCTTTTTAAAAAATAGGCCTTTTTGACCAGTTGGAGCTATGAGTTACTGTAAAGTAACTATGAGTTACTGTTTTTATGGGGTGATCACAGCATCCAGCTTTATTTATTTTTTATTCTTACTTGATAAAGTATAGAGAATCCTGATCCAGCCATATACGTAAAGCTTTAAATTTGAGCAGTTGATAGAAATCTCATGTGTTCTTTTTCCTCGAAGTAAACTAAACCAAAGAGTTTAAATCAAATTTCCTCTTAGTCTCTTTTAAGTATCTAACAGATACTTTTTTTTTAAAAGATTTTATTTATTTATTTGACAGCAATCACAAGTAGGCAGAGAGGCAGGCAGAGAGAGGAGGAAGCAGGCTCCCCGCCAGGCAGAGAGCCCGATGTGGGGCTCGATCCCAGGACGCTGGGATCACGACCCGAGCCGAAGGCAGAGGCTTTAACCCACTGAGCCACCCAGGCACCCCTATAACAGATACTCTTTATCAGAGTTTAAAATTTGGACAAGGAGCATCAAAAATGTAGGATAATTTATTCTAAAATCTAGAATGACTTAAACCAAGGTATATGCCTTGTCTTTGCATTAGCTAATCTATCAGCACAAATAGAGCTTTTGTTGTTTTTATTTATTATAATTTTTCAAAGATTTTATTTATTTGAGAGCGATAGCAAGAGAGAGCACAAGCAGGGGTAGGTGTGGAGAGAGGGAGAAGCGGACTCCCTGCTGAGCAGAGAGCCCCAGGACCCCAGGATCATGACCTGAGCCGAAGACAGATGCTTAACTGACTGATCCACGAAAGTGCCCCTTTGTTGGTTTTTTGTTTTTGTTTTTGTTTTTGTTTTTTTTTAAAGATTTTATTTATTTGAGAGAGAGAGAGAGCATGAAAGGGGCGAGGGGCAGAGGGAGAAGCCGGCTCCCTGGTGAGCAGAGGGCCTGATGCAGGACTCGATCCCGGGACTCCAGGATCATGACCTGAGCCAAAGGCAGTTGCTTAACCAACTGAGCCATCCAGGCGCCCCCCTTTGTTGGTTTTAAACAAGTAAATGTTGGGGCACCTGGGTGGCTCAGTGGGTTATGCCTCTGCCTTCGGCTCAGGTCATGATCTCAAGGGTCCTGGGATTGAACTCTACATCGGGCTCTCTGCTCAGCAGGGAGCCTGCTTCCGCCTCCCCCTCTGCCTGCCTCTCTGCCTGCTTGTGATCTCTCTCTCTCTGTCAAATAAATAAAATCTTAAAAAAAAAAAACTTTAAACAAGTAAATGTTTATATATTCTTACTGCTTCTCATTATGATTTTAAAAACATTTCATTATATGTATGTATTTCTAAATATTTTCAGAATCCCTGGAGCACCTTCATAGTGTTTGAAATCCTCTGAATAAAGTATTTTCAGTTGAACTTCATTAGTTCATGAACTCAGAACACTTAGTTTTTGAGAATGGGTTTACCTGAGAAAAGTTTTGAAATTTATTTATTTTCACTTTTCTCTATTTTAAAGATTGAATCTATTAATCCCGGCACTAGTAAGTGGTGGAGGCTGGAATTAAGTGAGCTCAGATCTCTATATAAAAGTCCAGAACTCAGTTGCAGATATCCTTGGTCAATGTAAATAAGATGTGATTTTGGTGGTAATACAGAGATATATTTTCAGTGTTTATTTTCAAGACTGGGTTAGGTACAATTTACTAAGCAGTTATGTTCTTTGAAATTTCCAGAGGTGTGGTGTTTGTCTATAGGTTTTTTTCATGGTCATCTAATTTGGTTGTTTCAAATGTTTTACCTGTTTCATTTAGATATTTTTGAAAATTGGTTATTTTGACTTCTCTTTTTTACAGAGTTACAGTGAATGGTTGCGTGGATTTGAAAAGAAGGCAAAAGAATGTGTGGCTGAAACTTCAGGTTCAGAGGAGGTTAAGGTTAGTTCAAGAAATGAACTATCTGTGTTGTAACCAGACATGGAAGAAAGAAGTAAATCAGACTTTGTCTTTATGAGCTTAGAAAGATAAAGTATATATTATGAGTAGAATAATGACCTTTTGAGAAAGTGTAAGAAGGTGATTTCATTTTGTATAAATTTTGATAGAAATGCTGTAAGTCTTCATTGCGTTTGATAAGTATACAAAGCTAATGTTTGCTGTTTCTTTAACTCTGTATCTTAATCATTTCTGAAACTGTATATTTAACTATCTCTTACTCTCTTTTTAGCCTGGGTTTAAAAAGTAAAGATCAGTTGAGGTAGGTAGGTAGAAACTGACTGATTTGCTAAAGTATCCCCAAATACATCATTAAAAGTGTTCAGAATCTAGATGTGTTTTTATCTTAGCTGAAATTTGGAAAAGATTTTTTTGTATCTTAAGTGGCATGAATAAAATCCTCTTTTCCATGTGTGTGTAGCATAGGTGTTGTGACTTGACTTCACATGTGGTTCTGCTTTGATTTTATCATCCTGCTAAAGAATGATAACCCTATTATAAATTGTGTAATATATTTTATAGTAATCAGACTCAGAGAGTTTTATTAGTAAAGACTGAATGACCAAAAGGGTCATTGAACTTGATTGCTACTCAAGAAGGTTGAAATGTAGTGTCTCACTATAAAACAATTAGAAACCATTTGTCATTATATACCATTAAATACTGTAACAAATTTGAAGCACACAAAACTGGTAAAACTAGAGAAGTTTTCTTTATTTCATTCTTTCTAGGTTCTAGAGCACAAGTTGAAAGAAGCTGATGAAATGCACACATTGTTACAGCTCGAGTGTGAAAAATACAAATCCGTCTTAGCAGAAACAGTAGGAAATGATTTTTAATCTACATTTTGGCTTTATTTTTAAATTAACTTATTCCTTAGTGGCTTAAATAGTTTATCTTGTCATTAGAACATGAATTTTTCAAAACAACTGTGCTTTTGCCCATAGGAAGGAATTTTACAGAAACTACAGAGAAGTGTGGAGCAAGAAGAAAATAAATGGAAAGTTAAGGTTGATGAATCACAGAAGACTATTAAACAGGTATCTAAAAAAGCTTAGAGCAAGTAGTTCTCAAGAATGGGGGCCCTGGATCAGCAGCATCAGTAAGCCTGAAACTTGTTAGAAATGCCCATTCTTGGGCCCCACCTGAGATTTTCTGAATCTGAAACTCTGTGGAGACAGCAGGCTGTGCTTTAAAGAGCTTCCACAACTGATTCTAATGCCCACCCAAGTTTGAAAATTATTGTTTCAGAGCGTGGCTGAAAGGTAGTTATCTAGAATGTAAAGTGCTTTGGAAGTTATAGAACTACTGTGTGATAAAATAAGGCAAAGAATTTGGGGTTCAGAACAAGCTTTGCAATGTTGATATGTGACCCATGATATAGTTTTCAAGAAAAAGTTAATGAGTCTTTCTCTTCATGTGACCCGAATATTCTTGTACAGCCCTAATTTTTCTCCCATTTACTTGGCTGTGGTATAAAGAGTGTCATCTGTTGTAGTAGTCCTCTTCGTATGGTGACAAATGGTAACTAGACTTACTGTGGGGACTATTTTGTAATGTATGGAAGTATCAAATCACTATAATGTACACCTGAAACTAACGATATGGTATGCCAGTTATACTGTAATAAAAATCCATTACAATAAAGGGAAAGTAAAGAGTGTCCTCTCTTGCTCAGTTGTTTTCCTGGGCCAACCTGTATAGAATTTAGCATTGCCTGTGGTATTCTATGTTAATGCATTTGGGGATTAAATATAGCCAATTATTAGATGGTTGTTACGAAAAAAAAAAATAAGCATTTCTAGCTAGGCCTTAATATAATATGCCAATGGGGTAGGTTTTGGTGACAATATAAATCAAGTTAAATGTCATGCTCTCACTGTCAAGGTCTTTTAAAATTCAGTATGGCTTTAGAATGAGATGCATTTCAAAATCTCTGAAGTGTCTGATTAAAATTCTCCAAGATAGAAGCTCTGTGTTCTTGATTTACTTGGTCATATAGTTGTTTCACATTTCAGATGCAGTTGTCATTCACATCTTCAGAACAAGAGCTAGAGCGATTAAGAAGAGAAAATAAAGATACTGAAAATGTATGTTATTTCATCGCTTGACTTATAACCTGTGGGCTCATTTTTAGCATTAAGCATTGTCTTAAGATCTGTTTTTTAAGATTTCTTTAATGATGCATTTGTTATGCTTTTAAGAGTATCTTGGGTAGGGGCGCCTGGGTGGCTCAGAGGGTTAAAGCCTCTGCCTTCAGCTCAGGTCATGATCCCAGGGTCCGGGGATCAAGCCCCGCATCGGGCTCTCTGCTTGGCGAGGAGCCTGCTTCCCTTCCTCTTTCTCTGCCTGCCTCTCTGCCTCTGTGTCTGTCAAATAAATAAAATCTTTAAAAAAGAAAAAAATCTTGGGTAGTGTTTGAGATGATACTGTGTCTGTCAAATAAATAAAATCTTTAAAAAAGAAAAAATCTTGGGTAGTGTTTGAGATGATATTGTGTCATATTTGTAAGTACCATAACTTCCGTTATGGGGGAGCATCATGAAAGGAATTCTTAAATGTGTTAACATTTTCTTCTTTGTTGCATTGCTAGCTGAGAAGAGAACGAGAGCATTTGGAAATGGAACTAGAGAAGGCAGAAATTGAACGATCTACCTATGTTACAGAAGTCAGAGAGGTACTTAAAGAATTTTTTGACCTTCTCAAATTAAGTTTGTAATAGTGATAAAATATTTCAGTGTAAGTTGTTTGTGGCAGAGCTTCCAAGTAGCATACAAAACATGGGATATCATAAGGAGATCAATCTTAAACTCTAAACTTCATTGCAGCTGAAAGATCTGTTGACTGAATTGCAGAAAAAACTTGATGATTCATATTCTGAAGCAGTAAGACAGAATGAAGAGCTAAATTTGGTAAGAAGCTTGTTCTCCACTGGGTATCAAGTAGGCTCTGAAAACACTTGTGTTGACATGTGGAGAAACCATCCAAACTTTTTCTCCTTGCTAACATCTTTAGCTTGGCATTTTTGTAAGTTTAAGATAATCTTCGTATTCTGATGACTCCTAAGTTGATCTTTCTTTTCTTGACTCCTAAAATGATCCTTCTTTCTTAGCTCCTAACAATGGCATGTTTGGCTTGCAACTCTTTTTTCCAGAAAGAAATTCATGTTTTGTAAAACCTAATTCTTTGGACAGCATTATTTTCTGTTAATAAAGAAGTGAAACAAATAGATTAAGATTGGCTGAATTGTGAAGATCTCGTTTTAGAGTTAATGATAGTTAACTGGTCTTGTTCTCTAATCTGGAAGGAGATTATTGAAGGTTGAAGATACATATTCTTCATTCAAGGGCAATCATTAATTCCAGCTTCTTATTTTAACTGGTCTTCCTACAAATTATAGATAACAACAAGCTTGTGAAAGTCGTTATCATCAACATAATATTTAGAGTATAGCAATTCTAAAACTGTAGACTTAAAGTTAACTAAAGATAGCTAAATGCCTTATAATGACAGAGTACCCTGTATTCCCATTCTTAAATTTTCTGGAAATTTACATTGATTCTGGCAGATTTACAAATTTACACTGCTTAGCTGTTACATAAATATTAGTCTTATTGTATGTTTCAAACAATCGTCGTCTTTCCATGACTGAAAAATTATTACAACACGTGACTAAATTGGAAGTATCTGAATAAACCCTAGGAAGATTATAGTTAGTTTTCTCCTTACCTCAAGTCCTGCCCAGTTTGGAACTTTCTTAGTACTGCTGTGTGTATCAAAGAAAACTTCTTAACTCACTCAGTTGTGGTTGGTCTTCTGTGTTACGGCAGCGATTTATGGGAATGAGTTTTCAAGGTAGGGCTCTTTGAAAAGTACACATAGAGTCCCCCTCTTTATTTTTGAAATAAAATTTTGGTTTTACTTCTTCATTTTATTTAATTGAATCATTCCCACTGCAACATGTGACTAGTTTTATACATATGCTTGTTATATATTGTACAGATCAGGACAGTGATTATGCCATAGCTGCAAGCCATAAGCCTTACCTTATAATGTGTTTTTTAAATCATTTTTAACTACAATTGTTGGAGATTTTACTTTTAACTTTGGTGCTTGGTAGCTGACCCCAACAGTAGCATCAAACCCATAGGATTATGGTTAAATTCAGCCTAATGTTCTTGTTGTATTTTTGCCTCTTTACTTCTGCTAAGGGGCCATTTTAAATGATACTTGTTTCTTATTTTTGCCTTGAATTCGTAATCTTTATTTTAGTTCTGTTTGCTCAGGATGACTGTTGCCACGTTTTAAGATGAAATAATTTTGTTTGCTTATACATACATTGTATGTTTAGGGGCCAAGGGAGTAATTCTCTGATGTACTAACTAGAGTTAAGTGAAAGAGCAAAACCTGAAGCATTTGGGTCTTTAGATAGAGTTCCCCAAATAAAATTTCCAAATGGAATGTCCCTCATTAATCCTTTCTCCATTTGGAAAGGTTAGTATCTTATATTTCTCCCTTTTGGATCTCCAGAAATGGATATTATGCCTATCAGTGTTAGGCAAAATCAATTAACTTGATGAGTTTAATAAGAAAGTTATTTGTTGTCAGTGTGGTCTATTTCCCTCATTCATATTTAATCGGAGCATTTATCATGAGAAGAGGCATTACATATTGGCACTAGAGTTTATAGAACTTCATAACTGTTGGGACAAATTGGTTCTTGAGAAGTATATCTTAAGACATTGCTTATTGTATAATTAGGCCCGTGTGGTCTTGCACCGATTTCTTTAGTGATGTTTTAAAGGATGGTCAACATTTAAATTTTTTAAGTTTTCATT
The DNA here is from genome assembly GCF_002288905.1 of Enhydra lutris kenyoni. Lineage (NCBI taxonomy): Eukaryota > Metazoa > Chordata > Mammalia > Carnivora > Mustelidae > Enhydra > Enhydra lutris. The sequence goes on from NW_019154088.1 coordinate 52,269,957, forward strand.
TTACTGGATTTGTAATCTTCCATTCAGTGTTTTTTAAAATATTACACAATTGACTGTTAACTCTATAGGTCATAAGGCCTTAAAAAACGAATCAGTAAAATTTCTGGCCTACTTGCCTTTTACTTTAATTTAAATATGAATGAAGTACTTTATGAATAGTGAATAGTAATACTTTTAAAAGGCACTTTACTGGAATGTGATGGCTTTATTTTTACATTTACAGTTTTCTACTCTGAACCCTACTTTGTTTCTGTAGCTTTTCTTATATTTAGCTTTCCAGATGGGAACCTCCACTGCTTAGCTTTTCTATACATCTGGTGCAGCATATTGGCTAATCCACTGTGCATAATAACTGTTAGCGATCCCATTCTTTCTCATTCATTCTTCTAGAGGTCTCAGCACAATCAAAGAAGGATGCAAATTAAGTTAATTGTGGTCCTTTATTTTTACAGTTAAAGACACAGTTAAATGAAACACTCACAAAGCTTAGAACTGAACAAAGTGAAAGACAGAAGGTAGCTGGTGACTTGCACAAGGTAAGACACTGCTTGTCTTAAAGATGCCATATCACCATGCTATGTTGTTGTGCCTTGAATCTTAAGTAAACATAATGCTAATTCTGGATTTTTTTTTCATATTAATGTGTTTATAAATTTAAGCTGTTGCATTTTTGGAACTAAACTTTCTGACTTGTTTTTCGATTATTCTTAATTTGCTTCATTATTTCAACACATTTATATAAGTAATTACTTTATAAAGTACATATTAAGTTTTAAATGTAATTGAAGGTACTCTTTTTTAAAAATGTGGTTACATCCATATATTGTTTTGTTGGGATTTTCTTTGTAGTTGCTTACAGAGTATGTTTCTTTTGATTTTTATAGATCCAAAACGTGTAGACCTCTGATGTTTCAGAAATTTGTTCCTTTCATTTATTTCTTTGTGGAAATACACTTTTCTTTAATCTCATATATAAATAGGGAGGGGTTTTTTTTGTTTTTTGTTTTTTTAAGATTACATTTCTTATTCTCTTCATTAGGATGGCAAGTTATTTGTAATTCTGTTTTTAGGTATTTTTAATAGTGCAAGTCACATATGCTTGTATCAGAGCTGCTTTAGCTCTATGATTGTATTTGTGGGAGTCATTAGGAAAACAAATATGTCACTTTTTTAAAGGTTGGAAGAAATATTTTTGTTTGTTTTGTACGATATAGCTTCTAATTGTTATGTAAAAGTCTAGGAATCCAAAGAGTACATTTAGCATGATGAAAAAATAAGTGTAGGAATTCAGAATTGCTTCAGATTATTTTGGTGTTACTATTACCAGTAGATAAAATGTGAACTCAGGTTGTTTGTCTCGAGCTCAAACGTAGGTTCAGGATACATTGTCAAGGATGAGCAATCTGACTTAGTTTGATAGGTGATTTTAATTTTTGACCTCTTGATCAAAATATAAAACATGCAGGTTTAGCCTAGCAGTTTAGTTTCTCAGGTATTAAGGATATTAAACAGGTGCTCAAAGATGTGGATGGGCCGTGTTATTTATGATTGCTAATGCAACTGTAGAAGACAGTGAACTGCCCCATATCTGTAGGCCAGAAATACTGTGCAACGCTTGATTAGAAATGCACATAAATATTTATTGATATAAAATATTAACAAAATACTTTGTAAAACAAGCAAGTATAAAATAGCAGGTATGTTAAAAGCCCATTTATATGAAATTTTCTGCCCAAATTTTCTGTTAGCGCGTATATGTATACAAGAGGGATCTGGAAAAGAGGGTCAGAACAAAGCCACTACTTAGAATTTGTGGGGCATGTATGGTTTCTCTCACATACCCTTCTTTGTGTGTTTAACACAAACTTAAAAATGTAAAAAACAGTCTTAGCTTGTGAGCTATACAGAAACAGGCTGTGGCCAGATTTGGCTGATGCTTGATCTAGACTAATGTTAACCTAAATATCAACTGTGGTTATTTCTTCTTTTAATGTCTTTTTACATATTCTTTATTGCTTGAACTTTTTAAAACAAGCATATATTTTTATAATCTGGTCAGGGAGGAAACTGTTTTCATTTTGGAGGACAAAACAGAGTAGTTGGCTGTCCATTGTATTTTGAGATGAACTTTAGTCTTGTACAAGATACCTAAGAAAATCACTCCTTTTATTCCTCATAATACTCCAGTGTAGTATTTAGAGGCTACCATATTGCTTTCCTTACAGGCTCAACAGTCGCTGGATCTCATCCAGTCAAAAATAGTAAAAGCTGCTGGAGACACTACTGTTATTGAGAATAGTGATGTTTCCCCAGAAATGGTATGCATTTTCTTTTACCCCAGATCTCTAGGCTAATTACCTTGTTGTAAATTACATGAAGAATAAAAATATGTGAGATCTGTCTCTGACTAAAAATAATGATATACTTCTGTCAGTTTTGTTGGATTCTTACCGAAGGTTGTCTTTTCTTCCAGATATTCTATCTCTGAAATGGACTTTTTTAATTAATGTTTTTATTAATGTCACTTTAGCTTAGTAAGATAGTACTTCAATTGTACTGTTTGTGTTGGAAGTATTATGGTATATTGCTGAAGAATGTGGGCTTTGTTAGACTGCCTGTGCTTGAATCCTGACCCTGTTACTTAGTAGCAGTGTGACTTTGGACAACTTTACTTAGCTTCTGTGTACTTTGGTTGCCCCATCTGTGAAAGGCCATGATAATAGCATCAGACCTGCAGGATTTTTGAAGGGAATCAATGAGTTACTATCTAAAACACGTAAGAGTAGTGCGTAGCACTTAAAATGGTGCTGCCCAGCACTTAGAGCTCAATATATGTGAACTTAGTTTTACTGTTAAGAATGTGCTCTCCTTTGGTGTCTGGCAGATTTTTTTTCTGAAAGGAGAAATGGATTTACCACTACTAATCAGAGTCTAGATTTTCACCTTTGTTGGCCTAGTGACTTAACATAGGCTTTTTTTTTTTTTTTTTTAAAGATTTTATTTATTTATTTGACAGAGATCACAAATAGGCTTGTGCTGAGCAGAGAGTCCTATGTGGGGCTCAGTCCTGGAACCCTGAGATCTTGACCTGAGCTGAAGGCAGAGGCTTAACCCACTGAGCCACGCAGGCGCCCCATAACATAGCTTTCTTTGGTGCAACCTCATTTGAGTCACTAGATAGCAAACACTGTTTCTGTATGTGTTTTTTGTTAATTTTTGTCATTTTCAGGATTTCTCATGTTTGTATCTAAAACAAATATTTTCTGCTTTAGGTTGCAAATGCCTTTTCCTTATGTTTGGAGTTTTTTCATCACTTCCCTCTTCTCTTTAGGAGTCTTCTGAAAAGGAGACGATGTCTGTAAGTCTAAATCAGACTGTCACACAGTTACAGCAGTTGCTTCAGGCAGTAAACCAACAGCTCACAAAGGAGAAAGAACACTACCAGGTATTAGGTAAGAGTAACTGAAGTACTGTTGTCTGTTTATGGCTAATTGACAGAATGTGTGTATTTGTAGTGAAGGTTTACCAGGACTACCAGAGCTCCTGTTGCCCTCATGGAAATATTCCCTTTCTCTCTTTCAGCCCCTGCATATAACAGCTTTAGCTTTCTTAGAGTTTTATTTCCATCTCTTCCATGTTTTGGTCTGACAGCTTGGAGGGGGTGGAAACCTTTTGTTTTTGTCTCCTTTGACCTTCTTATAAAACAGGCTCTCTTACGACTTGTTTACATAGGTTTTGTTCATTGCATGATATGGGCAGCTGCTTCTGTAGTTTATCCTGATCTTAGTTTTGGTAAAGTATCTGTGATTTTTTTTTTTTTAATGACTTGGTAAAATAAAGTTAAATGTTTTTACTGAGATTAAATACTGAATTGAAAATCAAGTCATCACAATTTCTTTAAATTGGAAACTGAGTTTTTACTTAAGTCTGCTTATAAGGTAATCAAAGAAATCTCACTTTTAAACCTATCATTAACTAAACCATATTACGAAATTTTATTGCCCTCCTGATAGGTTAGGTGTCCTGGAAAAGTTGGATGTATCACCATTTTGGTTATAGAGGCATTCTATCTCACTTTTATAGAATGATTGTCCTCTGGTCTGCCTTAGCATAAACTCTCCTTTAAAATGCTATTCAGGGGGCGCCTGGGTGGCTCAGTGGGTTAAAGCCTCTGCCTTCGGCTCGGGTCGTGATCCTGGGATCGAGCCCCGCATCGGGCTCTCTGCTCAGCAGGGAGCCTGCTTCCTCCTCTCTCTCTCTGCCTGCCTCTCTGCCTTCTTGTGATCTCTGTCTGTCAAATAAATAAATAAAATCTTAAAAAAAACATGCTATTCAAGTCATTTACCTCCATAAGATTTTGTGGACAAACGTAGCTCATTCTTTTAACCTGTCAGCAAAATTAATTATACTTTAATCATTTATCCTTGGTAAGCTGACCTCTCCATCGCCTACAGTTAAACTTCTGCCACATTACCTTCCTTCTCCAAATTAGAAAGTAATCTGCTTCCTGCTTCGCTGGTAACTCTCTTTCCCATGTCTTCAGCCTTATTTTCTTCCCTGCACATGCTCTTTCTGTTCAGTCTTGAAAACCTACTCTAATGTCTTATTTTAACCTTGTACTTCCTTCAGTTACCACCCTAATTTTTTTAACATTACTGTTTTAACAGAGATTCTTAAAATAAGAAGCTATTCTCACAATATCTACTTCTTCACTTGCTTTAACAGCTCTGTGTACACTAGAATGCATTCCGATGAAAACTTTTTTGCTAAGGTCATTAGTGATTTCCTGATTGCTAGATCTAATACAGGCCTTTGTTTTGATACTGAAAGTGTAAATTTCCAGTATAAGAGATTAAAAATAGTTATAAAATATGCTAAATAGGCTGAAGTCATTCCATAGGCCTTGGTATGATAAGGAAAGGGCTTCATTTCTGAGAGCCTAAAAAATTGTAAGATTACTTACTACCCTGTGCCTTTCAACCTTATCAGTAGTATCTCTCTGGCGTCTCAAAGGTGTTCTTTAGTGTTTTTCTTCCCAAACACGTGGTCTGCTCATACGAAGTCTTATGAACCTGTTTCCACATTGTTCATTTTCGTATTAAATTTGAGACTTCTACTGATTGTTGGTAGTATAACACTTTTAATTTTCAGAGTTTTTCTTCCTGATTTATGAAATTGTAGTAACTTGTTAAATATGTATATCCTGACAACATAGCTAAAACCGAACTATAGTTTGGCAGGCAGCTTCTCTAAGTGATAACTCTTTCGTCAGCTAATGAACCTCAGTCCAAATTTGGCAGGTGGAAAGGTGGTTGAGCATCAGCAGTGCAGTGTGAAGGATAGAATGGATTGTATGAAGAAAAGGGTCTGCAAGGCACTTGAGAACTCTTTCTTCTATAGGTTCTACCTGGCATTGGCAGTGGTAACCCCTCCCTACAGTTTCCTTGGTTCCACAGCCTTCTTTGTACCCTTTAAATGTTTGTTACCCAGTTTTTAACTTCAGCCATCATTTTTTGCTGGGTGTATTCTACCTCTTGTGAACTATTTTTTTCCTTTTAAAAAGGGGGTGGTGGGAAGGGACAGAGGGAGAGGGAGAGTGAGAATCTTAAGCAGGCTGGATGGCCAGTGTGGAACCTGATGCAGAGTTCCATCTCACAACCCTGAGATCACGACCTGAGCCGAAATCAGGAGTCTGACATTCAACCAACTGAGTCAGCCAGGCACCCCTCTTGTGAACTCTTTTAAAACTAGTACATATATTGGATGAGAAAAACAAACCCACTACTACGTGGTGATTAAATTGGAAATACAGCTTATTAATCATCAAAACATAGCTAATAGGTTAATATCTGATATCAGGAAACTTGCTTCTTTTTAAGATATACAGCAAGTATATATCAAATTTGTTAAGGAAAAAACAGTTTTTAAAAAGCAAAAATGGGGGGGGCGCCTGGGTGGCTCAGTGGGTTAAAGCCTCTGCCTTCGGCTCAGGTCATGATCCCAGGGTCCTGGGATCGAGCACCGAATTGGGCTCTCTGCTCAGCGGGGAGCCTGCTTCCTCCTCTTTCTCTGCCTGCCTCTCTGCCTACTTGTGATCTGATCTGTCTGTTAAATAAATAAATAAAATCTTTAAAAAAAAAAAAGCAAAAATGGGATGACGATATGCAGTTATTTAGTTTTCTGAATTCTAATATTCATTACTTAGCATTCCTCTGAGCTGTAGGGGTATGTGTATTGATCTTATATCCTTAATTTATAAAACTTTAACCTTTCTTTTATTTTGGAAGTCTTCCAATCTCCTATCCCCCCACCCCAAAAATAGAAGATTTTCATCTCTTTCCTTCCTTTGTATGAATTAAGATACTTTTTTTTTTTAAGCTTTGGACTAGCAACACTAGTACTTTATAGTATGCTTTTTGTTGTTGTTGTTCCCAGATATCTATTTTTCCTTATGTTTCTTTCATATTTGCTTGTCTTCTAAGTGTTAAACTATATGTCTGACCATATCAGAAGATTTCATTACTCCAATGTCTTAGTCTGTTTGGGCTGCTATAATAAAAATTGCATAGACTGGGTGGCTTAAATAACATTTATTTCTGACAGTCCATGCATGGCAGAAGGGTCAAGGGAGCTGTCTGGGGTCCCTTTCAGAAGGACACTAATCCCATTCATGATGGTGGAGTCATCCAAAGGCCCCACTTCCAAATGCCATTACACTGGAGGATTAGAATTTCAATATATAAATTTTGGGGGTAGGCACAGACACTCAGACCATAACACTCAGGTCCCGTTTACGGAATCCTGTGGAGGGAGGAGGTTGATTTTTAACAGCAGTCACTTCATGAGTATCACTCTAAGCTTGAGAGGCTTCTGACTTGTGGTCATTTGCTTAGTCTTCACAGCAACCCAGGGCAGTGGGTAGGTAGGTGTTATTATTTGTTTTTTTTTTTTTTTTTTTAATTGCCATTCTACAGCCGACCCTCAGAGGTTCTATAATTTGCCCAAGGTCATGCAGTTAATGGCTGGGTGAGCTGGGATTTAAATTGAGGTGATCTCTGCCCAGTGCCTATGCTCTTAGTCAGTACTTTTCTTCTGTAATTCAGGCATTCTGTGCCCTGACCTCTTTTTCTTGATGCTTTTTTTCCTCCTCATTCTGTCTAATCCTTTGTTGCCAGCATCTTACAGTTTGTGTTGTCAGTTCTGACTTTTTTCTAAAGTATTTTGTTTGGCAATAGTGAGTTGGAGAGACTCTTAGTGTTACCCAGAAAAAATTGAGGTGACGTTTTGTGTATGTGTTTTATATGTATGTGCTCTCCCTGTTCTGTGTGACAAATAGATTTTATGATGTAGTTGTCTCTTGTTTCTGAAAGATGTTCTTTTATAGTGGTGTTAAGGTGTATAAGGTGTATAAGGATTAGTGTTCCAGATTAAAAAGTAGCTTTTATTTCTGTACTTTACACTTGGCTATCACTGATTTTCATTTTCATTTTCTGTGGTGTGTTTACATAGCACTTAAAGTGTCCTGTACCTGTGGGCTATGTAGACTTTCTGATCCAGTGTTAATCTTCTTTTTAATGGAGAACATAATAGCCAGTGATAACTTCACTTTTTTGCTTTCTCATTCTTTTTCCCTGACTTTTTATTTTGAAAAAGTTCACACATAAAGCTGAAAGAATAGTGCAACACTCATACATCCTCTACCTGCTTCATTTCTTTCCATGTATATACGTATTTAGTTAATGTCAAACTCTTTGAAAGTACCTTTCAGATGTGACAGTTTATCTCTAAGCATTTGGGTATGCATCTTTGAAGAACAAAAGCATTCTGTTATTAAAGGCATTGTACCACTATCACATCCAAACAAAATCAGTAGTTACATAAAATTATCCATTATTAAACCCATGTTCAAGTTCCCCATTTATACTGCAAGTATCTTTTTAGCTATTTTTCCCAAACCAGGATTTATATGTTGGATTTGGTTAAGTCTTTTTAGTCTCTCTAATGACTTTTGAGGTTTAATTTCTTACAGTCATTTTATCTGACTTGGAAAGCTTCACATGACCTCAGAAACTTTCTGTCTGAAACTTTTATTCATGGGGGAGAGTTGTAAATTTCAGTGCTACTCATCTCATTAGCTTTATATTTTCTTGAGTAGAACTAACAAAAATGGATTCCCAATGTTCTCTTAAATTTTCTAATGGTATTTTTAAATCCCCACATTACTCTGTTTGGTCTGAGGTTTTCACTCATATTTTTAAATCCACCTCAAAAGCTTCTGATTCCTGTTATTTCTCTCTTGTTTTTGATTACCATTAGTATAATTGCTTTGATCCTAGTTGAAAGAGCCATGCTGTATCAAATAGAATATGTGTGTTTGGTGTTTGACAAATGTCTTCTGATTGCCTTTTATTTCTTCTTTTAAAATGAATTTCTTTCTTTCTGATCTTTTACAGAGTGAAGTAACTGGGAAACTGTTCATTCAAGGATAACAGAAGGCATTGTATTATATTTTGCCAAATTAAAGCCTTATTTATGTTTTCACCCTTTCTACTTTGTCGGAAACACTGAACAGAGTTTTGTCTTTTCTAATCCTTGTTAGACTACTGATTTAAAGAGAGGAAAAAAAAGCCAACTCTGTAGACACCTTCAGAGTTTAGTTTTATAATAAAAAACTGTTTGAATAATTAGACCTTTACATTCCTGAAGATAAAATAAACATGTAATCTTTTATCTTATTTTGCTCAATAAAATTGTTCAGAAGATCAAAAGTGGTAAAGACAATATAAAATTTAACATTTTAATACTGATGTTGTACACTGTTTTACTTAACATTTTGGGGGGGAGAGTAACTGCCTCTGACTTCAATTCAAGAAAACACTTTTTTGTTGCTAATGTAATCCGTTTTTTGTAATGGCGTCAGCAAATAAAGGGATGCTTATTATTCAGACTTGCTCTAATTTTCATTGTGCTTTAGCAGATCTCATTAGCTATACAGATCAACATAATTTAGAACACAGTTATTAATTGCAGCTCTTGGACAAGGTAAGATAGGTATTGTTGCTCATACAGCTTATGTAAGGGGAGTTCTGGGTCTTCTGTGTGGCTCTGTGCGCTGTGAACTGTGTCCAGCAGTGCTGTGTGCTGCAGAAAGGCCAAGGCAAGAATTTAGCTTTCAGACCCACCACTCCAGCTTTTGGTGGAAGAGCTCTGCTTTTACACTTAACCGTTATTAACCAATAATAGGTAACTTTTTAGTGTCCTTCTTGTCAGGCACTATGTTATATAATTTGCACGTGTTATTTTTTGTCGAGGAAGTTCTAATTAAATAATTTGATGCAAGCACTGAACCCTACAGATGCTAACTAACCACTGAATGCTGTCTTGTGCTACTGAATATGAAAGTGCCTGTTAGGCCATACTGTGGTCTCTCTTTTTTTTTTTTTTTTTTTTAAAGATTTTATTTATTTATTTGACAGACAGATCACCAGCAGGCAGAGAGGAGGGGGGAAGCAGGCTTCCTGCTGAGCAGAGAGCCTGATGTGGGGCACAATCCCTGGACCCTGAGATCGTGACCTAAGCCAAAGGCAGAGGCTTAACCCACTGAGCCACCAAGGTGCCCCATACTGTGGTCTCCTTGCTATTTCAGTAATGCTTCTACTTAAAACTCTCTGCTCTTGGATATCAGTCGTGGCTTGCTTTTTCACCATCTGGAAATCTGTTTGAATGTCACCTTTCTCACCAGGTTTTTCTGGATCATCCAGTATTCCCCCTGCCTCCTATCCACCTACCTATTTTTGTTACAATGTTTATAGCCTCCAGTATATACTTGGTCACACCTCTTCTTCCCACTAGAAAGTTGCTGCATGAGGGCAGGAATCCTCTCTTCTGTTCTTTGCTTTTTTCTACCCTTGAGCAAGTGCCTAACACTTATTTGTGCTCAGGTATTGAAACAAATGAATGGATGAAATTCATTTTTATAGTTTGAGAATTATTTGAATGGTGCCTTTTCATATCATCCCGTGTACACCAGATAGTGTTTCTAAAGTATGTAGAGAGAAACTGAAGAGGCTGCTCATGGCCGGTGATGATTGGCCTGAGGATTTGGACTACCTCAGGGCTTACCTAGCTGCCTTCAGCAAACCACTGGAAAATTGATTGGAAGGCTAGATACCATATCATCTCTCAACCTTTTTCCTTGGCTATTGTCTATAAATATACCTGTGTCTCTGCCATCTGAAAAAAGAAAACAGAAATCCTTCCTTTCTTTTGCCATTCTCCTCTCCCTTCACAGCTTAGTTCCTTGGAAAAAATGTGTAATTATTTTTCAACTTCTTCATATGTTTGAATTTTTAAAAGTTAAAACAATTTTTAAATTATTAAATTAAGGATTCAGTCCAATCTTATTAATTTGTGTCCCCTCCCTCAACATCCGAATCAATACACATTTATCTTTTTGCCTCTGAAGTGGCAAGAAGTTCATAACATGGTCTGTTCCAATTTGGGACAGTTTTATATTTCTCTCTTCCATCCTCAACTGTCCACCTTTTCCCAGTGTGTTATAAGCAGATCCCTGAGAGAGGAAAGGAACATCCAGAGAGAGAGTCCCGTGTCCTCTGTCTCTAGTGATTCCCCTTGCCACCACTGCAGTCAATTGAGGCAGGAAGCCCTAAGAAAATTACTCAGGTTGAGAAGAACCGACAGGGAGGTGAGAACGACCAACACACAGTGTTCACAAAATCATGCATGGTAACAAGATCCATTCTAATGGATTTCGGTGTAACAGTGCCAAAAGCTCACTGATGGGGTTTCAGACTCCATGTTATAATTAATCTGTAATTATAACATGTTGAATTTTGCTCTTATGTCTGAGAACATCCACAGTGGCCTGAAAGGCTGCTGCTCTGTTTTCCAATGACATGTTATTTGTGTCCAGATGCCAGGTTTTCTTCATATACTTCAACCCAGACAGCATATCACAGCAGATTGCACACAGAAGTAGTTGGCTTCCATTAGGCCATGTAGTAAAGAAATTTGTAAACATGTAAAGTAATGCCAGTTTCTCACTACATTTTTTTGGTTGGTTTTATTTTGGAAAATGAAGTTACATTTAACAAAAACATATTATGTTGTTATTTTAAAATAAGAAATGAACATCTAAAATGTTTCTTGATTTCAATTTCTAGTACATTGAATATTATACAAATAACAAAAAAGCTTTGTATAGTATAAAGGATTTCCAAGACCAAAAATTTTAGAGCTGCTTGTCCTGGCATGTTGTTTTTTTCCCCAACACTGGGCAACTATCAGAACTTTCTTACTTGTATTTTGTTTTATATTTCATTCATTTATTAGTGAATTAAAAATGTTAAAAACATTTTGTCTTTTTTTTTTTTTTTTTGGTTTATTTTGTTGCACTTTGCCAACTTCTTGTTCTCATAATTTATTTTCAATTCTTGTTTTCTAATTCATTTTAAGGCTAAGTTCTCTGTACTTATTTGCATTCCACAGATTTTGATATGGGAGGATTTTGTTGTCTTTCAGTTCTTAATTTTTAAAAAATCAGAAGTATTTTAGATATACAGAAAATCATGGGAAAAAAAACTATGAGTATCCTCTCAATAGCAAGTAACATTTTGTCCTGCTTAAGGTTTTTTTTTTTTTTTTTTTTTTTTCTAAAAAAACATAAGGTACAGTTTAAAAGGCTTGTATACCCTGCCCTGGTCCAGAGGTAGCCACTGCACCAAAGGTGATTATCATTTAATTTCATGTTACACAATTAACATATATATGTGTAGCCAGAAGTAGTATGTATTTCACATGTATTTGAACTTTATATAAATCATTCTGCTATTTGCTTTATTTGCCCAATATTAGCTTTAAAATTTATACATGGAGGTTTTTTTGTTTTGTTTTCTTTTGTTTTGCTTTTCTTCATTTTTAACTATGGGTATGCCACAGTTTATTTGGCATATTCCTCAAAGGGACATTTAAATATCACCAATTTATGAAAATTTTATGTAACTTTATTTTTATTTCCTTTAAGAGATTATTTTTTTTTTTTGGAGTGTATTTTTCACATCATGGATTTTTTCTTTTGAGAGCAAGAAAGTGAGAGGAGGGGGGTAGAGGGAGAGAGAATCTGGAGCCGACTCCATGCATAGCCCAAGGTGGGGCTTGACCTCATGACCCTGAGATTATGACCTGATCAGAAACCAAGATCTGGATGTTTAACTGACTGAGCCATCCAGGCGGCCAAATCATGCATTTTTTAAGTATGGTTTCCTAATATTGCATTTGGTCTGTGAATATGCCTTGTATGACACCAGTCTCCAGAATTTGTGGAGACTTTAGGAGAAAGAAATTAAAAACAAAACAAAAAAATCATTTAGTTTTGGTTTAGAATAAAAGATTTATCAGCAAGAATGTGAAGTTGTAGCAGGAAATGAGTTCATTAAATGAAGTGATTTGAAATCTCAAATTACTTTACCAGGCTAGTTCTTAGCCTCTTCATTTAGAAAATGAGAAAGAATTGGGTAATATTTATTTTCTGGTGATCTCAGGAACACAGGAAACAGAGTCAAAGAGGTAGGTGAAGGTCTTATTTACATTTATGCATTCTCTTGCTATGAAGAATCAAGAAGTCGTGAGTTTGAATTAAGAGCAGGTTCTTTCTGAGCTATTCAATACAGAGTTCTTGGGATTTCATTTATTGCCAAAATACAGAGCTTCTGTTTATCTGCTCAGAGCAGTATTTCAAAATATCTAAAACATGGTATTGTTGTAATCTATAGATGATAGTTATAGAAAATGGAAATTTGTTCTTAGGTCGGTGAATTGTGTTGATAATCATATCTCCATCACCATCTAAATTGTGCAGGCTTTTCAGCCCTGGGTATCTAGTTTTTCTCCTTGCTAGCTGTGCAAGTAATAAAACAATGTGGCTCTAGTAAATTCTAACCCAAATACAACAATGAATTTTCTTCAATTCCTTGGTTGCCAGTAGTTAATATTTTTAAATATTCCAAGCAATTGAAGAGAATGGATATTTTCTATTTGTTAAATTCAAATTGTTAATTGATATATTCCTACCGTATTTCTGGTTTGTTAGGTCTGAGATGGGGCTCAAGAATTTGCAATTTGGAATGAGTTTCAAGTGATGCTGATGTGGGTTTGGGGACCACACTTTGAAAATCATGCATTGTGGTTTTTAATTTTCTTTCTTCTTTTGCATTTTCTCTGCAGTTTCTTGTCAAGTGAGAGTTCTCATTTTCAAACATTGCCAAATATTTATTATTTTTATATCATTTCTATAATTTCTACAAATTCAGGGAGGTGGAGAGAGATTGCAGCATGTCAGCCTACTACCTTGAAAATGGAATCTCCCAAAACTTAAAAAAGATGTGCTAATTGGTGGTTTTCTTGGTGTTTCTTGATATTTCCAGGTTATGCCACACGAGGTTTTTTTTGTTTTTTTGTTTTTGTTTTTGTTTTTTTAAAGATATTATTTATTTGATAGAGATCGCAACTAGGCAGAGAGGCAGAGAGGAGGAAGCAGGTTCCCCGCTGAGCAGAGAGCCTGATGCCGGGCTCGATCCCAGGACCCTGAGATCATGACCTGAGCTGAAGGTAGCGGCTTAATCCACTTAGCCACCCAGGCGCCCCAGGAGTATTTTCTTGAAAACAAGTTCATCTTAAGTTTTTTTCCTCTTTGATGAATTTCTCTATCTCCACTACTCCAAACCTGAATGTGCATGAATGTTATTCTTCATATTGACTAATGTTAGGATTTTTCTCTCCTTAAAGAATCAGTTGGAATAAAGATTTAGACCTTGACTCTATAATAAATTACCACAAACTTAGCGGCTTCAAACAATACAAACTTAACTGTCTTACAGGAGGCTAGAAGCACCAGATCAATTTCAGTAGATGAAAGGTGTCAGCAGGATTTGTTCTTTCTGGAGGCTCTCGAGGAGAATCTGTTCCCTGTTCTGTCTTCTGGGGGCCCCTGCATTCCTTGGCTGGTGAGCAGCCCTTGCTTGTATCATTCCAAACACATAACTTCTGTTGTCACATCTAATCCTCCTTTGGTTTTCTTGCCTTCCTCTTACAGGGACCCTTGTGAGTATATTGAAGGCCCACCTGGATAATCCAGGATCATCTTCCCATCTCAAAATCCTTAATCACAGTCGCAGGTGCCCCTTGCCATATAACATAACATAGTCACAGGTTCTGAGGGTTAGGATGTGGCTGGGGAGAGGGCCGTTATTCAAAAGACTGCAACTCCAAAGACCTTCATCCCTTTCACACCTATGACCACACCTTGAACCTTGTAATTATTCTCCAGTATCCTATCCTCTGATACAGTCCTGCATCATTCTAGATCTCTTGGCCTCTAAATGCCACTGTTCCTGTCGTTTGCCCTTACGGAGGCCTTTGCCCCTTCACAACATTTAAAAAAAAGTTAATTGCCTATTGATTTTATCCCTTTCTCAATGGTCCATCTTATCTCCAGTTCTTTGGTGATAAACGAAGTTCCATTACCCCTGTCCCTCACACATGCCTGGCAAAGAGCTCCATATCTGAATAAAAGTAGAAGCAAATGTGTGAAGTGGTGAGATTCTGAAATCTGCAGGACTGGAAGTGGAACAAGGGGGAAATGGTGCTGCTGCTTTTAATTCCCACGTCCACTCTGATGTCATAAAAGGGTTCAGAGTTAGCAATGAGGTAGGAGGGTTTTTCAGAGATTGCTGTTCTCCTGCTGAGTCCCACCTCCACTGAAGGGGAGAAATAGGTGGTGGATGGTGGGAATCCTTCATCTCCAGTCAAGAGGGAGGGCTTTCGATGGGACCGTCTCTAAAGCTTGTAATGCATCCTCTGCATTTGGAAAAGAATGGACTGGGGAATGACTTTGGGAAAATCCAAAGGCCAAAAGGTGGTTGCTTCGATGGCAGGTTAGGGGAGAGGTGGCTAAGCTGAATGGCTTGCATTACACAAACTTTTCAGAATGAAAGATATGTGGATATGTGTGGTGGGCCAGACAGGAGGCACAGGAGGGAGAAAGCCAGTGGGATTGTCTTGGATTCTTTCCAGAAGGACCATTGGAAGGAGGAAAAGACCTCAGCAGACAAAAGCTAAAGGTACCACCAGCTGCCTATGCATTGAGGAAGAAGGAAGCAGCAAGTTGCAATAGAGATGCTCTTGCCCTCAAGACAAGTACAAGTGTGAGATCTCCATGGCTAGGAATGCAGGTTCAGGTTGATGGAGTCACACCAGAGAGCTCTGTCAGATTCCAGATCCGTGTTTGAAGGAGAGCTGTGCAGACACATACTGGGTGGGCAAGAAATAATCTGTTTAGCCACTGGGGCTTACTTGTTCCCACAGCATGTTCTAGCTGTGTAGCATGGTCCCACATACAGCACAGCCAATCACCCCTGGTTGTGGGGGAAGTGAGATGCGATGTGTGCAGTGCCCTGGGTGATGTTAATTTTTCTCCCTCCCATGGTGAACTACATCAGCCTCCTATAGTAAACATTTGCAAGGGGCTGGCACGTGCACTGAGGTGTGTTTGAGGCAGGGGAATCGGGTCCTTGCTGCCAGGAAACCGGTTTAGATCCTTTGAGCACCATCTCTCAGCCCAATTTATTGGTTTGTCTTCTTCTAATTTTGATTCCTGTGTTAGGATTTTCTACAGAGCTCCACAGGAAGTGGCTTCTTGGTATTGGATCATATCAAAGTTAAGCCCATTCCTTCTTGGCTTTACTTCTCAGGTGTTTTTTGCTTGTTTGTTTGCTTTCTGGCTAGGAATAAAGGCACTTCCTGTAAATACAGGTATGCTACAATATGTTTATGGCAGATGTATGACTTTTATTCATTCAACAAGTTTTTATTTTAAGTCTTCTAGGAGATCTGGGGCTGGGACACAGCAGAGTCCAGTGTCTTCACAGAGCTCAGGGGGCCGCATGGGGTTACAAATCATGGAAAGTCCTGTGGGAGGTCCACTGAGCCAAGTCAGGGATGGCTCAGGAGAACACAACATCTAAACTAAGGCCTGAAGTGGGAGATACAGGCAAAGAAGGGAATGTAGTAGGGTGGGGAGTGGCAGAGATATAGGAAATGGTGATGGATAATGTTAGGTGTGTTTCCACCTTCATCTAATAATTCTGTCCTGTTGAGCGGGTACACAATAACGATGACAAGGCAGTTCTGTTCCTAAAGTTTCACTCTTAAAGCGTTTCTGAATGAGAACCAGCACATACATCATGGCACTCATTTATGGAATGTGAATTAGGAATCAAGACTCGGTGTAAACATATCTTTGTCCATTCAGGCTTCTATAACAAAATGCCTTGCACTGGGTGGCTTGAAAACAGAACTTTATTTCTTCCAGTTCTAGAGGTTGGAAGTTTGAAATCAAGGTGCCAGCATGGTGGAGTAAGGGCTGGCTTCCAGGTCACAGATTTCTCATTGTGCCTTCACGTGGTACAATTCAGGAGCAAGGGAACTCTCTTGGGCCTCTTTCACAAGAGCACCAACCCCATTCATGATGGCTCCTTCCTTATGACCTAGTTCCTCCCTACAGGTCCCACCACCTAATTCCATCATCTGGGGGTAAGATTTCAACATACAAATTTTGGGAGGTCACATTCAGACCATAGCAAGCATAGTCTTTGCCCTGAAACTTTTCTGATCATATGTGGCCTGTCCACCTAATAGCCACACCAAACGTCCTTCTCCTTTGCCGCCTCCATTAGAGACTGAAAAGCCAAATAACTCACTTTTCCAGCTTCCCTTGCAGTGAAGGGTGGTGATATAGCTCAGATCTGGGCTGTGAACCCTAAGTTGAAGTCTACAGAAGGGACTTCTTAGAAAGCAAAATCTCACTTGATACAAAAGGAAAAAAGAAAAGGAATACGTGAGCTGATCTAGCCCTTTTGCTTTTTCTCGTTAACCTGCCTTGAACACAGACACAATGGTTGGAGATATAGCAGTCATCTTGTGGCATATAGGACAAACCAAAGAAATACCGGAAAAAGAAACCCCCAAATCTTTGAAACTCTGACCTACCCCTGTAACTTCTCACCTCCAGACTCCTGAGTACGTTTTTTGAAACAACAACAACAAGACACCAACTCTGTTTAAACCACTATAGTGATGTACAGCAGAAATCAATCTTAATTGTTACACAATGCTGGGCAGAACCTAGTAGTCCTCTGAGCTTCTGTGCTACTTGTCATACAGTCTTTCTTTCTATTATCCCTGAGTATTACTTTTGGTTTGTCTGTCTGACTTCCCCAATACCAAGAGCTCCTTGGGATCAGGGACTCTCTTACCATTTGGATGACCCCAAAGCTATTACAGTGCCTGGCCCGTGATAGCTGCTTAGTAGTATTTTGTTAAATGAGTGAAGAAGCGAATGAATGATGCGGCCGCGTGGAGAATGATGTGGGGAAGGAGACATACTAGTGGCAGTGAGGCCAGTGGAGAGGTGGCAGCAGTAAGAATCCAGGCAAAAGGCAGTGAGACCCTGAGCTAAAACAGGACAATGCAGATGAGAGAGACTAAAGTCAGGGCTAACCGAGGAGGCAGACGGGACAGGACCTGGTCAGGGGTTGTGGAAGACAGATGGGAAGAGGAAGGCCTTGAAGATGGCTGAGAGCTCTTCAGTGCCTGGTGGGTTTGGGTATCCACCAGTTCTGTGGTCCTGGGTTACTCAGACATGTGGGTGCCTTAGCCATCTCATGTGAAAAATAGGGATAATGCACACATGGGTTTGTTGTAGAAGGCAAAGACGTAGCATGCGTAAACTGCTTTTTAACAGTGCCTGGAATGTTCTCAGTGTGCGATCCGTGTTATCAGATGTCACTGTCACCGTCTGTGGGTACTGGGGCAGCGGAGCAAGAAAGCAGGAAGGGTGTTGAAGGAGAGGAGGCTGAGGGTGAGCAGGAAGGGGGCGTTCAAGAGGAATGAGGAGGAGGACCTAAGTAGCGAGCAGTGACTTTAAGATGTTCAGCAGCTTCTCAGGCTCAGCCGCTGGAGTGAAAGGCTTTATTTAAAGTGGGACTGAAAGTCACTTAATGAGCTCAAGAGGAATGGGATTAGGTGCAGCCTGCTTTTATTCAAGTCTTGTGTCAACCGGTTATGCTGCTTTGATTATTGTTTTAAACATGTCCCAGAGGGCTTGGGGTAAGAAATGAAGAGTGCAGGATGCTCATTTTTAATGTGAAGAATTGTAAGCTATTCTGGGGCACAGTAGGAATCTCGGGAGGGTTGTGCCTAACAGATCTCTGAAACAATTAATGAAGCCTAAGCACAAGAATAACACAAGAGGCACCGTGTAAGGGCCATTAGCCTCGAGGCAGTGGCGGACCCTGTGTGATCGCGTAGGGCAAAATGGCAGGGCAGCAACCACGCTCTCACTGATGGGACCAGCGGCCTTTGATTAGGTTACAAGGGAACAATGACAAAAGTTCCACTTACTGCCTGCCTAAGAGGATCCAGGATTTTACACGTTCCTTTACTCCTCTCGATTTCCTTGCAAGAGTGAGTTGTTATTATTATGCCCATTTTAAGAATGAGAAAACTGAGGACCAGAGAGATTGAAGAACTTTCCCAGGATACACTAACCAGGGGGAGAGGTAGAACCAGGGAGGGGTAGAACCAGGATTCAAAACAAGGTCTGGCCAAGACTGACTGTTTCCTTTTCATTGTGGAGGAAGGCGGCATCGGGATAAAACCATTTCTGTAGTCCCTGCTTTCCCTTTTTCTTTCTCCTCAACTTGTTATCTCATAAGACTGAAAAGAGACCTGGCAAATCTTGACTTTGTCAGGGAGTGGAGACAGAAGTTAACCCTTGTTAACCTTGTGCCTGGGTGACTTCTAGGGTGTCAAAAGTGCTCAGAAACAAACTGCTCTGCATCCTGACATCTGCTCATTCCAGGTGCTGGACCTATTTTTGGTAGCCAACTATAGGAATTAATCCTCACCATCCCCAAAGAGATCTCATGAGCCTATAACTGCTCTGAACCTCTGTGGGCTTCTGTGTGTGCACATGTACTTCATAAGCTTGGCCAAAGAACAAGTCTAATGTTTGTTTGTTTGTTTGTTTGAATGAGAGAGAGCAGGGGGAGAGGGACAAGCCGACTCCATGGTGAGCATGGAGCCCAACCTGGGGCTTGATCTTACAATCCTGAGATCAGGACCTGAGCCGAAACCAAGAGTCAGTTGCTTAGCTGACTGTTCCACACAGGTGCCCCTGATTTAGTCTTAAAGAGCTCCCTGCGTATTTTTCTGCCTTTCCTCATGATCACTGGCTTCTCTTTATCCACCAGGGTAGAAAGTCTTTGAGTAAGAGCATCTTTTCTGAGCAAAGTCTGGTCTGAACACACTCTTCTGGTTGTGCTCAGGAACCTGGGTGCCTAGGGCGTGGACAGAGAAACTCACAGGCGCTGAGGGAGCAGCGGGAAAGTGTGTCCTGGGGTTTGCATGTGGCTCTAGGCTCGTGACCGAAGTGAGGGATGGCAGAAGGGGACTCTTGTGAAATGCCAGCATTCTTCTTTAAAAGTAAAGTGTGTAACAGGTCATCAGCCAGGTCCCAAAGGGAGAAGTAACTAGAAGATGAGGATACTTGAACAAAAGAAAGTATATTTTAGTACTTCCTAGCTGCACGTTTTTCAGTTTCAAGGAAGAAATGCCTCTGAGGAGGTCCAGAAACCATGACAGGATTTCTAAGGAAGCAGAAGCCCCTCCCCCAATATGCCGTTACCAATAGCTGCAGCAGCGACGACCATAAAATTTGTACAGGGCCGTAGCTCACCCCAGGCTCAACGCACAAGCCAGTACAGATAGGACTCACTGAGCCCTTCCCGCAGCTCTCCGACACCTGCCGTCTCAGCCCCATTCCGTGCATCCAGCAATGCAGGCACAGCACAGAAGGCACCGGCTGGAAATCACCAAGGGATGCGGGGCAGCACCGGGCTTCACAGGAGGGTTTGACTCTAAACTCTTAGTTTGTTCTCCTTTCCCAGTTTTGGGGAACAGGCTCTGAAGCAATGTCAGCATGAGGCAATTGGGTGCCTATTTCACAGGGCTGTGGTCAGGAACAGAGACTACATGTATGAGAGCATTTGGAGGACCGTGCAATGCCATCCAAGTAAAAAGCACGATTATTGTGATCATTGGTCACTTAGTTTCCCAGCTCTGTCAATGGATTCTTAGTGCACATCACATATGCGATCACTAGGGGGAGGCAACAGACAATGCATATAAGCTGGCTTAGTCTTGGAAGGAAAGTCTATCTTTCCTGTAAATGATGCTCAGGGGTTTAAAATAGAAAAGCAAAGGTTTGTATCAGGGACTGGCAGGCATTCTCATAAAGGTTTGATGTTGTGTTTTTGTTGGGTTGTCTCCACAAAGGCATCCTAGACCCTATGAATGCTTTTGAATAGTGGGTGTTGCCCCCCAAAATGAATGGATGATATTAAAGGGAGAGGAATTGACTCTTTCTCTTTGTTGTCTGACTTCTTACCTTCTGTCTCCTTTGTGATCTTTTTTGTTTTTGTTGAGGTT
Source organism: Enhydra lutris kenyoni (assembly GCF_002288905.1). Classification (NCBI taxonomy): domain Eukaryota; kingdom Metazoa; phylum Chordata; class Mammalia; order Carnivora; family Mustelidae; genus Enhydra; species Enhydra lutris. The sequence continues at coordinate 52,290,522 of NW_019154088.1, forward strand.
CAGCTTCTCCTTCTTTCTCTCCACTTCATTTCACCATAGTAAGGTACATTCTGGATCCTTCCCATCCCAATTACAGTGTTCTCCTGAGCTGGCCTCTTTGACTATTGTATATAGATCATTCGATGGCTACTTCTCTGTCATTGTAATCTGCATTTTTCTCTTAGATGTGTTCCCTTTCCATTCTTCTAGAATTCTTCAACACCCCCTCTGCTAGGTGGAAAAAAGTATTGGGCTAAGAGTTCAAGCCCAGTGAATAACCCTCACTCGCTGGTTGACCTTGAGACACAGTGGAATCCCACTGAGCCTTTGATTCAGGGATAGTTATCATTTCTATGTTTGCCATCCAGGTAAAGCACTATTTATTTTGTAACCCATATTAATCTGTCTCTTGTCTCTGCTGTTTATGCACAATTATCCAAACAGTCCCCTTTCTCTCCCACTCTGAAGTGTTTTGGGGGGTCGGTCCTTGGTACTCCTGAAGAAGCCCGCCTGTGGTGTCAATTCTGTTTGACCGGATTATCCCTCAGCCACCGTAGATTTTTCCTCAACTTCCCTGGAACCACAGCTGCATGGGGCTCTGCTGCTAAAGGGAAGAGTGGCTCTCTTACCTTTGTGTTACCACCTGTTAGAAGGGGCCCAAAGCAGGATTGTTAAATCTCGCATGGAGAGTTGCCTCTCTCTCACATTCTGGGCTGGCTGGAGGTGGGTTCATCTAATAGTCCCCACACTTTTATCTTGAGAACTTCGATGTCCTTTAACAACCAAGGACCAATTAGTTGTGCTGAATTTCCCGTGCCCTTAGGATGATTCCTACCTTTCTCTACCCCTCTGAAAACAGGTTATTTGCTGGCCATAACAGAATTTTGGAACCTATTGGAGGACAAATCTTGAGTTCTTCCCACAAGACGATGACCCATGCACATAGACTATTGTTAGAACGGTTCCTATGGCCACAGAGCATGTCTGGACCCCTGTAGTGAATGGTGGGAAGCTCTAATTGAAGATAAGATCTCTGTTTTAGTTGAAACCATAAGTATCCTCTTGTCCAGTCCTTCATGGTTCTTTTTACTCCTTCCACATTTCCCTTAATCTTTTTCTTTCATTTTATTTTTTAAAATTATTTTTATTATTTTTTTAAGATTTTATTTATTTATTTGACAGAGAGAGAGCACAAGCAGGGAGAGTGGCAGGCAGATGCAGAGGGAGACAGAGAAGCAGGATCCCCGCTGAGCAAGGAACCTGATGTAGGACTCGATCCCAGGATCCTGGGATCGTGACCTGAGCCGAAGGCAGCTGCTTAACCCACTGAGCCACCCAGCACCCCATTTTTCTTTCATTTTAAATACTATTCTTAAGTGTTCAAAAAAATGCTGACGGGGAAATGTCAAAAGGACACATAATTTATTTAAAGGGATTCCCCTAACCAAATTTGGGACAACTTGAGTATCAAAATTAATAATGACAGTAGTGGATAGTAATATATTACATTAACAAAAGAATCTACCAGTCTTCATTTGTACTAAATAAAAGAGAGAGGGGGTGAAAGAAAAGCCTTTCTTTGTAGAAGAATGCCAGTTAATAAATCCAAAGGAATGGCAGAGTTACAAAGCCATCATTTTTCAACCACCATCATAATAATTAACTTAGGTAAGAGCTACTAATGGATGCCAAAGCCACTGGGTAAAGGAAATTCTCACAGTCTCAAAGAATCATCCCTATGTCACTTACTAATTACGTAAGGAAAAAGGTACTTTTATGATGGAGATATCTGGCAGACACCACCTAAACGAAGTAATCAAACAACATCACCAATAGTGGACAAATCAACCTCCTGGCCTCTGGTGTGACACATGAAGATACAGTATCATCCCCGTGGGATTCTTGCCAAAAATGTTGAGCTTGAATCTGCTCAAGAAGAAAGAGTCAAATAACCAAATGAGGGAACTACCCCAGAGTAAAGGAAATTAACAAGACGTTTTGACCAAATGCAATGTATGGAGGCGTCTGTGTGGTGCAGTCATTTAAGCACCTGACTCCTGCTTTTTGGCTCTGGTCATGATCTCAGGGTCATGAGATGGAGCCCCATGTCAGACTCCACATTTAGCCTGGAGTCTGCCTGAGAATCTTTCTCTTTCTCCCTCTGCTCCTTACCTCACATGTGGATGCTCTTTCCCTCTCTCTAAAAGTAAATAAATCTTTAAAAAAAAAATGCATGGGACACCTAGATGGCTCAGTCAGTTAAGTGTCTGCCTTCAACTTAGGTCGTCATGATCCCAGAGTCAATCCTGGAATGGAGTCCCCTGTCGGGCTCCTTACACAGATGGGAGTCTGCTTCTCCCTCTGCCTGCCGCTCCCTTGCTTGTGCTCTCTCTCTCTAACAAACAAATAAAATCTTAAAAAATAAAAATTAAAAAAATGCAAAATGTGATCCTTGATTAGATCTTGAATACTAAGGAAAAGTCAGACTTTAAAGGACAGCATTAGGATAATTGAGGAAATTTGAATATGGCTTGTAATGATATATCAATGTTAGAAATTAGAAATTGTGTAATAGTGGAAAAGTTAAAATTAAATCAGAAATAAAGTGAAATAAAATAACCTTCATCATTGGGGCATCTGGGTGGCTTAGTTGGTTGGGCATCCAACTCTTGGTTTCAGTTCAAGTCATAATATCAGGGTTGTGAGAGAGCCAGCCCCACCCATGTCAGGCTCCATGGGTAGCCCAGAGTCTGCTTGAGATTCTCTCTCTCTGCCTCTACTCCTCTCTCCACTTGTGCTCTCTCTCCCTCTCTCAAATAAATAAATAAATCTTTAAAAAAATCATTATTTATGCATTTGTGTCTCAGAAAGATAACATCTATTTTTTTTTTTAAAGTCTCCAAATTTTATAGGCTGGTAAATATTCCTGTGATCTTTACTTGCTCCTTTTCCTATCTTCTGTCTCAGTTTTCTCTGCTTTATTTTTTGGTGACAAGGAATCTCACAAAGAAGAGGGAAAATCATCAAGAAATGGCAGCTTGAAGGGCAACTTGTGTTATTAGCTCGTGTTTCCCTTCAAGACAATTGCAGGAGAGCCACAGCTTTTGACGGCAGAGGCTATTCCTGTTTTTGTTGGACGAGTGCTTCTACAGCACTGGTTTGGGGTAAGACATTTTTACCTCCTTTGGGTTCCAAAAAGCTGCTTATTTAAAAAAAACCCAGCATTTCCTTTCTTTGCTCTTTCTGGCTCAATACCCAAGGCAGACATCTGGAACAAGGGAGGCTCTACAAATGGGTCCTAGGGATCACATCGTTCCTTGGGCTCTACCTTGCCTAGAAGAGAAATGCTGTTGCTATTTAAAAATTACCATTATTATTGTTATTATTACCGTTATTATTATTTGAGTTCCAGAAGTCAAAAAACTTGGAGGGGGATAAGGCTGACTGCATAAACAATAGGATTGGGAAAAAAATGAGTAAGCAAGGACAGTCTTTCTTGACAACTGCAAACTTTTTATTGGCTTTGGAGAAATTTCCTTGGTTTTGTGTTTTGAGTTAGTAGATAAATTGAATTTGATGTTAGGAGTATTTCAGGGGAAGGATCAAACCATTAGAGCCCAGCAGCAGAAGAGAGATGTTGATAGAAATCCCAGATAAGTCTAGGTGGCACTGGAGCAGGACCTGTGTTCCCCGTTCTTCAAGACCAGAGGTGGAGAAGTCACAGGTGATGGGGGGATTGCCAGGGGCCCCTGAGGCAGCCTGGTGGGGTCCTGGCATCCCTCTTAGTTCAGCGTGACTATGCAAAGGTCCTACGGCCCTGAAAGAGCAAGGAGGGGCTGAAAGAGGTCCAGACTGATGAAGACAGGGTGTGCACTGACATTGATTTAACTTTGACAAGATTAACTTTTCTGCCTTCAGCAAAACGGGGGCTCAGATACAGAAAATGTTTTCTATAAAATTAATGTTCTACGGGGCACCTGGGTGTCTCAGTCGTTAAGCGTCTGCCTTCGGCTCAGGTGATGATCCCAGGATTCTGGGATCGAGCCCCGCATCAGGCTCCCGGCTTGGTGGGAAGCCTGCTTCTCCCTCTCTCACTCCCCCTGCTTGTGTTCCCTCTCTCGCTGTGTCTCTCTGTCAAATAAAAAAAAAAAAAAGAACAACAACAACAACAAAAAATTAATGTTCGACTCTGACAGTCTTAGTCAAGACCATGAAAACTGAGTGACTATATTTATTTTGCTGGGTTTGGCTGGGGCCTGAACAAATAAGCAGGCGCCGTTCTGGTGTTACCAAGAGTGGACTGCATCTGGATTTTCTTCGCCTGTTTTGTTCTGGATTACAAGGTTTCCCAGGACTATGAGGCCAGACCCTTTATTTTAGCCCAGTTCTCCTGGTCCATCTGGGATTCCTGACACAGAAGGGCTCTGAGTGGTTTGCAGTGGACTTTTTCCACATTTCCAGAGCTTGCTCCCTATTCTCAGTCTGTGCCCCGTGGCCTGAGATGATGGATAGGACTGTAAAGGTCCTGGGGGCACAGGGACCCAAAGGTGCTCAGAGCAGAAGACCATCTGTAGTCCTGAAGAAGCAGGAGGTTCTCTCCCACCCCCCACAGCAGGAGCATTTGCTGCAGTCTTTCTTTCAGCAGTGCAAATAACTTCCCTGGCTGCTGGGGGTGGTCGGATGTGAGCATTGGGAAGAGGAGTTGAAGGGAGCATGGGGCACTGTGGGGCAGAGGGGAAGCTTGCAGCACCTGGGGGTGGGGGGAAGGGGCAGCATGGAGCACGGGGCGGTGGGGGGAGGGCAGGGGGGCCATAGCCTACAGCTGCTGGCTCCCAGCCTCCTCTCCCCCGCACCTTGTGTCAGCTCTCTCAGCAGCACGAATGGGCTGGGTTGCGGCTCAGAAAAGCCACTAGCTCTGAGCTGTTGGGCCTTTTGGTAGTTGCGAAGGAATCACAAAGGTGAGTGAGACTTTTGGGGACCCAAGGAAGTTATGTGGAAATCTGCAGCTTTAGTAACCTCGTGGAAACTGCAATTCTGTTTGTGTTCTGAAGTCTGGGGTTTTACATCTGGAGGAATGAACTGTCCTGTCCATTACCCAAGAGACTCACTGTTGTAGGAAACAGAATGCACTGTTTGGGCAGGAGAAAATAGGGTGCCTCCTACCTCCTCACAAGAGTGTTGGCCAGTACTAAATGGCTCAAGGATGGTCACGGGGTGGGGAGCTGGCTTGTGGGGGTTGCAGCTGTCTGAGGGGGGGGTCTGTCTGTTTTGAAGGACTTACTCCAGCTCCACTTCCTCAGCACTCTGCTACCCCCCAGCATTCTGCTGCTGACAGCTGGACCCTACCTCCCTGCCCTCACCTTTTAATGAGGGAGCAACCATTTTGCTGTCAGCAAAGGGCACTGGCTGTAGGACACAGACCGGCTGCCGGTTTCTTTACCTGGAACAGTGGGGATGGGATGAAGCGGGGTAAAGAGAACAGCACATGGGAAAGGAAGTAAAAGATGCAGCTTATTATAAAGGACAGTCACACGTCAATGCAAATACAATAAAGCTGGAAGTCAGGAGGAAAAAAGAAGTGTGTAAATGAGGAGGTCAAACGCAGTCACATTTACTTCCCAATTTTTTGGCAGCTAGGACCAAAACAATGAAGTATAATAACGCACAAGAGATTTTTATTTATTAATATTTCTTGACTTTTAGGTGCTGTTTAGACACTTGCCAGAGAATGTCTCATTTCATCCTTACCGCAGGTCTATGAAGAGGTTCTAATTTTTTTTTAAAGATGTTACTGGGGTGCCTGAGTGGCTCAGTGGGTTGAGGCCTCTGCCTTCGTCTCAGGTCATGATCCCAGGTCCTGGGATCAAGCCCCACATCGGGCTCTCTGCTCAGCGGGGAGCCTGCTTCCTCCTCTCTCTCTGCCTGCCTCTCTGCCTATGTGATCTCTATCTGTCAAATAAATAAATAAAATCTTTAAAAAAATAAAGATTTTATTTATGGGGCACCTGGGTGACTCAGGTGGTTAAGCATCTGCCTTCAGCTCAGGTCATGATCTCCAGGCCCTGGGATGGAGCTGTGAGCTGCTGTGTCAGGCTCCCTGCTCAGCGAGGAGTCTGTTTATTTCTCTCTCCTTCTGCCTTCCCACTGCACTCATGCTTCTTTCTCACTTGCTCTCTCTTAAATAAATAAATAAATAAATAAATAAATAAATAAATAAATAATTTTTTTAGGGGCAGAGGGAGAAGGACAAGCAGATTCCATGCTGAGCACAGAGGCCAGTACGAGGCTGGATCCCAGGACCCTGAGATCATGACTTAAGCTGAAATCAAGAGTCAGATACCTAACTGCCTGAGCTACCCAGGAGCGACCTGAAGAGGTTCTAATTTTATACAAGAGAATACAGAGAGAGAGAGAGAGAGAAATGTTACCTAACAGGAAAGTGGTGGCCCCAATTACATTAGGCTGACTCCAGAACCCAACCTAAAACCCTTGGCCTATTGCTATGCTGCCTGCCTCAATATAGGGAAAAGGGCATGCATACTTCTTTCTGGCTTCTTGATATGCATCATCAGACCAAGAACTAGAGAGGAGTCTCATAATAGCCCAATGGGCCAAAATGGATTTAATTTGGCCAACGTTATGTTTGTGGCTGGAAAGTGGAAAGCCTGTCTCAGAGAGCAGGTGCAAAAAAGCTTTGGACGTCTTCCATTCCTGAAGGTCACTTAGAGAGGCAGAGGGGCGGGAGCTCCTTGCCTTACTTTAGACTGCTGAAGAGTCTCACTGTGAGAAATCCTGTGGTCACCAGAGGCACATATCTCAGATTCCTTTCTGTGGGCTCTCACACAACCTCCAGATTTTGCCAATTGCCGTGATGGGTTCAGAATCAATGACAGCTATGTTGAAAATCAGGAGCAAAGAGTGATTTCCTTTAATTACATTATCAGGTCATTTTTACCTGATGCATCTCAGGGCCCCCTTTTTCTCTTGGTCTCCCCTGCCTCGTCAACACAGCTGCTTCCTCTGTCTCAGCTGTGATGGTGGGGATGGACTCCAGCAAGGATCTGATGCCGTTCTGATGCCCAGAGTCTGTCTCCTTCCAGTACTTCTGGATGTAAATGAGCACCATGCCATGGGGGTGGGAGTGTGTGTGGGAGGTCCTAGCTTTCTCAGGAGTAAGGGCCATTCAGTGCAACTCAGAAAGGCAGGGAAATTAAATAGGCTACATTTTAGCCAGTGAGACGAGATGGGTAAATTCCCTCTCCATTCTTCCCTTTGATGGACAGCCCTGTGGTACAGTTTTTTTCTTTTTTTCTCTTTATAGCCTAAATGGAGACATCATGTGTGGCCAAGTAGGTACACCCATTGGTATCTCTCTTTAAGATTTGTCAGGAAGCAGTGGACAGCACAATAAGACATGAGCTTGCATTGACTTCCCATCCTTCCCTAACTCATCTTCCTTTCCCTTCACTTATTGCCCTGGCATTGAACTTCCCAACTAAAGTATTAGCCTTTAATCCTTGCCTAAAGAATCTAGGCTAAGAGTAGTCAAACATAGGCTTTGGAGGTCAAATTGAAGTACCCTCTGAATTTTTCATCTAGGCCACTGTCCTATGCCATTCATTCTAAGGGACTCTGTCCGTGGACCAGAAGCAGAACCTGGCAGCTATGTGGGAGATGTGAGCTCTGATCAGGGAGACTAGTCCCAGTGTCTCTATGGCAAGTTTGGGATGGGGAATACAGAATCAGAGGACTAAAACCTCTCCCACCATCTTTCATTTCCTTGCTGTTTGCCTGGACCTGCCTTGATAAGGCTGCATCTTCTCTCTTTTGTCTATGCACTGGTAGGGATGCGTACAGCCTTTAAATCTCTTGTACTTAAATGATCTAACTTCCTCTGATGGAGCTTGATATCGTTCCTTCCTAATAAACAAAATGATGGCTCAGCCCGCAAAGACTGCAGATCTCTGCTGTGAATAAATGATATTAGCAAGTTACTATTATAACTTTCCATTCTAATCACTTGGAATGAATTCCTTTGCTCTGGTGTGACTGCCGGATTCCTGTGGGACTCTTCACAGACGAATTCTAGACAACTGAGCATCTTGTTGGCAAACAAAGAAATAAGAACTGGAACTTTTTCCCCTACAGGGACAAAGAAAATGCTGACAGAAGTCCTCGTGTCTTCTCACAATGCCACCTCCTTTAGCTAGTTGCTGGTTGTTGGCCCTGGCTGTAGAGGAGTCTCACTGTGAGAAAACATGTGGTCACTAGAGACACATAGTTCAGATCCCTTTTTATTGGCTGTTACACAACAATGACATAACCTAAGATTTCATGAGCTGATGAATCTCTAAAAATCCAATTTAGGTCTTTAGGGCTTATAAAATGTCCCCAAATTCTTCTGTAGATATCATAATGAAAATACCAGATCAAAGCCGCCACAAAGCAAAGCTGCTGAGCCTCCATGCCAAGCTAATGATGAGGGGTCACCTTAGTAATGTCCATATGAAAGAAGCTGCCTTACTGGAGAAGAGAAAGGATTAGTTCATGACTTCAGAGTTCCTTAGGCTGGGTCAGATTGCAGATAAGATGGAGGAAGGTCTTTGAGGGGCTGGGAAAGCCACCCAGCAGTGCATAATGCAGAGCTTTGTCCTTTTCCACCTCAAAATCCTCGGCCCAGATGCACAGAGGTACCCTGAGGTCTGTGCCCCTCAGACTGAGACTGGAGTTTCTCCTAGACTCAGTGCTTAGAGGAGAAGTCATTTAAAGTAATCCTCTCTGAGCTTTTTAAGAAGTTCCATTTGGGTGTCTTGGGGCTCTGGCCTCAGAAGCAGGAGTTATCTTGGCCTGCTCTGAAAGGAGCTTGTCAGTGGGTGTGTCTGTTGCGGGGACAACAAGGATGAAAGCAGTCTGATGCATGTGGAGTCAAAGACTTTTTGCCATAGGTTGTTTTGGGATCATAGACCTGTACACAGATCATTTCCCTGCATTTTCTTGGTTATATCTTTGGTGCCAGAGTGTCTGATTGCTGTTTTGTCTGGAGATGCATCCAGAATTGACTAGAGATGATTCAGCCTGGGGTCTAGTTTCCCTTGCTCTGTAGACTCAGCAGGACTGTCAGCTGATAGGCCATCATAGACACAGCCTCTTGAACACAGACACAGCCTCTACTCAAGTTCTTTGGTCTCTCAGCTTCCTTCAATCTGTGCGAAGATTTTGTTTTTTTTGTTTGTTTGTTTGTTTGTTTTTTGTATTTATTTGACAGACAGAGATCACAAGTAGGCAGAGAGGCAGGCAGAGAGAGGGGAGGAAGCAGGCTCCCCGCTGAGCAGAGAGCCCCATGCGGGCTCCATCCCAAGACCCTGGGATCATGACCTGAGCTGAAAGCAGAGGCTTTAACCCACTGAGCCACCCAGGTGCCCCTGTGCGAAGATTTTAATAGCTGGGTTGAACCATTTCTATAAAGATGGGTAAATTTCTATGAAACTAGGTGACAAGATAGCATTTCCATGGTGGCATCATTCTATTTTACTACTTGTTTTGTTCATATCTCCTATTCTTCCTCATGTCTTTTCTTTCCTTCTTTCCTTCCTTCCTTTCTTTTTTTGTTAATCAAGTAGGGGCCCCATTAGGCTATTGAGGCACTCAGGATTGCTGGTTCCTCCCAGAGTACTGAGGGGTAACTAACGTTCACCAATGAGAAAGGAAAATACCTTACTCTGAAAACCCAGAGCACTGCTATACACATAGCTGCTTCTCTTTGAAGAGTGGGGTGGGGGAAGATTCTGGCATTCTCTTTAGTTGTCTTAACACTGTGGGGCTCAATGACAGAGAAGACACTAAAAGGGAAAGGTCACCTGATTTAGGTCAAACTTGTCTTCCCTCCCACTCCCAGTTCTGGGGGGGCAGGGAGGAGCAATGATATCGATACTTACCGTCACCCTTGGCACTGGTATGTGGGTCCCCTTAACTGTTAGGCCCTGGGGACAGTCCAAGGCCTTGACTTCCAAACTCCTCGTTTGGGGGGAGGGGTTTCAGATAAAGAAGTCAAAGCTGTAAGATGTCCTGGCAGCTGCCCCCAGCCAGGAGGGTCAAGGCAGGGGGCAAGGCAGGGGGCTACAGGGGGTGGGTTGGCATGGGAGAGGGGGACAGCTTGCTCAGACTTCCTGGAGTTTCCCAAACTCCACAAAAAGGGTCCCACTTCCCACAGGTCCCCTAAAGGCAATGGTTAAGTATGGGGTGGGTGGGGGAGGCACCAAGTAAGTGTCAAGACCCCCCCCCCCCCACCCTGCTCAGCTGCTGGGCCTAGCACAATGCTGGGCACAGAGAAGATGCTCAATAAATGTGTACTGAATTAATGAATAATTGTAACAAAGAGGGTGTGAGGGACAAAGGATGGGGCCTGGGGCCTGGGGCCTCTTGGCCTAGCCTGTTTCATTCAGAAAATAGTAGTTTAAAAACTGTAAAAATCCTTTCCCTCCCTCTAATTCATGGTCCTAGGAAAGAGTTGAAAGAGTGTCTCTACTCCAACCCTTTCCTTTTCTTTTCCCCTAGAAATCTATGTACACATATACATATTTATATGGCACCACAAAAGGTTCCTACTTATGTCCCTGCACCAGAAACTGGGGGAGCCAAGACCCAAAGCCTTGGGGTGGTCAAGGTAAATGTGAGGGGTCAGGGCTTGAGTGATGTGGAGGAGCAGCCTTCAGCTGCTGATAAACCTAGAGAAGTTGGACTCTGAGGGCCTGAATACAGACCCCTGCTCCCTTCACAAGTGGTAACAGATCTTCTCCCCTCCCTGCCCTCCTAGGTAGAGATTGGTGGCAGCTGTATCAGTCCCAAGGGAGGAGGTGGGAGACTGGTTCCTCCCTACCACCCTAGAATGCCACAACCTGGAGACCCTTCAAGACAAGGGCTGAGGGGTTTGCAGCCCTGGGAAAACTGGGCAGGGAAGAGAGCTCTATGGAAGGCACTGGAGTCAACTGCTCCCAGACTGCGGGCCCAAGGCATGGGGCAGGGGGAAACCTGCTCCCTCACCCAAACAGAACCGGAAAGGGCCTCGGTGCTCAGTTTGGCAGCAGAAACACATAGCAGCAAAGATACAGAGAACTGGGGCGTGGCACTCAGCCCCACCAGTCACCCAAGAAGAAGGAGGTTCTAAGGCACTGACAAGAGGAGCCAGGGGCTCACCGCCCTCAGTGCAGTCTGTGGCCCTCTTTGCAGCCTGGCCAGGCTGGTGGGGCCAACCCACTTCCCCGTGATGCTGAGGAGGCGGTGGTCGCTGGGCTTTCCTAAGGATGAGTCCACGTGTGAGGGGCGTGGGCCCCGGTGTGGGGGCAGGTCTCGGCTGCCCTGCTGAGGCTGCATGAGCACTCAGTACGGTCATCCGCGCGGCTGGGATGCTCAGGGAGGGTGTGACTTCGAGGAGATCTGGGTCGCTCGTGTTGTCAAACCAGCAGGCCACCTGTCAGGTCGGGAGCTGTCCGGAGGGAGGACGTGGCAGGCGGGCGAGTTCTCCAGGATGAGCACCCACCGCAGGTCTCGGGCCAGCCAGTGGAAGACACGCCACTCGCGAAAGAGAGGCTGCTGGAAAGCCCAGCACTGGTCCAGCAGGTCCGCTCCTGAGTCTGCGCACTTGGCGAGCCTGGCAGTGAATGCGCATGCGCCCGAGCAGCTCTCCCATTGGCTGCAGGATCTCAGGCACCTGAGGCCACCTCGGCAGGTGGATCAGGTGCTGGCCTTGCGGTTGCTGCTGGGTTGCTGAAGTCGGCCTTGTGCCGGGGGCTCGTCCAGGGCGACCACCGCACAGATCTTCCACGTCCTGGGCCTCCGCCCCAGGGAGCAGGTACTGGACTGGGGTCTTGAGGGTGGAGCCGTTGTCCTCCACCAGCAGGGGCATTGCACTGTGGGTGGAAGAGCAGAAAAGCCAGGGGAGGAGGCCTGGCTCCGGGACTTCTGAGAAGTGGCTGACTCTCGGTCACCTTTGCCCTATAAAGGGCCCGCACCTCCTCCTTGCTGATCCGAGTAATGGGGGCAGAGCTGCCTAGGGAGCTGGTGCGGTCAGTTTTGGCTGGACTCCGGCCCGGGCACCCGCTTCCCCTCGTTCTGGGCTCAGGTCAGAATTGGGGCGTGGAGGAGGGAGGGAAGGTTCTCCAAGACCTTCCGAGGGAAGGGAGCCAGGTGTTAAGGAGGAGGGGGGAGGTAGAGTCATGGAGGAAACACTGTTACCACGGGGACTGTACCTCCTGGGACACAGGTACAAGTGGAAACCTCCGTAGCTGCTTCTCTGTGATGGGGCACACTGGATACTGATTTTTTTCTGATAATCTGGGCATCTCCTAGAACAGCGGTTTCCATACCTTTTAAAGAAGCAGACCGTTTTTCAAGTGGAAAACTGTAGCCCCACCGTATGAAACATAAAACATAGGCCTTGGTTGTGGAGTTGGGATAGATGCCTCACCCTCTTGACCTTCTCTTCCCCCTCCTGTCTTGGCAACAGTCTGTGAGCCATTCTGGGAAAGCCTGGCACTTTGTGGAATAGTGAAAAACTACTGTGCTAGCAGGAAGTGTGAGCTGATGTATTTGGTATTTATTGGCAAGATCGTGATACGTATCATCAGTTTGACAAAAGCAGTTTTAGATCTTGGTGGTACAGGTGCTGTAGCTCCTATCCAAGGCCATTAGAGAGTTAGTTTCTGCCTAGAGGAAAGTAACAACTTAAGTCCTAAAACGGGCACGTAGTTACATGTATGTTGGTAGTGCTGAGTTCCCATTTCCAACATGGCCACCATGACCTAGCCCAGAAAACCCCAAAGGTGTGAGAAAGACCACATGTGGTTTTGAGAGCTATTTCTCTGCTCAGCATTTAAGCAGGAGAGTGCCTTCCATCATTTCTGAATCAAGGCTCCTAGACAGTCAGAAAGTCAGAGGGCTTCCTTTTGGGTTATCTTGGCTTTCTGTTGGTTCAGTGATGCTGGTCTGTTCCATTTGACTTGAAAGTTATTGATAACTTTGGTGACTGTTACATAATTGTTTTAGGGCATATGAATTTGGATTGATTCTACCTTGCCCATAAATTTTCATTGCTCATATGTTTCTGATCCCGGTTACTAGAGCATACAATGGACCATTCACCAACTGCTGGGGCTGAGCCTTTTTTAGTAGGCACAGTTGAGGAGGTGTGGACAACAAGTAGAAGTGTGTGATCTGAGGCTTGTTGACTGACGAAGCCTTATATGTGACACTAATCTACCCTGGCAAACTGGTGTTACCCTTGCAGTTTCCACTTAGCAATAGTGCTCATACACTGTGATCACAGAAATTCTTAGTTGCAGCCCACTTTGTCACCTGAAAAAAAAAAAAGGGAACAAAGGCTTGAAAATAGCTTATAGGGTTAGTCTGATAAATCATATCCCATTAATTTCCAAATATTTCTGAGAAATCAGGAAGGGGAACCTAGTAAGTTCTATTAGCTCATGACTAAGTGATTGTTAATTGGTTATGCATTTTAAAAAACAGAATTACACTTAATGTTGTCTTCATCTGGAGAGAGATTTGTTTTGTTTGACAGAACATGACATCTTGGGGTTAGTATAGACAACTTAGTCCCTTAAAATTTCATAGATAGGGAATTATAAAATTTTCTTTAGTTGACCATTAGAATAGTAGGTACTAAATTCTGTCTCCAATTTTTTTGGTCCCATAGCACAGAAGTAGTACCTTTCAGACTAATGGAGCTTGCCTGCTCCATTCATGGGGTCTCCCCCTTCTCTCTGGAGGTAAGTATGAGTTCCCCCCGCCCTCTGCCTCTATCTTATGACACTTCCCTAAAACACTTTGTTCCATAAACCCTCTTCCTTGGCTTGTAAAAAGGCAGTGGTGCAATGAGGTTCAATATTCAGAATCCGGCGCACGTATTTTGTGTTAAGGGGCTGACAAATTTGAAATGATGAATTTCATATTTCATTTATGATGGGGATATTGTTGACTAGCACAGGAAGAGCATTAAGTTTTCTTCAGTTGGTGATGATGAATTGCCATTCAGTCATTATCAGTTGATCACCTTCTCTATGCTCCAATCTGCCCCTTTTCTTCTGCTCTTTCTTTACATGTTTAGGAACTTATCTGTTTGTTAATTGTCTCGTGCTGGGGAGATGCTGAGTATAAACATGGAGTATAAACAGGGTAAAACAGTATATCTGAACGATCCTACAGTTCTTAGCACAGCCTTTGAACTTGTGGAGGAATTGCATCAGCCCCCATTCCCTTTTTTGGTAAGCAGGATTTCAGAAATAATGACTCTGTATGAAGAAGCTAAGAACATGGGCTTCAGAAAAAAGATTGTCTGGGCTTGACTCCTGATTTGGCACTTACTATTTAGGATACCTTAAAGATACTTCACCTCATGGTGCAAAATGGGGTAACATTATTACCTACCTCATAGTGTTAGTGGGAAGAGTAAATGAGAAAATCCTCTAAAAGTTCTCAGAATAGCACCTGGCACAGGGTAAATTCTTAGTAAATGTTAGCCATTATTACAGTTATAATTGTAATCATTTTTTTATTTCTTTACTTTTTTTTAGTTATCATGTGAAATATGGTTGTGGAGCATAGGTGTATGAATAATGAAAATAATCTTTTGATTTTACTTGATCCTTGTCTAAAAGTTTGCTGCCAAAGATGCTATCCTGGAGTGCAGCATATTGTCCCCTCTGACCCCCACGCACAAAAAGCAGGGAATAGCTGTGAGATAATAAGATTGTATTGGAAGTCAGGAGACGTGAAGTTGGATATTAACACTTTTTTAACTGTAGAACAACTTTGGCTCAGTTCTGCAATCTCCTTCTGGTCACCTTTCCCCATGTACAAAACTGAACTGTTAGGAATCATGGTAGGTAGCAATGAAAGCCTTGAGATATGTATAGATGTTGTGGTTTAATTCAGATTTTAAAGAATTTTGCATATAATGTGCAAATGAGCAAAAGCACCCATCTGTGTGAACTCAGTGGGCTCGCTGGAAGTCTTTTAATATAGTAAAAAACAAACAAAAGCGTATCATTTTCTGAGCTCCAAGTGTGTGCTCATTCTTTATGTTTATTATCTCATTTACTCTTGACAGCAACTTCATGAGAAATTGTATTATTCCAATTTTTCAGATAAGGAATCTGAGCCTCCAAGAGTTTAAGTGATGTATTCAAGGTCACTTGGTTAATGAGAAACAGGGAGTCAAAGCTAGACCTGTCTTAACCATTGCCCTCTGTGGTAGTCATCAGTGCTCTTTACTTAGAGGCCAGAATGTTTAATTGTTGATGCAAGATTCTCCTTCTGAAAGGGCGATTGGCTTTTCTGTCCACCTGTGTCCTTGGGTTACTCTGATGAGCAGAATGTCCTGGCAGCCTGAGATGGACATGTGGTTTGAGTGTGAAATAAACCTTCATGGTTTTGAGTCATTAAGATTTTGGGGTTCTTCGTTACTGCAGCATAACCTGTCATATCTTGACTAGACTAATACATCCTCCAATAAGATGATGAACACTGATAGCTAAATTATCTCTCTAATTTTCCTGTTTGTCAAGTGGAGACAGCAGGCTAATTCATCTTTGAGAGAAATAATGATTAAATGTTTTTCAGTGCCAATGAAATAGGTCATGGGTTGAAAGGGTCTCTTAACATAATTTTTTTTCCTGCCATTTTTTTTCCTGCTTTCTATTTCTTTCATTCCTTGCCCTGGGCCTCCTTTTAGTCTCTGTACAGCCTGCTGTATGCCTGCTGCCTCGTATCACTCAAATACTTTTTTGAAATAGGAAGGAAAATTCAGAATCCAGGAGAGCCAAATGTTGAATTCCAAATTTTCTTCCCTTTGTTGACAATTTTGTTAAAAAGGTGATGTTTAAGGAGTTTACCTTTACTTTTCATCAAACAAAACAATCATAGAACTCAATTTCTTAGTTTCCACATATCTTCAAAGTTCCTTTTGCCCCCATTTCTCTGGGTACTGCATCCGTGTGGCTTGAGGAGGAATCTTGGCTGGGACGCTTTTGCAGGAAGATTGAATTTCTGGTTGAGCCCATCACTCCCTGTCACCAAATTATCATCAGTAAATATTTATTGGCCAGCAACCCCCAGTGGAGCCCTGGGTATTAGGCCTCTGTGAGTTCCAGCTGATCATTATTAAGTCAATGAACGTGGTTGTAAATTGGCTAAGATCACGCAATGGAAGTGATTACAAGTGCTCTTGTCCATGCGGGCTCACTCCACTGGAAGATGTTTCAGATCTGCTTCTGCTTCCTTCCAAGAAAATAGGAGAAGCAATTTGCTTCAAACTCCTTTCGTTTCTTGCCCAAATATTAAACAAGAATAAGGCAGGTTGGGAGAGGCATCGCTGGAATGAATTGTTCTAAGTGACTTAGAGGATTGCAGGTTGCAGGGTCGCTTTTTGAGCTAATGTGAATTGGCAGGTAAAATGCTTTCCACGGAGAAGAATTATGTGCTCGGGGTCACCTGGTTTTTTATCCGAGTTAGACAGAGAAGTCACAAGGAGCTAGAAATGAAATGACCCATTATCAAAGAATCAATGAAAAAGCTACACTCGTGCAATGTTTCTGGATCAATATACAAGTTACCTTTCAGAGAGATGAATTATTCTTGAGTAGTTCAGAGCAGAACAAAGCTCACTTCCAGCCAGACTCCCCAAATGCATTATGTGTGAAAGCAGTGAAAGAAAGCATTAACCTACCAGAGACAAGAAAGAGGCATACTCTCCAGGCAGGAGCCTTTCCTAAACAGTGCCCAGTGAGGGTATTCTTGGGAATATGGTTCAGCAAACATTGCTCCAGGGGCACAAGCTGCTGCAGGTTAAGGGGGTAGTGTAGATGAAGGTCTGGGGAAAGGGCCCATTCCTACCCTGAACACAGGAGGATAAACTGGTAAAGATGGTTCCAAAGGGCAGTTTTCCAGCTTCTATCAGAATTTAAATTTCTCTCCTCTTTGACCTAGCAATCCAATTCTTAGAGTTTACTCTATAAATAAGTTACAAAGTAACTTTGTATAAGGAGGTTTCTTTTTTTGTGATGGTAAACACATAACACAGTTTGAAAATGTCCATCAAAAAGGGAATGATTAAGCCAATTGTAATTTATCAATACTGTTGAATATTATCAGCCCTTAAAATATGAGGTAAATATATATGTTTTAATGTATGACCTTGGGGAAGTTATGAAACCTCTTACTGCTTAAGGCATCCCATTTGTAAAATGAGTATAGTATTTAATAAATACTATTTGAGTGACAGACTGAATGACTATGTGTGTGTAAGTATGTTGTACATGTACAATTTTTAATTTTTTTAAAAGATTTTTTTGTTTGTCAGAGAAAGAGAGCAAGCAAGTTCCCACACAAGCAGGGAGAGCGGCAGGCAGAGGGAGAGGGAGGAGCAGGCTCCCCTCTGAGCAGGGAGCCTGTTGCGGGACTCAATCCCAGGACCCTGGGATCATGACTTAAGTCGAAGGCAGGCACTTAACTGACTGAGCCACCCAGTCATCCCCAAGTTTTTAATTTTGGAAGGACTAAACTTTATAAAAGTAAATGAGAAACCCAGTAGATAGAGCTAGGTTTAGGATCCCTAGATCCTCATCTGGGAGTCAGGGGTGGGAGATCGCGAGACAAAGGACAAAGAAAAGTAGTCTTTACTGAAAACACACAGCATGCTAGGCTATCTGCTATATACTTTGTATAATCGTATTATTTAGTTTTCAAAACCATTGTTAGTAGGTACCAAATTTTCATCTTACACATGAGAACAGTAAGACTCACAAAAAACTTACCTGAGGTCATATAGTTGTGAGTGGCAGAACTAGGTTTCTAACTTAGGTCTAATGTCAAAGCCATGCTTCCCATCAGCTCCTTTCATGCTGAGATCATAGCTTACCCCAGAATATTTGATGTTTCCTATAAGGTTTGACTCCATAATGCTTATTACATTTAATAAAATATTTGTTAAAAAATTGAGGATGTTGGCATAGATCACCCTTGCTTTTTTTCTTTAATATGTAGGAATAATTTTTTAAGATACTTTCTTTAATGTGTAAGTTTTTCTGTAATTATCTCACCTTTATCAGTCACCATAGGCTAAGTTGTGCTGCAGTAATAAATAATTCCAGCAATCTCTGAGGACTACTGTTTTGTTACATGTACTTCATGGACTGACTGCCACTCTGCTGCAAGTCTTCATTTCTGGATGTAGGTTGCGGAAGAAGCCCTTTGCTGGGACATAGTGAGTGTCATGGGAGATGAGATGAGGGATGGAGGAATCACGCGGTAGTCCGTAAAGCTTCTGCACGGTAGCAGTGCATGTGGCCTCCACTCACATCGCACTGGCCAGAGTGAGTCAGATGGCCAGACATGAACCATGTGGGGTGGGAAGAGTATCATCTTCCCATGGGGAGAGTCTGTGTTGGGAGACCCACTGAGGAGTCACAGGTAAGAGGAGTAGCAGACTTTGTGAAGAGTAATGCAATATACCTCAGCACCCTAGGCAAGATAAAATTCAAGCCCCTTAAAACAGACACGGGTTTCTACTTCTGTTTAGCTTACATATATAGGATGGAAATTTTACTCATCTAATTCTTGTGTGTGTTTTTTTTTTTTAGAAAGTAAATTTAACTTAATTTCACTTTTATGGGCGTCAATCTGATCCCAAATCAGCAGTTCTCAAAATATGTTGAGCAGTTCTCAAAATACGGTGGCCCCTGAGACACTGCTCAGGGGTCTGTGCGGACAAAACTGTCTAAATAGTAATACCAAGTTGTTACCTCCATTCTCACTCTCGTTCTCTCATGGGTGTGCACTGGGGCTTTCCAGATGCTACATGACATGTAATATTGGAACAGACTGAATGCAGGAGCAGATATGAGAATCCAGCTAACTACTCTGAAACCAGGCATTAAAGAGATTAGGAAAAATTGTAAAACAATACCACTCTTCTCACAAATGTTTTTGTTTTGGAAAATACAGTTGTGCTTTATAAAAATGTTATAATAGATTTTCTCATAATAAGATTAGCAAATACATATTTAAAACTTTTCCCTTTAGTTTCTAATATAGCAAATATCATTACTCACAGCACATCTAAGCAATAGCCCTTTGGGGGTACTTAATAACTTTGATCAGAATGTAAAGGAGTTCAGAGGACAAAATATTTGAGAACTTCTGTCCTAAAATGATGTGACAGGGCCTGCCTGTCCCAACGAGAGTATTAGTGGAAAGATCATTAAAGACAGCTCAAGTTTCCTTAGCTATACTGGAGATAGTGTGGAGCTCAGTGGATTCCTATAAATACTGTTATTTTTCATAATCATCACCAGTGTTCCGTATCTTATACCTCCTGAAGGGGAGAGATGATTAGTTTGTTAAAGAAGATTGGTTGCATGAATTATTTCCAGCCTTGCAGAAGTTCACAGCTTGATGTTACACCAGTAATGAATAAGAAAAATGGCAGTACATAACCCTGAAAAGAAATATGCAGCTTTCTAATAAGAGGTGCTAGTAATTTAACATTGTCTTGGAACTTTATCTTCATGTCTCACTAGCTTCAGTGCAGAAGAACTGAAAGTAAACCACACGTTTACACTGATGAGTAGTAATAATGACGACTACTTTGTGGAGAGCCTTTATTCAGGTTCTGTAGTGTTTCTCATGTACAAACTAATTAAGCTTACTTTCATATTTGTGACCAAGCTCAGCAAGCTTTTTTTTTTTTTTTTTAATCTTCCCCTTGTTTTTGCCTTTGCACTCTGCCAGTGCCCTTCTCCCCAGAGAGGTATCTCCCAATAAAAGGATAGAATCTTTTATATCTTTTGCAGAATTCTTACCAAATGACCTTGTTCTGAAAGCTAGCTCTGAAATGATAGCTCTGAAGGAGGGTCTGGACATGCACGCTTGTGTGTGCGCGCGCGTGTGTGCCTGTGTGTGCTTTGGTTTTTCAGGCCAGAAAGAACTTTGCTTCTTCTGAGAAGCCAATAATAGTGCTGTTTACCAAGCGGTGAAAGGTATATAACATGCTGCATTTCATCTTCTGCCTTGGCTTCCTGGAAGCTCAGTCCTCACATGATTTTTACTTTGGGTGGTTTCTAATTCTTTTTTATTGCAAGAAACGTCCACTCTGGAAGCAGCCCCAAGATGTAATATTAATAAATGAACAACAACAGTAAGCCGGTGAGATGTAGAAGTGCTTTTGAATATAGGTAGAATCACTAACTGTTGCATTTGAGAGGCCAAGCTAGGACAGGAATTCCTTCCTGAGGACCATGTATCTGCCGCTGTTACCTGAAATCCCCTCGGTCAGGGTCCTTCCTTTCAGGTAAGATATTTGGTCTTTTGAAAGCTGCTAAGTTACAGTGAAACCATGCTGTTGGGAAGAGTCATACCTCAGCCGGCTGGTCCTTACTGAGGCTATGACAAAGCTGTCTTTATCTGCTTGGTAAGACTGAGAGCAGAGTCCTGACAAGATAGGATAGGAGCTTGGAATTCCTGTAAAGGATTGGCGGGTCATGTGGGGCTCTCAGGCATCCCGAGAAACACGAAGTGTTGGGGCTTATAGACTGGGGAAAGGTTGGGCTAACAGCATGGAAAGGGAATGAGTATCACTGTTCACCATTTCACTGTTGTACTGGTTAAGAGGCTATGATGGGTTTGGACAGAGGGGGAGAGACTGGAGGAAGCCTTGGTCATGTAAGAGTCTAGTTGTCATTCTGCTGGTTCCACAGAGGGGTCTGGTACAGCAATGGTTGACACTTATAAAACTCATCTTTTTCCTCTTGTCTAACTGCGTTTAACCACCAGGATATTGCTAGACAATAGTAGAGACATGGATAACTTTCATCCTTCTGGATTTTGACAAGTATTTCTATAGTTATTCACCATTAAGTGTTAAGCCACTTCTTTTGAGAGCCACATAATTATTTATCCTTCCCTAAATGTACATGTTATTTATGTTACAGATACAACCACATTCCTATATCCATATTGTCCTACCTTATTAAGAGTTTTTATGAGGAACAAGTATCAAATTTTCTTAAATTCCTTTGTTATGTGCGTATTTATATTATCACTTGGTTTTTCTCCTTTGATCTATTAAGGTAGGGATTTATATGAATAGATTTTTTTAAAAACATATAATGTATTATTTGCCCCGGGGGTACAGGTCTGTGTGAATCATCAGTCTTATACACTTCACAGCACTCACCCTAGCACATACCCTCCCCAATGTCCATAACCCAGCCACCCTATCCCTCCCTCCCACCCCCCAGCAGCTCTCAGTTTGTTTTGTGAGATTAAGAATCTTTTATGGTTTGTCTCCCTCCCTGGTTCCATCTTGTTTCATTTTTTCCCTCCCTATCCCCCCATGACCTCCCACCCTACCTCTCAAATTCCTCATATTAGACAGATCATATGATAATTGTTTTTCTCTGATTGACTTATTTCGCTCAGCATGATACCCTCTAGTTCTATCTACATCATTGCAAATGGCAAGATTGTGGGGTTTTTTGATGACTGCATAGTATTCTGTTGTATATATATATATATATATATATATATATATATATACACCACATCTTCTTTATCCTATGAATAGATTTATTAATATTGAATTATTTTTGGAATAGAAATTCCCTGAGATACTGCTCTTTCAGTGTATTCCTGGCTTCTGTTGTTAAGGTTTGTTAGGTCTTGAATTCACTAGTATTTGGACTTTTTGAAAAGAACTGAAAATCTCTACTTCTTTGTCTAGGCCATGGAACAAGTTTGGGTAATCTTGGGATTATTAGTTCCTTAAAAATTTTAGAGAATTAATCCCTGGAGCCATCAAGGCCAGCTGTTTCTCTCAAGGGCAATTACTGCAATTTTTAGAATTGTTAGCAAACTTACCTTTTTTTCTTATATCACTTCTTTGGTGAATTTTTTTTTTTTTTAAGATTTTTTTTTTATTCATTTGACAGAGATCACAAGTAGGTAGAGAGACAGGCAGAGAGAGAGGAGGAAGCCGGCTCCCCGCTGAGCAGAGAGCCCGATGTGGGGCTCGATCCCAGGACCCTGAGATCATGACCTGAGCTGAAGGCAGAGGCTTTAACCCACTGAGCCACCCAGGCGCCCCATGAATTTTGATAATGTTTCATTTCATCCCAGTTTTCATATTTGTTAACACAGAGCTGTACATGACTCTTCTATTATTGTTTTATGCAACATTATTTTTTAAAGTGTGCATAATATTCCATAACCTGGGTGTGCTGTGATTCATGTAACTAGTTCCTGTTATTGGACACCGACGTTGTTTCTGAATATCTTCTACTTTAAATAATGGCCTGAGAAAAAAACTCATATGTTCATCTTTGCACACATTTTACTAGTAGTTTCAAGGTAGTTGACAGATCAGTGAAACCAGTTTTTCTCTTCTTGAGTTCTAAGTCAGCTCTGCCTTCCTCCCCTGCCTTGTTAAGAAGAGTATAACAAAGAAATCTGGCCTTTGAATTCACATCTTACTCCTGCCACTTAGTTAATGGGGACCTTCAGGAATTAACCTCTTTGCACCTTCGTTTTCTCTCCTGGAGAGTGTAGGTAATGATGGTAACCTCAGTACTCAGCACAAGGACTGGAAACCTTTCCAACTATGGTAAGCAGGAAGCAATGTAATACAGGGAGTTATCAGCTTATGCAATTGTTGGCAAAGCTGGGGGAGCAGTCACTCATCTGGACATCCTAGAATGATGTTCCATCCCAGAACGGACCCGCTAGGGGAGCTGGTCCCTCTGAAGCCACCGTGGGAAGTATCAGACACATACAGCTGAGGGGTCATGGCGCCACTCCTCCTGCTTCACGTGCCCAGGGAGCTGGAAGAAGGGCTATGATGCTGCTGCAGAAAGATCTCCTGTTTCCACCCTGGCTTCCTGGAATGAAATTTCTATAGGGGGCGGCAAGCAGCCTCTGCCTCATTTCTGCCTTCTCAAACTCATGCAAATACTCACAATCAGTGAAACCTAATTTACATATGAAACGGAGAGAGCTCCACAGGAATCTGAGATACAGTTTTCAGCTTTGCAGCCTAGAGGTTGAGCAAGCCGGTCCATAGCTTAACACCCTTCATGGGATTGTTGTGAAGATTAAATAAAAATAATTTATACAGGTGCCTGGTACAGAGTGTAATGCAATCAGTATGGTTATTTATTGTTGTTTATTAAGAGCAAATCGTGTGCAAAGATTGCCTTCGTTTACTAGGGATGGAAGAACTAATAATGTTTCTTTGCGGTCCTCCGAACATTCCTAGTAAAAGTAGGGAGTAGACAACTAAAGAAAAAATTATATCACAACAAAAAAAGTGCTGTGAGAAAGGAGGGGACATGGTAACTCTGTTGGCAGTATGTGTCACTTCATTTATTCATTCACTAAAAAATAGATTTCATTATATGGATTAGGCCCAGTGCTAGGTTCTGGGATGCAGAAGTGAGCCAGACAGGGTGTTGTCCCTGGTCTGTGTGTGTGTGTGTGTGTGTGTGTGTGTGTGTGTGTGTGTGTGTAGGGGGTAATAGGATTGGCGGGAGAGTCAGGGGGAAAGGCTTCACAGAGGATGGGACATCTGGGCTGGATCTTAAAGGATGAAGGAGATTTTGAGCAGAGAAGGGAAAGAAGGCAAGAACAGAATCATAGAAGCAAGATTTATAAAGGACTTTAGGCATTAGCCTAGGGCAGTTGTTTCTCTAAGTTGTGTTCCACAGACGACCAGTCCCCATAGTGATTCCTTGAAGGGATAGTTCCAGGGTAAGACATCATTTAGAGATCATGAGAATTATGAGCACATCAAAATATTGAGAAGGTTTACAGTATAATATCATTAAGTCTGTTTAACCCAATATTTTAAAAATTTTTGACCATGGAAACCTCTGATGTAATATCTTTTAGCAAAGGACCCACTTTGGGAAACATAGTTCCAGGTAAGCGACCACTTTATTCCATGGACAGCAAGATGAGGTGCAGAAAGGTTAAGGGTCACATAGCTACCTTATACGTTCTAAGGAGTTAGGGACCAGGTTATTCTCCAGCACTTTTATTTCCCCAGCAATTAACCCAGTACCTGGCGCAGAATAGATGTGAAAAAAATATTTGGGATGAAACATTAGTGAATCAGTGATATGAACTATCATTCATATCAGAAACCTCAACTTTCAGATTTATGTTTTTACTCATATATACATTTCAGTGAAAGGGAGACATTTCCAAAAAGACACAGCGAGAAATTCTCCTCACCAGCGTTATGCAGAGACTTCTCCGTTTCAGGTAGTGCCAGATAAAATGCAGGATGCATGCCGTATTTGGGACACGCTTATGCCAAAAGTTATTCATCGTCTATCTGAAATTCAAATTTATTTTATTTTAAAGATTTTATTTATTTATTTGACAGAGAGAGATCACAGTAGGCAGAGAGGCAGGCAGAGAGAGAGAGAGAAGGAAGCAGGCTCCCTGCCGAGCAGAGAGCCCGATGCGGGGCTCGATCCCAGGACCCTGAGATCATGACCTGAGCTGAAGGCAGAGGCTTAACCCACTGAGCCACCCAGGAGCCCCTGAAATTCAAATTTAAATGGGTATCCTATATTTTTATTTGCTAAATGTGGCAAACCTACTCTTAGGGGAACAATATGGAAACCTTTCTACTTGCTAAATGTTGCTCATTAATCACCTTGAAAAGTGATTCGTATATAGAGGTGTATTTTACTTTCCAGTTATCACAGGGTCAATCCCTTTTAAGTGGGTCTAAGAAGATTATATACAACTTCATTTCTTTCAAGTTCCTGTTGAGAGGGAAAGCTTTTGTGTAAACAGGAAAGTGGCAAAAATATTTATCTCATCAGCCTGGGCCCCAGCGCATGGGAGGGAGCACCCAGAGAATTCTTCCAGCCAGGGCACTGCTGCCCCCTGTTAAGGATTCAGCCAACAGGAGAAGCTCAGGGATGGTGATGGAAAGATGCATGGGAAGAAACTGGGAAGACAAACTTCTAAATAATGAGGCTTTTCAGAGAGAACACTTGCTATTACAACACACCCCAAGCCAGGTTTTTGTTTCCAAAAGGTGATACATTTAGCCATAAAATTTCTGGAGTTTGGGCTAGGTGATTCTTTCATTTTGTTCAGGCCAGACCTGGGTGTAGATCACAAATTATAATCCTTTTAAAAGCACTCTTGTTCTCCATTCAACTTTGTCCTGCCCCAAAGAGATGCACTGAGACCTCTCACAAACCATCCGTTATGACTTTGCCAGGAGGATCTTGACCTTAAGAGAGTAAAACAATTAAAAAGAGCACTAGAAAGCCCCTCCCCCCCCAAAACAAAACCCTCCTGAAACTTGCTCTCGTCTTTATACTGTGAGTGAATTAGGCAGTTCACTTTGCTTTCATCCTCAGCTTGGTGTGAATTATATGTGCTTTCGTAAACCCCAACTTAAAACCCCGTATGTCTTTAGATAGCTTTTTGCACTGCACTCCTTTATGTGGGTCATTTCTCATGGTACACTGCAGTGATTCTACTTCTGCAGGAAAGGGCAAGGACTTGCCTAAAGTGTTGATTAATTGCGCTTTCATTCATTGGGTTGCTCATTTTACAAACATTTTAAAAAAATGCATACTGTCCAGGAGCTGTGTGCATGGTACCAGAGAAACAGGTAACACTCAGCCCGTGTCCTCAAGGAGTTGGCAGGTTAAACAAATATTTGCAATTCAGTGTGAGAAGTCAATAGAGGTGCTGCAAAGAGGGGCTGGATGAGTGATCAGCTTCGCCTGTGGGAGGTGGAAGGGGAAGGGAGAGCTGCATGGAGGAGATTTAGGAGCGGACCCCTGAGGAATAAATAGGCATTTTTCTAAGTGTAGAGAAGGCAGAATGGGAACAGCATGTATGTGCAAAGGCAAGGACATATGAAGTGCTAGAACTTGTTCAGGAAGAGGCCGCTGCAGCTAAAGCGGACCCATTGGAATCCAGGAAGAAAATAGCATAGCTTCTTACCTTTATTTTTATGTAAAAGTAAACTTCACTAATATGAAGCGTATGACTTAACAGCCGGGCATAGGTAATTTATCACGAAGTGTGTTTGGCGGGTTGCAAGCTCAAAAACCCTTTGCCAAAAGGGGGCGCTCGAGATCAAATTAATTTGGCTACCGCTGTGGGAGGGGTAGAGCTAGGGATTCAGCTCCTGGCCCCCAGCTCAGGCGGCAACAGGGCCAACAGGAGTCTAGGTAATCATGTTTCCTTCAGTCCAGCGTACCTCAAAGTATTGGGCGATGGAGACAGAATGCCTAGGGTGCTTGCTAAAAAAAGCAAATTCTCAGGCCTTTCCCAGGTCAGTAGATTCAGCATCTTTCAGTGACAGGACCCATGAACTTTTATAGTCGTAACAGCTCCCAGCTGATGCTTGTTGTCGACTCAAGCTGCCGTAACAAAATGCCGCAGACTGGATAGTTTAAACAGCAGAAATTTATTTTCTCACAGCTTCGGAGTCTGGAAATACCATGGTTAAAGTTCCATTCGGTTCAGTCTCTGGTGCGGGTTCTCTTCCTGGCTTGCAGATGTCCACCTTGTCCGTGTGTCCTCACACGGTGGAGAAAAAGCGCTGGTGTTCCCCTCTCTCTCTCTTTTTAAATTTATTTATTTGACAGAGAGATCACAAGTAGGCATAGAGGGAGGAAGAGAGGGGGGGGGAAGCAGGCTCCCCACTGAGCAGAGATCCTGATGCGGGGCTCGATCCCAGGACCCTGAGATTATGACCTGAGCTGAAGGCAGAGGCTTAACCCACTGAGCCACCCAGGCACCCCTACTCCTCCTCTTTTTATAAGGGCACCCGTTCTATTGAATCTTATGATCTCATTTAACCTTAATTACCTCTTTAAATGCCTTAGCTCCAATAGAGTCCATGGGGGTTAGGGCTTCAACATATGAATTTTGGAGGGACGCAGTTCAGTCCATAGCTCCTATGTTCACTGAGTTTTGAGGACCACTGCTCTATTCTAACTAATAAAGAAGCAGCACTATCAGTGATGGCTTCTCATATAGGCCTTTTTATTCCTTAGTCTGAACCCAGAGGAAGAGCCAGAGAAATTTGGAATTTTCAGCATCCCTGTTGCCTTACAGATTAGTGTTATTCAGTAAAACGTATTGGGGGTGACAAATGCAAATCACATATATAACTAATCGTTTTTTAGAAGCCATGTTGAAAGAAAAAGCAAAAATAAAGGTAAAAATTTTAGTAATTAGTTTAATATATCCTAATATTATAACCCAACATAAAATAAATATAAAAGGCTATTAATAAGATACTTCACAATTTTTTGTACTAAATCTTTGAAGTCCTACTTTATTATTTTACTTACCGCACATCTCAGTTCAAATTAGCCAGATTTCAAATGCCCAGGGCCTACCTGTGGCTATCGGCTACCGTACTGAACAATCTGTGCTAGATTACTACAGCCTTCTATTCAGGGCTGGAGGAGGCAAAACAGACGAGGTGTGTTGTGAACATGCTGTGCAGTAGCAACATTTCTAAGAAAGTCTTTATGATTATGATTAGCCCTGAAATGTTTCTGTGAACATGACTCTCCTCTAAGCAGCAGCTTAAGATCTTAAGATGTCAAGTTTCAGCAGAGAGCAGAACCGACGGCTCATCCTAGCAGTTGAAGAAATTGTCACCGTTCAGTGTTTTGTTTCCCATTGACATAAGAAATCTCATGCTGCCAGAGCTGGTGACTGAGTCGGTCAGGTGATGGTTGGCCCTTCCAACCCTGGTCAGGTGATGGTTGGCCCTTCCATGAAAATTGAGCTGCATTTGATTTATCGCCCTCGATAGTCACTTCTCACCTCCACTGAACCTTGCCTGAGACCACTGTTGATGCCACTTCAAAGGATCAGACCTGGATTTCATCTGTGAAGAGTGTAGTAGTCCTAAAGCAGTCTCCTTCAAACAAAGAAGCATCTGCAGTCAGTGTTGGGGGTGGGGAGAGCATATGGAGGAATTTCTTGAACTTTATGTCTTGAAGGAAGTCTTATGCTAACTGTGAGGTTAACTTCATCCATATCCCACAAGGCCGAGGGGCTCTGGCGCTATGAGCAGTTATTGGTGCTAGGATGTGTCACGGGACCCACTAGAGTCCAGGTGCTTCCAGTTACTTTAAAGACAACAAATCTTGTCTTGTTGGAGGAAACTGGCGGTGTTTGGCTGGAAAAGAGAAAGTTAGGTGGGGGAAGGCAGATACATGACAGCTTTGGGAAGAGGAATTACTCATTTTGTATAGTCGAAAAGGACAAAGTTAGAACGCATTTTTAGCTCAAACTAAAGAACACATTTTTTTTTAAAGATTTTATTTATTTATTTGACAGAGAGATCACAAGTAGGCAGAGAGGCAGGCAGAGAGAGAGGAAGGGAAGCAGGCTCCCTGCTGAGCAGAGAGCCCTATGTGGGGCTCCATCCCAGGACCCTGGGACCATGACCTGAGCCAAAGGCAGACGCTTTAACCCACTGAGCCACCCAGGCGCCCCTAAAGAACACATTTTTAATGAGATTGTGACATCATTAATAAGACGTCAGACTCTGTTTCCCTAAGGAAACATTTATCGAGTACCTCTTTTAGGTGAAGCACTGTCACTTATTTCATTTAAATTTCACAACATTCCTGCAAGGTAGGTCTTAGGACCTCATTCTAAATGTGGTGTTTCCCTGCAGCCAGGCCTGATGACAAGGAGAGGAAGCCCTTTGCCCTGTTGCTGGGAGAGGCTGAGTACTCAGCTTTCCCAGCAGGCTCTGCACCCCAGACAGGAAATCAAATGTAAATGTCACTTACTTTCTGCGCTGGATTGGGAAAGAGAAAACTTGTGTGTTCTGGACAGTGGAACTTGAATTTAACATGAGAAAAACATTAAAACAATTAGTACAAAGTTATGAAAGGTTTTTATTTAAACCAGTACTTTCCATTCTCACTGATAATGTGTGTCATGTTGGAGTTTAAATTCTCTTCTCTATGTGCATTATAGAGCTTTTTCTAGCCTGTACAATTTGTGTGTCCATAATCACTTTTTTGGTTGAGCTATATCTTGTAGTGTCCATGAAAGAATATGTTCACAATGCAGTTCTAAAGTGGATGTTAGTGTTTTTTATGTCCTACCAGCAGAATGGGTTATGGCTAGAGCTCCCTCCTAGCTCTTGTGGCAGGAAGTTGATATAAATATCTGTATGTGATACAAATATATAAAAAATTAAGTAGCTAATATTATCAAGTACTTACTATGTGACAGGCATTGTTCTAAGGGCTCTGGGTCTCAACTCATTGTTTCTGACTTATCTCCCATAATGTAGATACTGTTAGTACCCCCACTTTATAGAAGAGGAAACTGAGGTGCAGAGAGGTTACATACTTGCCCAGAGTCACACAAGTAGTAAGTGGCAGTCAGGATTCAAACCAGCTATTCTAACCCAAGAAACTGTAATCACAACAGCTATCTTGTCTCTTGCATGGCATAGCACCATTTTCCTCCTGCTCTAGCAGAGAACAAGCACACTAGTAAGGCCCTAGTAGAGACTAGACTTGCACCGTCCAGTGTGCTCACCTCCTGTGACTCATGGAGCGCTTGAAATGAGGCCGGTGCAACCTGTGATGTACTATAAGAATAAAGCGCATATTAGATTTTGAGGATGTCTTATAAGAAAAAGAATGAGGGGCACCTGGGTCTTAGTCCTTAAACATCGGACTCTTGATTTCCCCTCAGGTCATGATCTCAGGGTGCTGGGCATGGAGCCTGCTTGGGAGTCTCTCTCTTGCCTGCTCCCTCTGTCCCTCCTCCCTCTCTCCTTACCAAAAAAAAAAAAAAAAAAAAAAAAAAGAATGCTAAACATCTCTTGTAATTATTTCTTATTGATTAAATGTTGAAATAATTTAGGAATATTGGGCTAAATAAAATCTCTTGTTAAAATGCATTTCACCATTTGTTTTTAACTTTTTAAAGTATGGCTTCCAAAGAATTTAACACATATGGCTTGCCTTTGTGACTAGCGTTCCTATTGGACAGCACTGGCCTTGACATTCGCTTATTGTTCACTTGTACGTTCCTGTGTCTTGGCACCCATGAGGCACAAACGATGGAATCTAGCAGTCAACAAGACAGGTTTGGCATCTGTTCTCATGTAGCTCAGTATTCTGGAAAGTCTGGTGGGCTGGGGGTGGGAATGGACTCCCTAAGAAGTAATTACCTAAGTAGTTAATTAATTACCATCATTACTATTAAATAGGAGAAGGGGTTTGCTATGAAAGAATACACCTAACCCTTGGATGCCATGTAATGAATATTATCCATTCAGTAAATATTTGTTGAGTGAAAGATTGAATCTGGGGGATTAAGGAGCCTTTCCTGAGGCCAAAACAGCCCGACAGAGTTCCAAGGAAGGAGGAGAGCAGAGAAATATTGGGAGCTTCTGCTGTGAGCACAGGCCCTGCAGGGTCGGGTGGCTTTGACTGGTCCTCCCCTTGTGACAGGAACAGTCGACTCTGGGCCAATTTCATGGCATAGCCGAGCCCACGTGTTTTGTGTGGTGAGCAGACCTGTGGGGAACTGTGCTTGTTGGCGTGGAGAGGAGTGAGCCACTGGAGGCATTTCAGGGAGCTGGGCAGGATGGAGGCACCTTTGTGTCCCTCCAGCAGCGGGCAGCTCTAGGACCTCAGTTTCTTCCACGTGGTGATGGCTTCGTGGCTTCCTCTCCTGTTCTTCTGCGCCCTCACGGCTAGTTTTGCCTCCGCAGCATTTCCCTTTCCTGAGCGATCCATTGGACAGGTTTTTATTTTGTTGTTGTTGCTGCCCAGTATAAATGAGACCTCCAGTAGGGAGAATGACTTTTAAATCTTTTGTGATCCTGGAGTACAAAATGTTCCCAATTTCTTCCCCTGAGCAGTTTCCATTTCTGTGGCAAGCAACAAAAGAGTGCTTATTCTTGTTGATAACAGTGTAGCTTCCAGGAGAGGAGGGGGAGGAGGGTGAGCCTGTGCTGGGGGGATGGGGGCTGTCACTTGCCCAGCGGAGGAGAGAGTGGGGAGCAGAGCTGGGGACAGAGGGCAGCTCT
Source organism: Enhydra lutris kenyoni (assembly GCF_002288905.1). Classification (NCBI taxonomy): domain Eukaryota; kingdom Metazoa; phylum Chordata; class Mammalia; order Carnivora; family Mustelidae; genus Enhydra; species Enhydra lutris. The sequence goes on from NW_019154088.1 coordinate 52,321,636, forward strand.
GGGCAGCTTGGGAGGAATGCTGGGCACTTGGCCTTGGGCTTCAGGCTGTGTGGAGCCTCACTCCTGTGCAGCCCCTGGGGAGGTGATTCTTGGCTGAGTCTCCTTCAGTTTTCTGCACACCTGATCCTGGGTTGCCAAGTTACCCAATGAGCCAGAAAACAATAAAACCACCATTAACCCAGCTGGGGGTGATTTTGTTGGGGTTCTGAGCCTGTATTTCTTGCCAGGATCTTACGTTGGGCTGGAACACAAAAGAGGGCTATCCCAGGGTGGGTAACAGTTTCAACAGGGAAATTAAGCCCAGTGCCCTGAACGAACTGGGCACCCAACAAATATTTCTTAAACCAACAAATAAGAATTTGCAGGAAGGAATACCATTTTAGTTAATTTGCCACACGTGTACTATCTGGGTGGGAAGTCAAGCCAGCAAAGTATTATGATGTGGTTTGGTAAACACTGTGTAGCTTTATTCTTATTGTCATGAAAACCCAGCTGGGTCTCAGTTGCACTTATCGTTTCTGATGTCTCTTCTTCTTCTTCTTCTTCTTTTTTTTTTTTTTAAGATTTTATTTATTTATTTGACAGAGATCACAAGTAGGCAGAGACGAAGGCAGAGAGAGAGGAAGGGAAGCAGGCTCCCTGCTGAGCAGAGAGCCCGATGAGGGGCTCTATCCCAGGACTCTGGGATCATGACCTGAGCCGAAGGCAGAGGCTTTAACCCACTGAGTCACCCAGGCACCCCCTTTTTTTTTTTTTTTAAGGATTTTATTTATTTATTTGATAGAGACACAGCGAGAGAGGGAACACAAGCAGGGGGAGTGGGAGAGAGAGAAGCAGGTTTCCAACTGAGCCCGATGTGGGGCTCCATCCCAGGACACTGAGATCATGACCTGAGCCGAAAGCAGGGGCTTAACCCACTGAGCCACCCAGGTGCCCCTCTGAAGTCTCTTCTTGCTCAGATTCTGTGATTCTTTGAAAGGTGCTTGGACCAGGGACAGGATTCCAGTCTGAAGGAGGGTGATCTTCGGGCTTTGTGTCTCCTAGTGGTGACTATGTCTTCTTTGCTGTAGGGCATTTTGACTTCACGGCTGTTTCTGGGGCAGGATAATTCTTTGTAGTGGGGCTGCCCTGTGCCTTGTAGAATGTTCAGCAGCATCACTGGCCTCCTAGATGCCAGGAGCACCTCCCCATCTGACCCAAGTGATGAAAAGCAAGCCGCTTCCTGACGTTGTCTGGTGCTGCCTGGGAGGCCAGTCTGCCTCTGCCTGAGAGCCTTTGTCCCATGGGAACAAGGAGACAGCCCTGCAGACGGTGTGGGAAAGCCCACTCTGCGAAAAGCGGTTTTTGCTGGAATCTCTCATACAGCATGTAGGTTTGTGGATTTATCTTCCCAAAACATTTTATTTAGTGCACATTAAAGTGGACCTTTCTTAGTGCTCACTGCAGCAGAGGGTGGAGGGGTGGAGGGCCCCCAGAGCACAGCGAGGTTCTAGGGATAGATAACAACGTGGGCGATGTCTGCCCATGAAGTCATCCTTCTGTCCATACTTCCTCCTCTGTTCCTTGTGTATGGTTGTGGTTCTAGACCCTGAATGTACACTAGAAGCATCTGGGAGGCTTCTCCAAAAATACCATGCCAGGCGCCATGGCCAGGATCCTGACCGACCGTCTGTATCAGCTGTGAAGTCGGGGCGGGGAGCCTTTGGTGTGGCAAGGAACATGGCTTTGGGACACTCTGGGCTTCAGTCTCAGTGGGCCAAACTTCTCTGAGTTAATTGTTGAGCAAACTGGGGATAATTACAGCTTTCTTGTGTGGTGGCAGGTAAAGGAGGTAATATTTGAAGGAAGGTCTTATTGTGAGGGGTGTAATAAGTGCTCAGTGAATGCCCTTTCCTTTCTGCCCTGTTTTTCCTGATCTACTTCCTCTCTCCCTGTCACTTCCCCACCAGGGTCCCAGCCAGTCTCAGGCCAGCGTGGGATCTCTTTGTGGCTGACGAGGTGAGGTTGGCTCACTCACAGGGGCGCCACGTAAGCTCCTTGCACCTGGAAAGCAGCAGTTTCTGCACAGTTTTGAGGCACAAGGCCACGGCAGGGCTCCGAGGGTTCTCCCGGTGTATCCCCAGAGAAGAAGATCAGAGGGGCCCGCAGTGAACTGCCAGGCAGGACCAGGGAAATGCATGTCTGGCCAGGAGTCTGTCTTGATCACAGCCTATTTTTGTTTGTGTTTGAATGGGGAGGTGGGGGCTGCGACATAAGTCCAAGTCAACAGAAGCTGTTGTGAAAAGGAGAGGGGCCATTCATTCTTTCCTTCATTTACCCGTTTAAGTTCTTGCCTTTTTAAAGGCCCCCAGAATTGGAACGATGCCTTGGTTATGTTGAACTCGAAGGTGATACATACCCTTGGAAGGAATGTTCTTGTGTATGTCCCCTGGTCCTCCTGGAGGCTACTGACAGCCACAATGTTTAATCAAGAGCCAGGGTTCCCTGTGAACCTATCTGTGCCTGGGCTTTAGAAAACCCCACCATTTCATCAGGCAGAAATTAGTAGGCACAGATGTATTAGCTGGGCGTTGAAGTACCCTTGTAAATAAGTACAAAAGTTATACCCTCACCAAATTATTTCCCCCATTAATTGTCTTCCCTTGGAATGCACTGCTTATAAAAATATGAGATAGATGTTTTTCAGTGGTTTGCCAGAAAAAGCCAACTCTGGGCAGGTGATTTGTAACCAGAAGCTCTGGGTAGACTTTTTGAACCTAAGAAATCTATTATGGACATTTCACTAGACCAGTGGTTCTCAACCAGGGGTGATTTTGTCCCTCAGGCAACATTTGGAGTTGCCTGGGTATAATTTTTCATTGTCACAACTAGGGAGGGTGCTACCAACATCCAGAGAGTAGAGGCCATGATGCTGCCAACCATCCCATAAGGCACAGAACAGGCCTCTCCAACAGAGAATTATCTAGTTCCACATGTCAGTAGCATTGAGGTTGAGAAACCCTGTGTTACAGAAACCAGCGTCCAGCACTGGCCCTGCCCTGGCATGGGGATGTGAGGTCCAGCTGTCTCTCTGCACCCAAAGTCCAGCTCTCGCCTGTTGAAACATCTTGCTCAGTTTGGTGATGGTCGTGGTTAGATCTGGACACACTGTGGCCAAACAGTGATGGTGACAACTGTATTCATGACTGTTTCATTAATACCTGCTCTGTGCCCAAGCTGGGCCCTTCACAGATGTTATCTTCCCACCCTCGCAGTAGTCCTGGGTCATGGAGATGAGCGAGCGGAGCCTCAGACAAGGGAAATTGCCTGGCCAAGGCCACACAGTCCTAGGTAAAGGAGTCAGGGTCTGTACCCAGGCCTTTTCCTTCCAGAGCTGGGGTTGCTTGTTCCTGAGAAAACCAAGGGGCATGGCAGGGGTTAAGCCATTCTTTTATTTTTTTCATTCAGCGTTGGCATAGATTTTTGAACAGTTGGTTTTCCCTTCCTTTAGGTAGCCTGTAGTTGAACTAAATTTTCACCTTTGTAAATTTTTAAGTCTACCTGGATTCCTTCTTATGAGTAGTGATTTTGTCTAGTACTCTATCATAAGTAACAGCAGTATGATGCCACACAAGGGGTAGGGTGACTTGCTTGAACTTCTCAGTATGCGGGCCAGCTGAGGAAAGTGGGCTACAAGTGTTCCTTGGTTTTGTCTGGATGCCTCCAGATGTTCCTTATCTGGCCAGGATGAACTTCTCCTGTGTACATCAGCTGTGGGGGGGTGGGCAGAAGCTCAGGGACCCTCCTTACCCGCTCCAGGCTGTCCCTGTCTGGTGTCTGAGAAGATTTGATGCCCGTGCAGCCTCTGTGACTCTGAGACCCCCCCTAGGCAGCAACTGGGGGGTCAGCTGGTGCCCTGGGCGCGCAGGTACCGGACCGTACATTTGGTCCTAAAGTTCCAACAAGTAGGCTTGTTCCACGGCCGCTTTGGGACTCAGTTTCTATATCTGAAAACGAGGAGACATGCTCTTTGCAACTCTGTGTTTTTCTATCTCTGTAATCCTGTGGTTCCAGGCTGAGAGAAGTTTGAGTTCCAATCTAAGGAGCAGGACTGGAGGTAAAAAGTCCAGGGAGATGGTCAGTTTGCCAGCTGAGAACGGAGGCAAAACTTCAAACTAGGGCTCCCATGGTTTGACTTCAGTGAACTTCTGTGACCTCTGCAACTTCCCACATTTGTTAGTCTGCTTTCTCTGTATTGATTAGCAGAAAACCCTGAAAGTGGGGTGTGAACAGAGAGGAAAGAGACAGACTATTTCTGGAACCCTTAAAGACACTGTCCCTTAGACCTCCTCAGAGTATCTCTCTTCTGAAGACAGCCTGAGAAAACTTTCTCTGGTTCTTCTAGCTAAATACTCCTGAGCAAAAGCCCTCTCTTCTTCCTCCTCCACCTTGTGCTCAGAGACTTTGGTCTGGCCCCCAGTATCTCCTTCACAGAGACAGAGAATCTGCCCCATTCACAGGCCCTGTCATGCAGGCAAGTATGGCCTGAATCCTGCTGACAGTTTGGGGCTATCCCTCACCTGGAAGGAGGCTCTGAGGGGTATCTACCAGTGATCGAGGCCTGTCAGATTCCCTCTCTGGGGAAAATTTGAATTAGGAGTCATAGGGAACAGAGAAGTTTCAGCTAAAACATCCTATCAGCCCAGGGGCTGAGATGGACATAAAGGTGAACAGTCTGTTTTCCGGGTGAAGAAATTTAAAGATGAAAGATGCTCAGTAAGGGTTCAGATTTGCATTTGGTAGAACCTGGGAAGTCTGGATATGCCATTTCCTGCCCTGATATCCAGTGTGCTGGCGGCTTGGGGTTAGATGAAACAAGGGAGGCACCTGCCCCTGCACTTTATGCGAAGAGGCACAGCTGTTAGAGAAGTCTCCAGCAGTATTGGTTTTCTGACTTGCTCTTTGCTTGAAAGTCTCCTAGTACAAGTGGGAATTTGGATTTCACGAAGAACAGTGCAGGTGTAAAATCCACTCTTGAAAGCCCAGCTTGGAGCAGGCCTTAGGCAAGGTTGTAATGTCTGTGAAGTTGCCTTCTAGTTCCGCGAAGGCCTTTCTTTCTCTGTTCTCCCATTTATTCCCCTAGCTCCACAGCTACTTATTACAAATTTTCCCAAAGTAGGAAAGTAAAAAGTGACTGTTAACACATTATTAAGTGAAAGAAGTCAGTCTGAGAGGGCTCCATGTTATCTGATCAACTCTGTGACGTTCTGGAAAAGGCAAAACTATGGAGATAGAAAAAGATCGGTGGTTACCAGGAGTTGGGGGGCAAAGGGGAGAGAAGAACAGGCAGAGCACAGAGGGTTTTTAGGGCAGTGAAAATACTCTGTGTGATACTGTAAAGATGGATATGTGCCCTTATACATTTGTCCAAACCCATAAAATGTATAACACCAAGAGTGAACCTCAAGTCAACAGTGTCCTTTGGATGGTAACGATGTATCCATATGGGTAACGATGTATCCATATGGGTTCATCTGTTGTAACAAATGTTCTGGTCTGTGAGGGACTTAGATTACTGGGGGAGACTGTGCATATGTGGGGGTAGAGGATATCGGGGAAATCTCTAGACCTTCCTCTCAATTTTGCTGTAAACTTTAAACTGCTTTTTAAAAAAAGTCTTAAAAATAACCCAGCCAAGCAAAAACAAACAAAATGACTATTAAGACAGAGTGTTCCTTATATGCCTAGATAATTTTGCCTTTTGAAGGTATATACCTTTTAAACCAAAAAAAGAGTTGCAATTGTTTATCAGAAAAAAACTGCATCACAGTAAAAATAGTATTCAGCCACTTCCCTGTACCTGGCAACTGTGGTCAACATTATTGCTTCCTAATTCATCAGGATTCCACACCATATTCTCCTTCTTGCTAGCAGAGGCTCCACGTCCGGTTACCCTCTCCCCGCCATGTGCTCCAGGATGGGGCATGTGCTCGGTATGGGGAGATGCATATTCCTTAGGTCTAAGCTGATTGTGCTCCCTGGATTCTTGTTGCCGGAAATTCATTTAGCTATGGGAATACAATGCACACCTGGTCAGTGAGATATAAAGGAGCTTTTAGGAAAGGTTTCTTCCTTGATGTAAAGATTTTTTCAGAGGAGACTCTGCCTCTCCACTCTTCCACTGGTCATGGTTGCTCGAAGCAGTGTTGTTTGGAGTGCCTTCTACCATGTAGCGTCCACTGGGGAGACACACTGCTGATGGCACAGCAGAATGGTGGAGAGCATGAAGGCTCGATGACATGAAAAACTGCTCAACTAGTGACGCCTGGGTCACTCAGTTGGTTAAGTGGCTGCCTCTGGCTCAGGTCATGATCCCAGGGTCCTGGGATGGAGCCCTGTGTCAGGTTTCCTGCATGGTAGGGAGCCTGCTTCTCCCTCTCACCTTCCTCTGCTTGTTCTCTCTCTTTCTCTCTCTCTCTCTCTCTCTCTGTGTGTGTGTGTGTGTGTGTGTGTGTCAAATAAATAAAATCTTAAAGCAAAACAAAACTGTTCAACCTTGGAACAGCCCCAATTCTGAACTTATTCCTTATTTTATTATGATACTATTATTTGGGTCTTAGTTATTTAAAGCTGAAAGCATCCTAATGAATGCTGTGCTAAATGCTTTATGTAGAGCATCTCAAATGATTCTCACAACTTTATATTGATGAGAAAATGGTGGCTTAGCGAGTTAAATAGCTTTCTGCAAATGACACAAGCAGCAACTGGGACCTCATATCTAGACACCTACTTTCAAAGAGCTGGCTCTCACCCATTACGGGAAAAAAACTGTCTCTTCCTTCTACCTTCCTCTGCGACCTTAAGTCAGGGTCTTATTCCTACTGAGTTTCAAGTTTCTCGTCTGTGAAGAAAGACAGCACTGGATCGCCTCAGTTGTCCTCCCCAGCTCTGAAACTGTAGGAATACACTTCCAAATCTAAAATTCTTGGTCTCCAGCCCACGTTGTGTAAGAATGGGGGTCGTATTATGCTAGCTTCTTGAATACAGGTGGAAAAAATCCAACTCTGGATGACATAAGCAGCAAAGGAGTTTGTTGTAACATTCCAAGTGGATCCAAGTCATGGGCTTGGAGTAGCCTGATGAGGAAGTCACTGGTGCCACACTTAAGGCTGGCCACCGGTCCTGCAGCCAGCCCCAGTGCCACCACCTTGTTGGACACAGGAGGCCCTTGCCCGTGGTCTCAGAATGAATCCTAGACTATTCTGAGATTCTTCACTCCAGGGGAAAAACTGCAGATGGTGGCAGTTAGGTCTTATGGACTTAAATTGTGTATCTTGGTTGCCCGGGGCTGGGATCCATGCTCAGGTGGGGTTCCCTAAGAAGCAACCCCAAAACAGGTTTTAAGATCCTGGTGGTTTGTTTGGGCCAGTGGCTCAAGAAAACCTTGGTAGGTGAGTGGGAAAGTCAGGCAGGGAAGGGAATGTATCACTGAAGTTTGTGTTACCAAGCAAGTTATCTCTGTGGGCAATTCGAGCTTAACCCCGCTGGGGAGTTCTGGGATACAGTGTAGACCATGCTCTCGAAGTTATCCCACTGATGGACAAAGGAGCTAGGGTGTTTCCCCATCAGTTCTTGCTGGACACTGGTTGAGGGCTGCTGCAGGGTAGGAAGTGCACTGCACCTTCCCTGGCGCTCCCTGCTTGTCCTGCGTCCTGCATGAGCACTGCAGGGTCAGAGAAAGCCCGAAGGCAGTGATCTGCCATTGGAATCTTGACGGGGTACAAGCGCCTGGCATTTGCTGCCTCTCACCAATATTTCCACAAACCTAGGAAGGAAGTTCAGAAGCTAGACAGCTCATACTATCAGGATCTGTCATGGGGTCCTTGTGAAGTCATGTCGGATAGGCAGCCACACTGTGTGTGTTGGGGGGGGTGGGGGACCCACATACACTGGGTCCTCTGGGCGCCACCAGCCACTGAGGTCAGGCCCACTTGTAAGAAGTGCAGCCAGTGCAGGCTTCCTGCGTGTCATTTCATCTTTGACATCACCGTAGGCTTTTCGAGGGGAAATACCATCTTTGACATTTTTTTTTACCACCCTCTCTCACCGGTTGCATTCTTTGCAATGCTAGGCACATAGCAGCCACTAATATGTTTGAAAATTAAATTCAGTGTTTTTCTAAATACTCTTATTAGTAGTCTATGTAGATTGATGGAAAACTGGAATCATAACTATGTGGAAGGACCCTATGAGTCATGTATAACATGCCCTTTCTACCCCAGAACCCCTGCTGTAGTGTTTCCTTCATAACTGATAGTCACGCTCATACCCTGGCTTTCGGGGCCGGTTGTGGTGGCGCAGTGGAGTGTGGCCCTGCAGTCAGCCTGCCTGCTTTTGAGTCGTGGCTGAGCCTTTTATTCCATATGTGGCCTTGGACAAATTAGGTCCTGTTCTGGAGCCTTATGGTAATGTCTCCTTACGTAGAGTTGGAAAGATTGAATGGAAAATTCAGACATAAATAACAATACATACACACATAACATATGTACACAAAGATATCTATGTCTGTATTTACTAGATAATGTTATTTAGCACCGAGTCAGCAAATAACAGACGTGTTGGAGCAGCTGTTACTGCTATTCCAGAAGCAGGTTATTCCGTCTCCAAGATGGACTTCTTCATCTGGGAGCAGCTGCTACGGTCAGCAAGTACCTCAGATCTTCTGTGCTCTACCTTCCATGCAAGGGTTCTATATTGAAACTAAATTATAAATTCCTTCTCCCAAAGGAGTGATTTTTAAACATGTGTTGATCTTGTTTTGCCTTCTCAAACTAGAGAGGGGAATTCTTTTTCATTTGCATGATTTGCTCTCAATGAGAGAAGCGCATCATCTCTCCTATGTCAGTATTTCCCAAAGTGTCTTCCGAAAACTCTACTCTCAGAGGAAAAATCCTCTCCTTCAAGTCACAATGCCCATTCGTACATTAAAGCTTCTAAGAAGTCCTACAATAAATCGTTCCCCAAGTTAAGTTGACATGGAATCTTTTCACCATGTCACATTTATTAATATCCCTGAAATTTCCTGGCTCAGGTTTTGATTTGTTTGACCTCTTTTCTGCAAGGTTTTTGGTATTGGGTACCAGCCAATACTACAGATACTGAAAATAAGTGCTTTATTTTCCCAAAAAAATAATTGAATAAAATTTTGCAATCATAAACTTCTTCATCTCTTCCTTTTGCTCTTTTCAGAAGGACGTTTTTCACTGTCTGCAAAACTGGGAAGACACGGAGGGGAAAGCAGAAGAGCCTGCTCCCTCTGCACTGCTCCCCACTCTCCTCTCACCAGTGAGGCTACTCCTGCTTCTACCAGGGCAGCAGATCAAGGGAGAGTTCTGCATGGAGAAAACTTGCTGCCCTTTTTTCCCCCACTGGCCTTGGTGGGGAGGGGTTCCCACTAGTGAGCATGAAAAATTGAACCTGAAAAGGCAGGCATGCTTTCTCTAGAACCTTCTCTCCAAACTCATCCTGATGCTCCTAAGAACCGGCTCTGAAGGATGTCTGCTCCACTCACGAAATGAGTGCGTAGGCTCCTCACCCAAAGCTGAAAGTGGAGAAAAAGGTCATTTCATGATTTGAATGACAATGGCTCTTCCTTATTGTTTCTGCCCTCATAAAGGCAGGCCACACTCCTTTCGCAGGCCGGCTGGGTAATTAGGTTTGAGGGACATTGCCTGGGAGAAGCCCCTAGCCACAGGATCTCAGCGCTGGATCGTCAAGCCCAGACTTTCCACCTTACAGATGAAGCAGTTATGGTCCAGAGAGGCTAAATGTTTTAACCCAAGTCATACCACAGAGATAGCTTCTTTCTCCTGCTCTAATGATACCTTTTCTTTCTTTCTTTTTTTTTGCTTTCCTTTCTGCTCTTTCCTTGTGTGTTGTGGGGTGGAGTAGAGACATACAGCTTCACAACTCCTGATTTTTACCTTTCCCATTTGCAGCCAAGAAGAATATTGCTGGGTTTAAGGTCTTTCTTATTCATTCAGTAAATATTTATGTAAGTGCTTACTGGGTGTCAGAAGTTGGGCCAAGACATTCTTCCGCTGTGTCTCTTAAAAAAACATGATTTATTTCCTTCTGAAGCAGGTAGATTGAGGCCCTAGGCCAGTTGCTGTATGCACCCAAAATTGCTGTTTTGTGTTTTCTGGTTCTTGGCTCCAAACACTTTGGCCCCCATCACTGAAGAACCCCACTGGTGTCTCCAGCTCTTGGCTTCCCGTGAACCGATTCAGTTCAGGTCTGAGTCCTGAGGCTTGGAGTTTTACAGATTGGCCTGCAGGGTCTCTCCTTGCAGGGGACAAGGAGCACTCCTCTTCCTTGAGGACTGGGGAAGTGTGGGTCTGAGGGTGGGGCCCTTGTGTCAGTTCCCCATCTCCACAGCATGAGGGCCCTGGCTGAGCTGATTGTGGGTGTTCTCCAAATCTGTCCAGACTCCCAGATGTGAGCAGACTGATGCCAGGAGGAAGGCAAGGGAAGGACAGTCCATGCTCTGGCTTGTGGGTGGTCAGTACCCTGCACTTGGGTCTTGCCCTGAGGTGTTAAGACTTAGATTCAACAGTTATTCCCTGAGTGCCCTCTCTATGCTGGTCACAAGTCTAGGTGCTTGCATACACCTGTAAATAAAACAGGCAAATGTCTCTGCCCTTGTGGAATTTTCATTGGAACACAGAATGTACATATGAGTGTGGAATGCTCTCGTGAGTGTGGATACACGTATGAATGTGGACACACATATTCACATGAACGTAGAATGTATACACACACGTGGGATGTCCCCATGAATGTGGAATGTACATGTACACATGGAATGTTCCAGTGAGTGTGCATGTACGTTTGGCAGCTTGCTGTGGACTCGCCGATATGATAACTCAGTCCAGAGAAAGAATGAGCCATAGGACAGGCCCCAAGGCTGCTTACCAGAATGGTGTAAGGGGGAGTCAGTGAGGGCTTCCAAAGGAATACTCTATTCACCTCCCCAGTTTTGCAGGGCCCTGACTTGTGCTGTGCTCTCAGCATTAAGCACTTGCCAGTGTCTTTCCTTTTAACTGAGAACTCTGTCCTAACTCTGTCCAGAGACTGTGTCCTGACAGTCTCCAGCTGCAGCAGGAGGGAGGACCAGCTCACCACAGCACCTTACCTTCGTCATTCCACCTATAGACGGGGCTCTGTGGTGACTGGGGTCAATGTGTCAGACTTGTTTCTGCCATCAGTATGATGAAAAGAGTCTGGAAGGATGCTCCTATAACATTCTAGATTTTGGAAATGTTCCAGACCAACATTTCTCTGCCCAATCCAGTCAGAAGACCAAAAAGGAAGCTGTTGCATTAGAGTCCAGATTTCTAAAGTGTGGTCTCTGGACCAGGAGCGTCAGCATCACGCATGTGTTAGTTATATCTGGTTGCTTAACAGACCACCCGCAGACTTAGTGGTGTGAAACAGCAAGTGCGTATTATCCCAGTTTCTCTGGATCAGGAGTCTGGTGTGGCTTAACTGGGAGCCCCAGGCTCCAGAGATCCTCAAGATCTCTCATGAGGTTGCAGCAAAGCTGTCTCTAGAGCCTGTAGTCTCAATTTGGGGGGAAGTCCACTTCTACAACTTACTTGTGCTTGTTGTTGGGCCTCAGACTTCGTCCACATGCGCCTCTTCTTAGGACTTTTCAGAACATGACAGCAGGCTTTCCCCAGGGCAGGTGGTCTAACAGAGAATGAGAAATCACACAAGATGGAAATCTGTATAAAACTTGAACTTGGAACTGGCATTCCACCATTCTGCCATATTCTGTGCTTTAGAAATGAATCAGTCAGTTCAGCTTACACCGAGAGGAGGTTTTTAAGCAGGGTGTGACTACCGGGAGGTAGGGACAATCGCATGCTGTGGGAGAGGCTGTTTATCGCCCCTGGGGACTTGTAGAATAGCAAATTGTCAGGCCCCATCCCAGACCTACTGTATCAAAGTCTGAGTGTGGGGCCCAAGAGTATGTGTTCTAATGAGCCTCCCAGGTGATTCTGATACATGCTAAGGTGGTAATCATTGTCTGAGAATACTGATTATTAAGTTCCCACTCGGACATGTCCTTTGGAGGACTAGCAACTCCCAAATTTCACAACCAAAGAAAAAGAGGGTTATATTTGGAAAGTTGATTTCAACTGACTATATAGTCTTATTTCAAGTTAGAATAAAGTAATACCTTTAGAAAAGGGGCTGGGCCAGTAACAGGAGTTAAAGGGCAGTAATAGGGACTGGTGAGGACTAGGGAAAAAGGGCAGGTGAAGGCCCTATTATATGGGGCAGCTGCTCTGTGTTCTCACTTGTGGCCAAATTGGTAATTGTTGCTACATCTTCACAGTTATTTATTTATTTATTTATTTATTTATTTATTTATTTGACAGAGAGAGATCACAGTAGACAGAGGCAGGCAGAGAGAGAGAGAGAGGGAAGCAGGCCCCCTGCTGAGCAGAGAGCCCGATGCGGGACTCGATCCCAGGACTCTGGGATCATGACCTGAGCCGAAGGCACCTGGGTGGCTCAGTGGGTTAAGCCACATCTTCACAGTTTTAAAGAAAATATTGAAATCTAGACTTTTAACTGAACATTCCCATTTACAAAATGTTTAACTAATGTAAAATATTTAAAGGCACTTTGTTGGCCCATTGAAACACACACACACACACACACACACACACACACTTGGGCAAAGTGCCTCTGGCAGAGGATCTGCAAAAGATATAGGTGGGAGCTTGTAGACTTGTCCTAGCAACATCGCTCGTTACTGGTTTAACATGAGAGCCATATCACAGTAGAAATAGAACAGAGGGACATATTGGGTATCTGTGGAATGTTATTGGGTAAAATAGTTCTGAAAAAATAACAGACTAAAAAAATTATTATTTGAGAGAGAGATAGAGAGAAGATGGGCAGAGAGAATCTCAAGCAGACTCCACACTGAGCTCAGAGCCTCACACGGGGCTCAGTCTTATGACCCTGAGATCATGACCTGAGCCAAAATCAAGAGTGGGATGCCCAGGGAAATACAAATCAAAACCAGAGTGAGATACCACCTCACACCAGTCAGAATGGCTAAAATTAACAAGTCAGGAAATGACAGGTGTTGGTGAGGATATGGAGAAAGGCGAGCCCTCCTACACTGTTGGTGGGAATGCAAGCTGGTGCAACCACTCTGGAAAACAGCATGGAGGTTCCTCAAAAAGTTGAAAATAGAGCTACCCTATGACCCAGCAATTGCGTTTCTGGGTGTTTACCCTAAAGATACAAATGTAGTGATCCAAAGAGGCACCTGCACCCCAGTGTTTATAGCAGCAATGTCCACAACAGCCAAACTATGTTAAGAACCCAGATGTCCATCAACAGATGAATGGATAAAGAAGATGTGAGATACACACACACACACACACACACACACACACACACACACACAATGGAATATTATGCAGCCATCAAAAGAAATGAAATCTTGCCATTAGGAACGATGTGGATAGAACTAGAGGGTATTATGCTAAGCAAAATAAGTCAGTCAGAGAAAGACAATTATCATATGATCTCTCTGGTATGAGGAATTCAAGAGCCAGGGCAGGAGGTGCAGTTCATGGGGGAAGGGAGGGAAAAATAAACAAGAGGAAACCAGAGAGGGAAACAAATATAAGAGACTCTTAATCTCAGGAAACAAACTGAGGGTTGCTGAAGGGGATGAGTGGCTGGGTGATGGACACTGGGGAGGGTATGTGCTATGGTGAGTGCTGTAAATTGTATAAGACTGATGAATCACAGACCTCTACCCTTAAACAAATAATACCTTATATGTTAATAATGAAAAAAGAAAGAGTTGGGTGCTTAACCAGCTGAGCCACCCAGATGCCCCAAAATAATGTAAACTTTTATCCTTACTTATTTAGTCACAAGTATAGTAATGTCACTTCTGTGAGTACTGACCTTTCAGGAAATGATGGAACTAAGTTTTGATGAGTTTTACATTAAAGAGTAAACAAATGGCCAAGTCTTCTCAAGGACTGTTTATTGAGGGTCAGGGTGTTTTCCTGTTTTCAAGAGGAGGAAGTAGACATTCACTGAGGTTCCTTTACAAACTGAAATCTCAAAGAAATCCTATTCTTGGACTGAGATAGTACTAACAGGTTAATCTACATGAGTAAAAGAGAAAGAATTATGTTAACTGGGAAATCAAGAGGTATTTAGGTTAGACACAAGGTAGTACTTAGAAAGTAAGAAGGCTTAAAGGCACTGGAACAACAGAGAGAAGTTCAAAGTTTGTTTGTTTGCTAATCTAGAGTTTCTAAAGGGAAGACTTAAAAGCTTTCTGCCTGACAATGCTCCTTAAACAGTCCTACTCAGAGAGGGGCGGGTGTAGGAGGCACTGTTGGGATCCTTTTTTATTCTGTGATTTTTCTTTGCACCTAGCAAACAAAGGACCCCCAATCTACTAACTCACCCAAATGATTTACCAGCTGTGTCTTCCCCTAGGAGGTAAACAGGCAATAAATAAATGAAATTCCTGTTCTTTATTACTTGACCCCCATAAATCATCATTCACTCTGGGTGAGCGCTTATCTTGAAGGCATCACAAAGTGTTTAAAATGCTGTCATCTCCTGTAGCATGAATGAAATAGAAGGAATGAGCAAAAATCCCAGTGATGATGTAGCTTCGTGCAAGGACAATTCCACAGGCAATAACGAATAAATTTCAGAAAAATGGGAGATCCTCTGTGTTTGTTGTATGCGCAAGTGTGTGTGTGTGTGTATGTGTGAGGGAAAGTGAGGATTCTTAGGCGGCTTCTCAGTTTTCCCCATTCTTTTCCAGACCTTTCCTAGGATTAGATTCACTTTTGGAACCTTAAGTCCTCACAGAGCAATGCCTAGGTAAAATTGTATGGGATATTACTTTCCATATTTGGTTACTTATGAAGTCTATTTTGATCTAAAAGCTGATTGTGCAGAAATAGGGGGCTTTTGTGTGGTGCTGGTGAGCGGGGGTGGGGGGGTGCCCTCCTGTCACCATGACAACAGCATTTCCATTAGCACAGGCTCCTCAGACCACATTACAGTCACATGGCCCAGAGGTACCCCTTTGAAGCCCTTGTAATCTTTTCCCTAAGCGTGATTGTTAACATCCTCTGAACATAATCATTAGCCATGTTCCGTAACAGATAATTACTTGCTGGAGTTAGCATTTTCTATTCCTGAGTGCTCTGTGGGATTCACAGAGGGCATGACCCGCTCTACTGTTACTTTACCTAACGGAGTAAAATAAAGCAATTTGGCTTCTTGAAACCTGGGAGAGTTTGTAATTCACACAAAAATATTGTGTTGACCTGGACGTCGTGTGTATCTGTCACGTGCCGCAGGGCATTCTGCATCCCTGTCTTTGCATACCCCTTGCAGGCAGCTTCCAAAACAACCTGGGCTCCCTTCTGTCTGTGTCTGCCCTTTTCCCCTTGATGTCTGCTCACTTATGGAACGTCTAGTGCCAGTTTGTTTTTATTTCAGATTTATTGCATTCACTTGCCAGAATATATGTCTTTTTTCCTGTTTATAGAAGTTTTCCCTAAACATTTCTCTTTATACCTAACATTATTCCTTAAGACTCCCAAGGCTTGTGTCATGACCCAGGGGAGTCATATTTCTCTCTTGGCTCTAGTTTGCCCAGGAAAGCCTCTCTTGCACAGGAGAGAGCCTCCTCTTCCAGGTTCCCTAACTGCATTTTATCTTTGGGGGAACACTCAAAACTTCAGGGGAGCTGGATGAAATGGATGTTAGAAAGAGAGCATGTGAGAGAAAAAGGGAAGAAAAAAGAAAACTCCAACCCCCAAGCCACTAACATCCTTCGAACGCTTTGATTAAAGCACTGTACTCTAGGGGACCTGGGGGGCTCAGTCTGCTTTCAGCTCAGGTTATGGTCCTGGGGTCCTGGGATAGAGCCCTGCATCAGGCTCACTGCTCAGCGGGGAGCCCACTTCTCCCTCTCCCTCTGCCTGCTTCTCCTCCTGCTTGTGCTCTCTTTTTCTCTGTCAAATAAGTAAATAAAATATTTTTTTAAAAAGCACTGTACTATATTACCCTATAGCTAGCTATACAGATAGGATGTGGAATCATTATGATGCTAAAGAATACTTAGGTGTTATTTTTTTTTTTGCCTCTTTTTTTTTTTTAAAGGTTTTATTTATTTATTTGACAGACAGAGATCACAAGCAGGCAGAGAGACAGGCAGAGAGAGAGGAAGGGAAGTAGGCTCCCCGCTGAGCAGAGAGCCCGACACAGGGCTCAATCCCAGGACCCTGAGATCATGACCTGAGCTGAAGGCAGAGGCTTAACCCACTGAGACACCCAGGCGCCCCCCCCCCTTTTTTAAGAGAGAGAGAGAGAGAGAGGCAGAGGGGTAGAGGGAGGGGGAGAGAGAATCTTAAGCAGGCTCCATGCCCAGCACAGAGCCTGACATGGGGCTTGATCTCACTACCCAAGATCATGACCTGAGCCAAAGTCAAGAGTCAGATGCTGCTTAACCAACTGAGCCACCCAGGTGCCTCAAGTGTTGTTGTTGTTGTTGTTGTTGTTTTAAAGAATTTCTTTATTATTTGACAGAGAGGGACACAGTGAGAGAGGGAACACAAGCAGGGGGAGTAGAAGAGGGAGAAGGAGGCTTCCCACTGAGCAGGATGCCTGATGAGGGGCTCGATCCCAGGACCCTGGGATCATGACCTGAGCCAAAGGCAGGCACTTAATGATTGAGCCACCCAGGTGCCCCTGCTTAGGTGTTTTAAATGGTACCTTGCTGAATACCTGGATCCTGAAGGTGAAACAATAACCTTTAGTAACCTAGGCCATGTCTCGAGGTGTAGGTTGGGACATGAAGAAGAATGTGGATCACACAACATGTTTACTTACTGCCCTGATGATCTTTGCTGATAAAATGGACTAAAATGAGTTTTTAGAGTTATATAGATACCATATCATCTGAACTCCAAATCGGGACCCATGGCAAAGCCTTAATACTGTGTGGGTGGTGGAATCCATATCTCCAAAGTCATGTGACTGACAAAAGTAGTCAAAACTCTACTCTGAAAGGGAAGAAGACCCAGAAGAGGCTGCAGAAGGTCAATCTGCTGGATGAGGGAATATGTGGTATCTTGGGGAGTGGCCCTCTGGTGCTGAATACATATGCATATACATGCATAACGTGTATATATATATGCATGTGTGGGCATGTGTGTGTGTGTATTATGTAACTAGAATTTTGTTTTAAATGAGCCCCTCAGGTCTTTAAGATAGCAGCTGACAAGACCACCTCTGTGTCTTCAATTTGCTTTTGGCTCCAGGTGCATTGATTCCTACAGCATTACAGCTCCCCTTTCTCTACCCTTCCCCTGAAAAGCCTAGAAAATGGGGCCAATTCCCAATTTGTACGGCACTCCAGGCAGAGCGTCTGTCATAACGAGCTCCCTTGTGATGCAGAAACCAATAAACCTCTGCCAGGAACACCCAAGAGTGAACCAAATTACACATTTCTCTCAATTGAGTATTGTTTTATTTAATATGCTCATACCTTTCTCATGGTAGGTGTAAAATTCTCATGTGTATGGGAAAAACATATTTGGGTCTGTGTGTGGAAACTTCTCTAACACTACCACAAGTAAAAGTTCTTCTGGGATGAGGCATTGAGACGGGGGCACTGAGACCCCGTCCAGTCATGTTTCTGAAGGCCGAAGGCGGAGGAAGTTCTCAACATACAGAATATAATTACCCAAATGGAAGGTAGCCAAGGGGCTGGAGTTAAGATTTCTTGTTCTTACACACAGTGGGGTATTTCAGGAACCTTCTTGTCATAACCAATTGCCAGAGATGAATGTGCTGGGGCAGGGAGACAACAGCTGGTAGTTTGGTCAGTCTATTGTTTTGCATTAATTTGACTTTTTTTTTGGTCAGAACCCAGGTGGTGCTGAATTCATTTAGATTCTCTCTGCCCGCCACATGTCAGTTCATAAATACCCTGATGCACTGTGGTATTAGTTCTGCGCTGTGGGATCGGGACCAACCAGTTGGATCGGGCGAACGTGGATGAGCTTTATTCATTGGCAGAATGAATAAACAGTCACTGTGACTTGAGCCAGTCAGAAGGCAGCTTATTCAGCACAGTTCAGTGCCCCAGGGATGAACTGGTCTAATCCTTGATGGGCTCAGCCCCACAGTAGTTGTGCCGTGCACCAGTCCGTGTGCTGGGGTGAAGGGGTGCTGCCACAGCTCTGCTCTGAGATCCAGCAGATAAACTGATGAAATCTGCATTAATCTCAGGGCCCAGTGCAAGTGCAGCCAGTGCCCTTGGAGATTGTAAGGAGGATCAGGGGCTTCGGTTTGGAGAAATAAATGCATTTCTGTCATTGCTGAAAGGGATCACTTGGTGACAGCGTTCTAGTACGTTGCAATTATCTTTTAATTAATGAGCACTGAGGAATAAATTCTGACCGAACCATGTGTATAAGCTATTCAGGTATGGGAGCCCATAGAAAGAGAGATGGAGTAACACACATGGGTTTTTCAGTTATAACACTCAACGTTATTGACTTCTGTCTGTCTGATCATTCCCTCTCCCTTTCCCTTGATGGGCTGCGCTCCCGTAAGGCACGTTGTTTCCAGCCTGAGGATTTTGCCTTTGCTATCCTCTGCCTGGAATGCTTTGTCCCCCAGATGTTTGCATGCCTGGCTCTCTCCTGTCACTCACATCTCCTCCCAGAGAGACCTCTGATCACCGCATAGTGTGGCTCCCGTTTCTTCACTCCGTATCACGTCCTCCTGTTGTGTTTCCTTCACCGCGCTTACTGCCATCTGAAATGCTTGCTGAAGAGGTTATTTGTAGCGTGGCTCCGCTGGATCCCAGGATCCCTGGCTCTCACACGGAGTCTAGCACACATTGGGTACTTAAATACCGTCGAGTGGATGAATTTCTCTGTGTCCTGTAACGGTTTTTGAAGAAGTCAGCGGATCTGTGGTTCATAGGAAACAAGGAACACTTCGCCAGAGGGCTGTACTGCTTTTACTCTAGACTCAGCCCCTACCCTACAGGATGCTTTTCAGCAAGTCACTCAACTTTTGGGGGCTAATTGACTATGTCGGGGCATCTCAGCTCTAAGTGTTTCCAGATGTTGGTGTTCGGTTGAGAGGGGAGCAGGTGGGGTCATGGGTATTTTCTGTGTTAGTCATTAGAGTTTTAACCTTGAAGGGGCTGCGTAGGCCATACCCTAGAAGTTTATCTTAGAATGATATGGCAAGGGGTACCTATTAGGGTACCAGCCCACAACTCATTTAATAGCATCCACATAGTTTAACAGATTTCCAGTCAAGATTCCCATACGCGAGTTTGGTTTTCTCTCTTTGGCAACCTGCGGCCCAAGGAGCACTTACAGGCCAGTAAAATTAGACTATTAGTAAATGTAAAAACTAACATGCACCATGGAGTAGTTTCTGCTAGATTCCCCCCGTGACCGCTTCCCCTCAGGGAGCTGGTATAGGGAGTTTAGGAAAGCTGTGGGGAGAAGCTGAGCTGTGAGAAGGAGCTGCAAAGGGCCCGGAGCTCCTCTGGCTCAGGGGTGGGCAGGAGTCTGCTCTTGGATCCTGTGCTGGTGACAGCCTTCTCCCCTTCTTCTCCCCAAACGTCTTCACACGCAGGACACCTGGAAAGCAGATTCATGAGATTGGATGGCTGCATCTTTCCCAGCTTTAAAAAGAACTGCACCTTAATGAGTTTTAAAAGGACCCCAGCGATTTGAAAAGCAGCAAAATACAAGTGGCAGCGTGCTGGTGTGGGAGTGCGGACCATAATCCCAAGGTTGGAGACTGGATGCCGTCCTGTGAAAGAAAGAAAAAAAAAATGAGGTGGCTAAACCAAAAACAAGAACAGGAAGATCAGCCCCCTATAAATTTTTCAGAGAAAATAAGATGTGAAATGCAATAGAAGTCTTGGAGCAATCTTTTTTTTTTCCAATAGAGACGACTTGTTCTGATGCGATTTTCTGATATTACAGCTTGTTTCTCTCTCAGCTCTCCAACCTGCCCCACCGCAGATACACACTAAAGGAGTAGGTTCTGTTTTTCTCCCAAAAAAGAAAACATGAAAAAAGTAACTCTTCAGAGGTGCTGTCTATTTCAAGAAAACTCTGCCTGGTGAAGAATTTTCCTGGGTGCTACATGAAAAATACAATTATCTTATTCTAGTCAGCCAACGCTCCTCAAGAAACTACTTTATTGGAGGGAAAACAATACTTTAAAAAATGTTTTGGTTCTAAAAAGGGATCCCTTTGACACTTCACCTATTATGGGGAAAAGGCAGAGTTTGACATTGATTCCTGTCCAAATAGGAGTTACATTTGAACGGTAGGAGGTAGACAACAACCAAACAAATGATGAGCACTTTGAAGGAAAATGAAACAGCTAAGAAGATAGAAAGGAGAGAAATTACCTTTTCTGATAAACTGATTGGGGGTCTCCTCTCAGAGGGGGTGGTGTTTGAGCAGATCTCTATGACATGAGGGAGCAAGCCATGTCAGTGTTTGGGAGAAGAGCATTCTAGGCTTCAGGCAACAAGACCAACCTGGTCAGAATAGGAAGAGTGGAATCGAGAATGAGGTTGGGACAAATAGTGTTATGAATAGCCATGGTGAGGACTTCACATTTTACTTCCATGTTGACTACTTGGGGGGACTCTGAGCAGAGAAGTAACAGAGTCTGACCTAAGTTTTAAAATAATTACTCTGAGTTCTGTGTGGAGAATAAAGGGTACTTAGAGTGGAATCAGGGACACTATTTAAGAATGTATTAGTTCAGGCAAGATAGCAGCTTGGAATAAGATGTTAGAAGTGAGTTAGTGAGAAATGATTATACTTGGAACGTATATTTAAAATAAAAGTAACGGGATTTATTGATAGATTATTTGTGTGGGATGGCAGAAAGACAGGAACTAATAATGAGTCCAAAATCCTTAGAAAGTGTAGGAATGGAAGAAAGGTTTTGCATTTCCAATGCACTGGATAAATACTGACAAAAGTGTAGGCAATGAGAATGTAGGTCTGGGTGCCTAGCATAGGTGTATTGTGGACCGTGGCCAGGAAAGGTTCACTGCTTTCCCTTTACATGCTAGTTCATTACCTTTTTGGCTTTGCCTGATCTTACCTTTCTGACTTTGTAAGGTTTTTTTGTGTTTTTTTTTTTTTTTTTTGCTTTTTTTGTTTGTTTTGTTTTTGTTTTAGATTTTGGTTTTTTTGGATGGGGTGTGGTGGGGTAGAATTTTGTATTTTTTTTTTAATTGAAATATAATTGACAGTAACACTGTATAAGAGATCAGAGTAGGAAAGGGACCGGTTTCATCAAATGTGTACCATAGGTCATGCTATGTTAGAGCTGAAAAGGAACTCAGAAGATGTTCAGTCCAATCCTTTAGTTAGATGATGGGGAGGAAAATGCTTAAGTAGAATTCTAGATATAAAACTACATATACATTTGAATATATAGAGAATATATATATAATACCTATTAACAAATAATACTTATTTGTCCTCTTAATTTGCTATTTCTGCTGGGTCCATGGGAAATTAGACCCTTATGGTGTACATCCTTCATCATTTCCTGTCAGTCCTTCATTAATTAGAAAAATTTTCACTGAGTACCCATCACACATTTGGAACTGTTCTCAGTTGAACATGTAGCAAACACAATGGACATATAAAGGGAAGGGACAGAAAAAAATAGTCAAGTGCATTATTTAGAAATTTGTATGTATATTATTATTATTTTAAAAAGTTTTAAAATTAACATATGTATTATTTGCTACAGAGGTACGGGTCTGTGAATCATCAGGCTTACACAGTTCACAGCATTCACCATAGCACATACCCTCCCCAATGGCCACCACCCAGGCACCACATCCCTCATACCGCCCTCCCCTCCAGCAACCCTCAGTTTGTTTACTGAGATTAAGAGTCTCTTACAGTTTGTCTCCTTCCTTGGTCCCATCTTGTTTCATTTTTTCCTTCCCTTCCCCCCACAACCCCCACCCTACCTCTCAAATTCCTCATCTCAGGGAGATCATATGATAATCGTCTTTCTCTGATTGACTTATTTTGCTTGGCATAATACCCTCTAGTTCCATCCACATGGTTGCAAATGGCAAAAGGAAACACAAGAAGGGTGCTATAAACAGTGAAAAACAGAGGGAGCTACTTTAGCTAAGAAGATCAAGGAAGATGTCTCAGGATAATTCAAATTCAGGCATAATTGAAAGAATTTAACTCAAGGTAGTTTGAGAAAATTCCAGCAGGCCTAGTTTAGCTACTGACCCTAAGGATAGTTAAGGTCTGGACATTTGAGATAATCCTATAGCTGTTCTTGTCGGACTCGCTACAGGTTAAAGATCCCTCAGCTGCTGGGAGCTAACCAACTCTTCATAGCCCAGTTTATGGAGACCATCACCAAGAATGGCCTAAGAACCAGTTGGCTCTCTGGGGGATGTGTGTTCAGATGCCGGTTGTGTCTCATACAGCTCCAGGGTCACCTTTCATACGAACTGAATTGAACACAGCTGTACTTGGTGGCTTTGATCGGAATAAGGATTTAATGTGGTTTTCCCCTTTATTTTTACTTTTTTGAAGATTTTATTTATTTATTTGACAGCACAAGTGGGCAGAGAGGCAGACAAAGGGAGAGGGAGGAGCCGGCTCCCCGCTGAGCAGAGAGCCTAACGTGGGGCTTGATTCCAGGACTTTGGGATCATGACCTGAGCTGAAGGCAAGATGATTAACCCACTGAGCCACCCAGGCACCCCTGGTTTTCCCCTTTAGTTTATCATACAAGATGATCTGGGTCGGCCCCGGGAAATAATGGTAGGGGAGGCGGATTGAAGAAGACAATAAATTCAGTTTAATCTACTCAGTGCCCCCCAGGTAAACTCCATGGTGGTGGTCTGAACATCCAGTTTTGTAAACTTTAGCCCTGTATGTTTTCAAACAGAATCATCACTGCAGAGCATGAAGTCCAAAAGCCTTGAGGGACTCCTAACTAGTTCTTTGTTCTAGGAGAAACGTTGAGAACTTAATACTGTTGACAAAACTTCCAAACATAATGAATCACTTGGAAAGCTCAGGTATCATCAGCACTACCCTCCCACCACCAACCTGGTGATATAGTAATATTATATAAATATTTATTTTGCATGCCTTTTCCCCTCCTCTCTTATTCCCCAAATTTAAGCTGCCTGAGAACACAGTCTTTGATTCATTCATGCTTCCCAGAGCCCCCCGAACAGCACTGCTTTACAAGTAGTTGGTGTTCAATAACTGTTCATTCTGTCAGTTAACCTGGAGATTGGCAGAGCTTATGCGATCATGAGTCGGGGCTTTTTCATCTGGGGCCTCCCACAGAGGTTTGGCTTCTAGTGCTCCAGCAGAATAATCCTGTCTCTGGGAGCTGGGAACCATCTGGAGGCTTTCAGCTGGGGAAGATGGAAAATCCAGCATCAGGGTTAAGAGAGGCTGGAACCAGGATGCCCCGAGAACCCACGTCCCAGCGACATCCCCAAGCCCTTTGCCTGAGTAGGGGTGGCAGATAGGGACTGCGGGCTTCTTGGGAGCCCTCTTCACCCTCAGGGGCTGTGGGCTGAGCACTGCACCAGCACGTTCAGCTGGCAGGCTTAGGATTCTGTCCCCGAATGCGTACTGAAAGGAACCCTACTTTCCCTTGTTTTTCATTTTCAGGCTTTGAATCAAAAGAAAAACCTATTTTATTCGAAATCGAGAATGTACTTAGTGACCTTTCCCAAGTGGAAGCAAGGTGCCCACAGCCCACAACTTTAATTTAAATCAATTCCTTTCCTAGCATGAAAAACAAACACAAAAATAACTTCCCAGGAAGGACTTGGGGGTACTTTGAGTGTTCAGTAGTTGATCTTTTACAAAGGTAAACAGGCTCTTACCTTGCTGGTTTCTGAGAAGTTTGTTGGGGGTGGGGTGGGGTGGGGATGTGTACCAGGCTTCAACAAAACACCGTTGTGAGGCCGAGTGCCAAGTTCTTTGTGTGAAGGGCAAATCTGTGTTGGTGTAGGGCTGCGGCCACATATGGTGCAGATGCCTGCTGTTTGGAAAGAATTGCAGTGCAATTAAAAGACTTTTGGAGACTTGGCAATATTGTTAATTCCTTTGCCATTTTATATGAGCAGGAGGATTAATTAGCATTGGCTTTATAGAGTTATATCTAAATGCATATGTTTTAGGTTAGATATTTCTTTTTACTAGATTAGTCAGACTTGTTCCCAACTGTGAAGGCTGCCTCATGGAATTCATTCGTGCCTGCCTGCATGCTTCTTGTTTGCTGGAGTGTGTTATCCAGGGCTGACACCAGAACCATTTTTAGTGAGGCTGACTCTGTCCTTACCTTGCAAAATTACTTTTGATGAAGGAATCAGAAGGAAGGTGGGTAGGGATTTTAGAATATGGAGGAAGACTTGGTCACAGAATACCTTTTGTTTTTGTTCATTTCTGCAAATGACTTTTTTAAGCAGTCTAATTTTCCCAATTGCATTTCCTTGATATTTTTTTGTTTTCACACTTTTATAAGAAAGAGAAAAAGAGACCAAAGTCTTTGCAGTAATGACATCTTTTTTTTTTTTTTTTAAAGATTTTTATTTATTTATTTGGCAGAGAAAAATATAGCGAGAGAGGGAACACAAGCAGGGGGAGTGGGAGAGGGAAGAAGCTGGCTTCCTGCTGAGCAGGGAGCCTGATGCCGGGCTCCATCCCAAGACCCTGGGATCATGACCCAAGCTGGAGTCAGATGCTTAAGGACTGAGCCACCCAGGCACCCCCAGGGGCATCTTTTAAATGAAGTTTAGAATAGCCCTCCAGAGCTTATTCAAACCCCTTCAGAGTTCTGATCTGAGCCCACGAGGTTCCCAGTTCATTTGTCAATTCAACCATAATTAGAATCATTTTGCATGGATGCTTTGTTAACCTTGGAAATATAGGATATTCTAGAAATAGATGTATTCAGGATTCTCTTTCTTATCCTCATGGTAATGAGGGAGTTTCCTCAGCTCCCAGCACTGGGCCGAACACGTGGAAGTATACAGTGAATGTTTGTTGAATGGCTAATTGTTCGGCCTGGTGCTTGGCACCTTGTCTGGGGCCAGTGACTGTCAACTTAGCCTGCGTGAGATTCACCAGGACAGCTTATTAACAGAATCATTCCAGGCACCAGCCTCAAGTTATGATTTGGAGTTCAGAGGAAGGCTGCAGAAGTCCCGATTTTTAACCCATGTCCTCATGGATGCGGATGCAGGTTACCTGAGGACCTCACACAACGGGGAAAGAGATTGCTGTGGGGAATAGGGCGGTGTTTCAGAGCTTTAGAGGAAACGTTTCTTTAGCTCAGTTTAGGCTCCTTCCCGCTACCATCCATGCTCCTGGCCTCCTCTGAGGATGCTCCGTGATGACTCCCTTTCTCTTGCGCTGTGGCTCAGGCCGTCTGTCCAGGGGCTACTCCCTTGTCTTCCATTCCGTGACCATCGCCAGTCCACTCTGCAGCAGATCGGAATCTTCCTGTTCCCCCGGAGCCACCTGAGAATGGCGTAATTGGATGGTACCCATTTTTGTCTTACTTTGGGATTGTGCAGATGTCCTGGTGGCCAGGGTGCCTTGTGCTTATCAGTCTGGTTTAAGTCACCTTCCTAGGCACCGGTGCTGTGTGTTTGCACAAGCCACTGAATGAAGTTAGTCATGCGGGCTTCGGTGTATAAATGAGATGACGAATCTAAATTTCTTGGCACAGCTCAGGGCGTATAACGTATGCCCCGTATATTGTCAATGTTTTTCCCTCCATGAATTATAAACTCCTGAGGGGCATTCCAGGGACACAAACTTGAATCAAACTAGATTTCCCAAGGGATGAAACCAGAGCTGAGATTCACCTGAAAGTTAGACATTAGCCTGACAATCATAAAACAAATAAACAGCGACACCCCAGGGATGTCTCAAGTGGGCAGTTTTTAGCAACAGCCGATGCTGTCTACTGAGAGGGCATTGCTAAAGTGATGGAGGAAGTAACTATGCACAAAGCCTCCTAAGTAGACTCTACAGGACAATGTCCGCTTCACGCTGAAAAGCGAGGGAAGCTACTCACCGCCGCCCGGCCACGGTAGGAACAGAGGAGGTGTCCTGCCACAGGCAGGCTTGGTTGGGTCTCGTTAAATGAGAGTTATACTTTCTAGAATAGCGTAACTGTGTGCAACAGTGAATAGGAGTGGGAGTAGCAACACAATAAAAATGTAGCCGCCAAAGAATATGTTTGAAAATCTCAGATGTTGGCCACAGCAGAGAGAGAAGGAGAGCTCTCTTGAGTTTTCCCAGCTCCGAGTCTCTTGCTCCTTAGGGCACTCAGTGTGCACAGCCTCAAGAGAAGTCAGGGGATGGCCTTTCCAAGCCTGTGGAACAGGTGACGTCAGGGCATCTTGTCTAGTCTGCTTTAGTCTGCACATCGCGGGTCAGCCAGGCCGACAGGGGCTGAGGCAAAGGAGAAGTTTGTCTTAATGAGGAGTTGGAGGTCTGCAGTCCCAGAGTTCGTTCAGCAGATCAGTCCTCTGGGATGGTGATCCTTTAATTCTTTTGACCTTTTTGTTGAGATCACATGATGGTCATCAAAGCTCTAAGGTTTTGTTCCACACCACAGGGTTCCAAGAGGGAAGGAAAGGGTATTTTCTCTCTCTCTTGCCCCCTTCCCTTGTCTATCTCCTTTTCTAATGTCTCTCTCACTTTTCTCTTTCTCCTTCTCTTTCCCCATCATCCTGTCCTCTCTTCCCTTTTTCCCTCTTTCAACTAGGATAAAAATCCCTCTCAGAAGCTTCCAAAAGGTTTACTTTACCTCTCTTTGATGAGAACCAAGTCATGTGCTCACCTCAGACCAATCACTACCAGTGCCCCAAGGGTCACTATTTTGGTTTAGACTTATCATGGCTTCTTTCCTGGGTCTAGAGAGGGGCTCCCTTTTCTGAGCCTGTAGCTGCGTGTATGCTATCAAGACTCAACATGCCAAGAGAGAAAGAGGAATGACTGTCTGGTAGGCAGTTGTCATACGTTTCTAAAGCTGTTCTAACAAAGTATCACAAACTGGGTAACTTAAATAATAGAAAGTCATTGCCTTGTAATTCTGGAGGCTAGAAGTCTGAGATCAAGGTGTTGGTAGGGTTGGTCCCTTCTGAGGTCTGTGAGCTTCTGGTAGTTTGTTGGCAATCTTAGGCATTCCTCAGCTTGGAAGAGTGTCATCCTGATCTCTGCTTTCATCTTCACATGCTGTTTTCCCCATGTGCATGTCTTTGTCCAAATTTCCCCTTTTTATAAGGACACTAGTCATAGTGGATTAGGGGCCCTCCTGACTTCAATATGGCCTCATCTTAACTAATCACATCTATGATGACCCTATTCCCAAATAAGGTCACTTTCTGACATGCTAAGGTCTGGGACTTCAGCATATGAATTTTGGTGGTTGGGGGAAATGGGAGATGCAATTCAACCCATAACAACAGTCGGTAGCATCTGCATAAGAGGTAAAGTGTCAGTGTTGACCTGAACACGGTGGCCTCAGCTACTCTTTTCTTGTTTGCATTTAGCATTTAATTCAGTCTAAAGAGAACTTTTATTCTCTCAATGTTAGAGAATAATAATAATAATTTAAGAAAAGCAAGTGAGAAAAAAGGGCACAAACTAGAAACTTCCAAGAACATAAAAAATTAAAACGTCATCACTGTCGTTATCCTCATCATCAGTCCATCCAGTTTTGCATCTGCCTACTTCCTCCCTATAAATAGCAGTAGAAAACCACAGCCACTCAACTGGCAAATACTGGGAAAGCTCTCAGATAGAAATCTAAGAAGCAATAACACTTTGTAGTTACTAAACTCCATACTCATGAGGATCGTTAAGTAACTCTAATCATTTATGAAATTTAGTCTAGTGGAGTCATAAAATTGATTTTTCAAACATTTATATTCATTATTTAAGCATTTTTTCCTAGACTTGGCCATAGAGAACACATAGAAAAGTCAGTTTACTCATTTTAGACATTTTGGGACTATGTACATGTCAAAATGTATAAATATTTAAAATACCTTTTAGAGCTATCAATGGTATGTAATGTTCTTCTCTTAAAGTAACTCAGTATCTATTCCAACTTTTTATTTAAATGGAAAGTACATTTCTAAGAAGATGAGCATGACATTTTCTGCCTAATGTCTTTTTAAAAAAAAAGTCATTAAAAGGTATCATATAAAGATCATAAAGCACCCTCATGACAGAATTATTTTGAAGTTATTGTAATCATTTTTTTGGTCAATCCTGCTATTCTATGGTGCTTTCTGATAGGTACTCTTGGCTTGGGGGCTGACAGAGAAAGGAGGTACCTGACACATTGCTCATGTCTCTTCCCATAAGGGAAGATGTGTGTTGGGTTGGAGGAAGCTGGCTCTACTGAGTTGTGTGCTATTGTCTAAGGGGAGCCGCCCAATTCACGCAGTGCTCTGCCCCCCACATCATGAATCTGAGCTTCATCTGAACCATGGGGCTCTGCTCCACTCAGTGCCTGGTCTTTCTCTGTCTTCAGTGATGTTATGCAAATGAGGTTTCTATTGAGCAGAACTGTCCTAGGTGAATGGCAACTCTTCTTTGGCTGGGCCACCGAGAAGGGTCTGGACTTTGGCAAGAATATGTTTTTGCAAGCCCTTCCCCAGTGAAGGCAGACCTGCTAACATTTTTTCATGGACTATACCCAGGCCCTCTGCTGGACTGCAGAGGCTGGGAATTGGTCCCGAGCTCCCCTCTTCCCAACAGTCCGCCCTCTGATGCATTTAAAGGTCAGCAGTTGCTGTAATTGCTCCTGCTTCCGCCGTCTGTCTCTCTGCCTGCCGCATGAGCGTGGAGAGCATCCATTTGAGTGACGCTATGACTTTGTTACAAATTAAGGTGAAATCCACTTTAAGGTGAACAATTCCGTGGCATTTATACATTCATCATATTATACAACCATGACTTCTGTTGATCTTCGAAACATTTTCATCACCCAAACAGAAAACTTCTTGCCTTGTATCCAGGAGTCACTCCTCATTCTCTCTTCTGGCCCCCACCTCCCAGCCCCTGGCAAGCACTAATCTGGTTTCTGTGTCTATGGACTGACCTATTCTGGACATCTCATATGAAAGGAATCATACAATACGTAGCCTTTTGTGTTTGGCTTCGTATACTTAGTGTAATTTTTTTTCAAGATTCATATATTGTAGTGCGTATCACTTCATCTTTTTTTTTTTTTTTAATGGCCAGATATTCTGCTATATGGATAGGCTACACGTTGTTTATCCATTCATCTTCCCCTTGAAGGCAGAGAACTATAGGCTAACATCATCAATCATGGTCTCACAAGAGTTTTGAAAAGGTGACATACACAGTTTCTGGACTCTGGAATTCTAGCTTCAGTGGCTCCAGAAAGTGGGTCCCGATTCTTTCTTAAAGGACTTTCTGTCCCAATCAGCCATGTGCTTGGGACCAAGAGCCCGGGCCACGTGTTCTTCTTCACATTAGTAGCCTGTGCAGATCACTGGATGAGTTTGTCTCTCTTCCTTCTGTAGCGATGCAATATCTCTCTTGCAGGCGGCCCTTCCTGTCCTGTAAGCTTGCCCTTGGCTTCTGTTCATTGCTCTTAGATTTCTCCAAGGAGCTTCTCATACTCCAGGCCCAGGAGCTTCTCATACTCCAGGCCCAGGACTAGGATTTGGAGATTAGGATATAAACCCAGCAAAATGGCTAGTTCTTTTTAGCATTAAAGTCTCCCAGACTTGAAAGCAGGGCCCATGGGAATGTTAAATTGCCTCATGGTTTTAAAAAATGCCAAGTGCTAGAAAGATTATGTGCAAAATGGAAGGCTCTGGGGAACGTGATTTTTAAAAACCTCAGCCATCGGCCCCCTGTGGCTAAGGGCAGTAACAAACTGCCACCCTGCTGGGCTTTGAGTGATGGGCCATAATTCGCCATGGCCCTTCTGCTGACTCCACAAGCCATTTGAGCCCAGTCTTAAGTTTTATAATGTCACCAGGATCCCCGTTGGTGTAACAGCCCATGTCTCCTCTGTCAGTTACCTGGAGCGTGTGCTCCTATAAGGCTGTTCCCCGGATGGCCAGTGTTTAGGGCTAACACATGTTTTGGCTTACTTTCCACGTCAAGACAGTTTAGAATTGCCCAGGACGGACCCTACACATTTACAAACCTTGATATGCTGACAAAATTAAGCGATAATTCTTTAAAGGTGAGGAATGTTTTTCTACCACGAAGCCCAGATGGGCCTTGATGACATCTGGGAAAACCACTGGCAGCTGCATCACATCCTGGGGGCCTCTTGTTGCCCACGTCACTGACCCCCCCCCCCCCCCGTATCTGTAACATTGTAAGAGTGAGAAGATGACATCACGAAGGGAAAGATTTTAGCTCCATTGCAGATGAAAGTTTACCTTACCACTCCCGACCTAAACAAGCCTGATGAAAAACCTATAAAGCTTTCCTGTCACCGGGAGCCTTGATCCACCTGTTTATTCAGGCTTTTCCTGAAGCTGGGCTAACGGCTGACAGGGCTGAGTGTGATGGAAGGGCCTAATGGGTGACGTCTGGGCCACTGTGTTTTAAGACAATATCCCTTAGCTCAGGGCTGTGGAGAGGAAGGAGTGTTTTCATCTCAAAGCTTTGTTTAGCTTTATGAGAAAAGGAACTCGGGGAAGTCTTCTGACTCCCAAAGCACACTGCAGGCACGGACGGAAGGTGGTGCTCTGTTTCCTCCACTCCCTCCTGCCCACCCCTCCTGCTTAGTAGTGCCCCAGTTTACTTGGAGGCAAAACCCAGAAGAAATGCTTTCCCACCACTTCCCTCTACATCGTAACCAGGGCACTTTCCAGAAAGACCTCGAGGGCCAGCTCCAAGAATTCCAGGGCAACATGCTTTACAGGGCCTTGTGACCTGTAGTGGAAGAAATTTTGGGCTTTGTGCCCATAGGCTGATGGTAAAAAAGGTTAACGATTAGTGCAGTGGGGCGGAGGACCCCATCCATAAACAAGAGGAAGTAAGATTTGTGACAACTTTTGTGACGTAATTAAATGGGGAGCTCTCTCCTGGGAAACTGTATACTCACATGGGGCTCGCCCTAACTCCGTAGTCCCAGCACCGTCCTCTCCTTCCCCTTGCCTGTTTTCACAGGTTCCTGTCGTTCAGGGATGATTGGCTCAGTGTTGTCTAGCAAGCTCCTATCCCAGTGGTCTCTTCTGGGCAAAAGTAGTCAGTTAGAAATGTTTCTTTGTGAAATGTGCTCTGACTTCCTGAAGTCCTTTGGCTGGGTGCGCGGGGAGCAAGGAAGGTGGGGAGGGCTCCCTTACCTGGGGAACCCCTTCCTGCCCTGCGGGCCATGACTCCGGCAGACTTCATCTATCCTCCCTGCTATCTTGTGAAGGAGGAGATAACATCATCTTTTCTAGATGAGGAGACTCAGTCTCAGAGAAGTTAAGTTTATTTATTTTGCTCCCTGCTGTTCTTTGATGGATTTGAGGTGGTTAACAAAAGCACTTGCAAGTCAAAAGGAAAACCATAAAGACTGGAGGCAGAGCGGTGGAATGAAGGCAATGCATAGGAGGAATAATAAGCCACCCAGAAACACACACCACACTAGTAAAGTGCTAAGTGGCCATAAATTTACCTCAGGATTTCCTGAAAGCCAAGACAGAAGGAATAACAATTTCTAGTTAGAAGGTTAAACAACTTGTGTCATTGGTAGAGAAGCGAGGATTTCAACCTACTTTTGTCAGATGCCAAAGTTCATTCATTCATTCATTCTTTCATTTAGGGCCCAAGTCTACAACAAGTTCTGAAGATTTGGGGCCACATACTCCATGCCAGGCTTAACAAGAAGCTGCCGGATGGGGCCTGCCAGTATCCACTGCCCTCCCACCAGCCAGGCCAGGAGGAGGACTGGGAGAGTGGTCTTCCTAGCACTCAGGCCATGTGTGTGGTCAGGGGCTGGTATCTTGCCATGGGGAGGGGAGGCTGTGACTTCTTCAGTGCGCAAAGACTGGGGACCCATGGGCAGGGAAACAGGCTACTGGAGGTTTGCTGAGCTGCGGAACCTACAGATTTACTCTGTGCCTTCAGCAAAATTCAGAATGTTGAAGGAGTTCTTGGAAAGGGCAACCTGGGTCTCCTGAAGTTGAGCAAATGTTCAGCGGGTTCCCACATGGGCCTAGACAGTTGGGAAGACAGAAGACCCGCTGGAGTCGCTGGTGCCAGTGAGATTGTGGGATTGTGGTGCAGTGTCCCTGGGAAGAGGAGGGAGCTTCTCCCACCGGATCTTGTTTTCCCACAGCACTTGGAGGGTAATAAAAGTATCCTTGCAGCTTTTCTTCTTTGTTCATTCTTAAAAGAGTTTCTTGGGCAGGTAGAAACAAAAGCTACAAATCAAAAAACTTTTAACTTAGAGACTTTAAATAAGTTGCTGACGTCTGCTGTATCCTCATTTTTGCCATCTATAAAATGGGCACAGGACTTGCCACCTCCTCCTCCCACCAAGACTTTGTGAGGCTTCGCTGAGACCAGCAGAGGATGTGTCTGTCTCAGGCCTGCCTCCCACACACTCAAAACAGGGTGTGGCATCTGTTTCCTGTGATCTTTCTTTCATCATTTCTCTCGCCTCCTTTCTCTGAGCATGTTCTGTCCTGAGGGGTCCCTAGGATATCCCCTTCCTGTGCATTAGAGACGTCTCTCTTTGGGCTATTGATTATAGAGTCTTCAGGAGAATTGTAGAAGCAGAGATTTCCCGAGCTCATTCAAGGTGCTTCTCACTCTGCAGCCTAGTGTGCCCGTAGGAATCAGAAGCTTTAAACACTCCCCAGGTGACTGATTCATAGCCAGGTGTGAGCACTCCTGTCTCAGGCAATACTTGAAAATTGTGGTTGCTATTGCTTTTCCTATGGTTTGAGCAGGGTGCCACCGGCTCCTTGTTCAAATATCACTTTGTTGTTTCTAGAAAATGTGTGAAGTTCCCATGAGGTTTTCACCTTTGCCTGAAAGGCAGAGTTCCTTCAAACGGTGGGTGCAGAAAGCCTTTACTCACAGCTAACACACTCTGTCCCAGACTGGTTTATCAGATTCACCCCCAGCAACCGCACAGGTCCCTGAGGAATGGCACTGGCATAGAGTCCTTTTGACGAGCAACAGGATGAGGAGATTCCAAGCCTGGGAATCCTGTTTAGGAGACCAGAACGTGTGGCCCCGAGAAGCCAGGGAACAGCTAGCGAGACGTGGTACCTTGAGGAAGGAAAAGGGAATGGAACAGGAACACAGTCATCCCTCACCTAATAAATATTTACATCATTCACTTTTTAAAAATTTTATTTAATTATTTGACAGAGGGGAGAGAGATCACAAGTAGGCAGAGAGGCAGACAGAGAGAGGGGGAAGCAGGCTTCCTGCTGAGCAGAACCGATGTGGGGCTTGATCCCAGGACCCTGAGATCATGACCTGAGCTGAAAGCAGAGGCTTAACCCACTGAGCCACCCAGGTGCCCCTACATCATTCATTTTTTAAATGATTCCTTACACTTTCCCTATACCTTCCCTTAGCATCTTCAAATATTAAACCTCTTAAAAACTATGGCCAAATAATCAAACCAGGACATTAACCTTGATTTGATACTATTATTGCTACAGATTAATTCTGCAGAATCATATTCAAATTTAATTTCAAATTAAATCATTCAGATTTCTCTAACTGTCCCATGGATGCCCTTTCTCTGGTCTAGGATCCAATCCAGGATCCCATAGCACAGTTAGTTGTATTTCCTTAGCCTCCTTTAACACAGAACAGTTCCTCAGACTGAGGCTTTTGAAGAGTGGAAAAGAAAAAAGAGTGTAGAATGTCCACCAGTTTGGTTTTGTCTGGTGTCTCCTCATGATTAAATTCAGCCTATTAATTTTGGAAAGAATACCGCAAGAGATGATGTTCCCTTCTCAGGGCATTATAGGAGGTGGGATGAGATTGCTTTCCCCCCAGAAAAACATGTCAGAAGAAAATATACCTATTTTAGCAGTTGACAATCTATTTTAGCAATGACAAAGAACAGGTGAAGCTCCACCTTGAACCACAGCTCTAGGGGACCCTGCTCTGTTATCCTGTACCCCCTCTTAAACTGAGGGCTCATCATCTCCTTCCAGACCCTTCCTTCCTCCAGCTTGTTCACCTGCTGTGTGAGTTCTCCTCTTAGGGAGGCAAAATACTTTGAGAAACATCTGTATAATCTCCTATGAAAATAGGTCCAAGAGTAATAAAGACATGGCTACTGTCTTTAGTTAAGCATAGTTTTCTTTGGGAAGAAAATCGGATGTGATAAAAAGAATTGAATGTGGTTGAAGAAATGGATATTTATGCTTGTATGTGTGCAAGATTTGCCAGTAAGGAAAAAAATTAAACAAACTGCAGAAAATATAATGTTGGTACAAAATTAGATCATGTTTCAAGGGGGTAGGAGAGAAATAATTCAAACTACTATAGGGAGAGAAGAAGCCTAGTGGAAGCGTGAATGTAAGAACAAGCCAGGATATTTTTTTGCCTCCCCTGCACAGTTAGAGGTCATATAATTGTAGGATGACCTTTGCTTGAGTGACAGTATCCAGAATGTGCTTGTGTTACTTGGGTATATATATATTTTAAAAGGTTTATTTATTTGAGAGAGAGAGCGAGCATGAGTGGGGGATAGGGCAGAGGGAGAGGGAATCTCCAGCAGCCTCCATGCCCAGGGAGGAGCCCCACATGGAGCTTGATCCCACAACCCTGACATCATGGCCTGAGCTAAAACCGAGAGTTAGACGCTTACCTGACTCGGCCCCCCAAGCACCCCTGCGTGGATTTATTTTTGCCTTGCGTGGGTCCTTTTGGAATAAATGAAGAGCTTTAACAGAGGTATAGTATTAAGAACATCAAGGTTGAACTTCAGGTTAGTACTTGTTTGTCCATTTGGTGAGGCCGACCTAAGTGGAGGGGAAAAGTACCCAGAGAATAGGGCTTTATTCTTATATGGGTCATGTCAGTGACCTTATTTTTGGAGAAAATTATATTCGCTAAATTTAAGAGAATAAAGTAAAAGAGAAAAGGATACACTATACAGAAAAAAGGAGGTAAACTATTTCTGGGTCAAATGCTTGTAGCATTTGGCATCTTTAAAGATCTCTTTTTATCCACATACCCACACAGAGGTCTGCTATCTTACGAAGGTGAGATACTGCACATGTTGGTTCGTATCCTGTTCCTTTTTTAGTCTCTTTTTCTGCTTAAATTTATTAAATGCTGATTGTAAAAAAAAGGTGCAAACACTTCAGAATGTGTGAGGCAGGACGTGGAATTCTCTCCAGTGAACA
Organism: Enhydra lutris kenyoni; assembly: GCF_002288905.1. Lineage (NCBI taxonomy): Eukaryota > Metazoa > Chordata > Mammalia > Carnivora > Mustelidae > Enhydra > Enhydra lutris. The sequence goes on from NW_019154088.1 coordinate 52,357,157, forward strand.
GGATTTTAATAGTTTGGTGTATCTTCTCTCTGATTTTCTCCGTACTGTCTAGGAATGGAATGTTTTCACTTCAAGTATCTTAGACTTGGTAAATTTCTAACTGATGTTAGTGGGCTCACATGACTTTTTTTGATATCCAGTTTCTTTTCTTTGGATTATAGGGGTCAAAAACTTTCATTGTTCACCTGTCTTGTAAACATTTCTTTCATTTCCCATTTTGCTCAGTGTTTTGGGGACATCTGTCTCCAATGACTATCCCAACTTTCTTCAGAATTCCCCTGTGTTGGGGTGCCTGGGTGGCTCAGTTGGTTGAATGTCTGCCTTCAGCTCAGGTCATGATCTCAGGGTCCTGGGATCAAGTCCTGAATTGGGCCCCCTGCTCAGCAGGAGCCTGCTTCTCCCTCTGCCTCTGCCCCTCCTCCTTGCTCATGCTCTCTCTCTGTCTCTTCCCCCTCCCCCTCAGATAAATAAATAAAATTAAAAAAAAATTCTCCTTCACAGCATGCCCTCCATCCTGCCACCTACCTTGCCATCTCCCCTCCATTGTGCACAAGTTCTCTTTGAACTAAAATGTCCTTCCCGTTTCCTGATCTCTCATCCAGGGTCCCCTCTGGATGCTCAGCTTTCTTCTCACATTCTCTTTGCCCTCATTCTGTTTAGATCTTTCCTCCCTTCTCTGAGTCTTCGAGAAGGATGACTGCACACCTCTTACAGGTCCAGCTCTTATCCTGATCCCTAGTGAGGAATCTGCTTGTATCAGTTTCCAAGGGTTCTTGTAACAAAGCACCACAAACTGGGCAGTTTATAACCATGGAAGCTACCTTGTTAACTGATCCGGGGGCCAGAGTCTGAAATCAAATGTCATCAAGCTCATGCATTCTCTGAAGGCTCCAGGGGAGAAGTACTTCCTTGCCTCTTCTGGCTTTTGGTGATTGCTGGCAATCCTTGGCGTTTCTTGGTTTGTAGCTGCATCACTCCTGTTTCTGCCTCTGTCTTCACATGGTCTTCATCTCTTTATGTGTCGTGTCCGATGTCTGTCTTTTTGTCAGGACACGAGACTTTGGATTCAGGGCCCCCTTAATCTTGTATGACCTCCCCTTAACTTGATAAAAATATCTGCACAGACTGTATTCCCACATAGGGGAAGGGAGGGGAAATGGAATGGACGAGATCAGAGAGATAAGCTGTGGGAGACTCTTAACTCTAGGAAACAAACTGAGGGTTGCTGGAGGGGAGGTGGATGGGGGGAAGGGGTAATTGGGGGATGGGCATCAAGGAGGGCACATGATGTGATGAGCACTGGGTGTTATACGCAACTGATGAATGAATGAATTCTACATCTGAAACTAATGATGTAATATATGTTGGCTGATTGAATTCAAATTTTAAAAAAGGACTATTTCCAAATAAGGTCAAATACTGAGGTTCATGTTCCAGGTGAACATGAATTTTGGGGGACTCTACTGAGCTTCGTACACTGCTCTAGATCCATATTATCACTTCTCTTTGAGACATTTCCTTGCGGATGTACCACTGGAGTCTCCAGTTAAACATATCGAAAAATGAGGTCATAATCTTCCTGGTCCTCTGAGGATCCCTGGGAAGAAGTAGCTAAACAAATTCAAAGTTGTGAAGAAAGACTCTTTGAAATTTACATGCAATTTTGAAGTAAATGTACATTGTGCTTTGAGGATGGGCTTCTCTGCTAGTATGAAGCTATCATAGCCTGTAAGACATTTGAATAATATAATCTCATCCTCTTTAGATTGTATTCTCCTGTATATTTCACCTTATATGTGTATAAATATGTGTGTATGTGTGTGTGTATGGTATGATGCATTAATACAGCAGATCAGGTATATGCTTTATAAGTAGATACATGCATATACCTGTATTAGGGTGTGTGCTCAGAGATTTTTTCAGTGAGTGGAGCATGTGGTCAAGAGTTTGGAGAATAGTGGTCTGTAGAGTCAGGTTCTTTTTCCTTAGCACTGCATACAAGGCCTTCACTTACAGCTCCTAATTTTTTTTTTTTTTTTTTTTTTGGGGAGGATTTTATTTTTTTAGAGCAGTGTTAAGCTCACAGCAGAACTGAGAGGTAACATTTCCTCTCTACTCTCTGCCCCCACACATGCATAGCATCCCCTCTTACCAACATCCCCCAGCAGAATAGTACATTTGTTACACTGATGAACCTGCATGGACACATCTCAATCACCCAAAGCCCATTGGTTTACCTTAGAGTTCGCTCTGGGTGGTGCATGCTCTGTGGGTTGGGACAAGTGTCTACTGGCAGGCAGCCACGACTTCAGTGTACAGAGTCGTCTTGCTGCCTTAAAATCCTCTGTGCTTCACTTCATCATCCTTTACTCCTGCCAACCCCTGCCAACCCCTGCTCTTTTTACTGTCTCCATAGTTTTGCTTTTTCCAGAATGTCACAGAGTCAGAATCATCTAGGATGTAGCCTTCAGCCTTCTTTTCAACCTTGTCTCCACTGTATCCCTCTGTGCCAGGGCAGCCTATGCCCCGTGTCTCCATTTACACACTCCGTTCCTTGGCTCTGGCTGTCTTCTCCGTCGTCAGTGCCTCTCCTCATGGTTTGCTCTCCTCCTCCTGCAACCCTTCTCTTCTCTGCAGGGTGGCGTCAATCCTCTCTCCTCCCTGAGCCTGTCTTTACATTCAGGCACTCTGTCCTTCCCTCCTCTATTCTCACTCATGTGATTTTCTCACACCGCTCTCCAGCTTCTCTGCTAGGGTGGGTGTTGTTGGCCTTGTGTTGTGTGTGTGTGTGTGTGTGTGTGTGTGTCTTGACCCCATGATTGCCGGGAATCTCCTTGAGGTTGGAGCCAGTCATTCCTCACTCCTGGTCACTCTCATCTCCTCTTCTCTGTTCTAAACCGACACTTAATATTTGTTTGATACATTTTTGCAGAATTGGCTTGTTATTTAAAAATTCTCAAGTTAGTGATGTTTTATATTCAAACATGGTCTACATTTCCTCTACAAGGAAGGGAAATCATTAGTAAATGAGAAAATGAGAAAATCCTGCAGTTCTGATGTTTCTTATCTGAGACCTCCCTCTCTTTCTCCCCAGAACTGATAGTGGGTAAGTTTTCACAGTGACTGAACATGGCAGAGGAGCAGAGGACAAAATCTCAGATGGGACAATGAAATAAAAATGGAATGTTTTCCATTCTGGTTCTTTTGTTACAAAAACCAGCTTTTGCGAACAGTGTTTCCCTATTTGCCAATAGCAGTAGTCACTTCTCTTAGCTAGAAAATAATTTTTTTCTTTTTTTAGTTCTCTAAGACTTATATATGTTTCATCCATTTTTAGCTTTTTTTTTTTTTTTTTTTTGGCAAGAGAAAAAAACTGGGTATGAATAAGTTGCAAATGTTAAATGCAAAAAGAATGAGCTTTTGTAGTCACCAGAACCTCTGTTTGTACTCATCTCGGACATGGCTACTGAGGTGAGCAGTGTGTGACTGTGGGTTAAATGGCTTTCTTTTTTGTCTGCTTCAATAGTTCTAAGGGTGTCTAGAATGACATTTACCATTTATACTTGGCCTGCACATAATCAGACAAAAAAGTAATTTTCAACCATATCTATGTTCAAGCAAGTGTCAGAACATGTATGTCTATCATGTAAAAATAATAAAAAGATAATACTCAGTTTTGGTTAGGCGGTGGAGCAAATTATACTTTCATCTCCTGTTGGCAGGAATTTGGAATGGTATAATGTTTCTGGAAAGCAATTTGGAAAAATGGATCAAAACCCTATAAAATATGTGTATCCTTTGATCTAACAATTCCATTCTTAGCAGTGTGTTCTAAAGATATCATTACAGTTTTGGACAAAGATTTAATACAGATATATTCCTTGCAGCATTGTTTATAATAGTGATAAAAATTTAGAAATGATCTGCGTGTCCAGTAAGAGGAAATTGGTAAAACAAAGTATGATTTTCCCATATGATAAAATACTTAGAGACCAATACAAATTGAATTGTAGAGGAATTTTTAAGATACCAACATATTGCTTAGTGAATTAAGCAGGCTATAAACAGTATGTTCAGTTTGATTACAATTTGTTATTAAAAAATGTGTGTAACTTTAATTTTCTGGCTTCCTTTAACATCAAGAGGCTACACTTGCCTTTAATATTTGTATCCTGTGGCTCAAGGCCCCATTCAGCTAACTGTGAGAGGGTTTTTTTTTTTTTTTGTGGAAGATTCCCCTGCTCTTTCTCTCATCACCTTCTCTGGCATTTTGCTCCTTTGCAGGTCACCTGTTGCTCTCTTGAATCCAGCTTCTCTGGATTAATTATCTTTCCCCTTATGAAGATTTGCAGAATCATGGACAGCAGTTGGTTTCCTGTAATGTCCCAAACACAGGTAAGACTAAGCTGTGATGCTCAGTACAATTTTCCAGAATGCTTAGGTATAATATATGGGAAGGGCAAAGCAAAAAGGAGAAAACTTAAAATTGGATGCTAGGACGCTCCCAGATGCTTACACTTGGGTCAGTCTCACCCATGTATCCATGTGTCTGTCCTCTATTGGTTGTGTTTCCCTTTTCCTCTTACTGGCCACCATTTTGCAAGGACCATCTTTTACTCCTCTCTCAAGAGTGCTCTTAAGTTTATGGCCCCTTCCAGGGATTTTTGTCACCAATTCCTCTAAGACTCTGGAAAGGGGAAAACAGGAAAACCTAAAAGGAAACATAATTTGTACAAATTAATTCCACCCACACTGAGGATAATAAAATTTACATTATTATGCTTAGTGATTTAGCTTAGTATCTGAAGCCTCCCTATTCCAGAATGGGCTCTTATAAATTGCATGACCAAAAGGCCATTAAAGAGATCCTTCCCCCTGTTCCCCATATTTTCCAAAATGAAGGGACAATTTGGTGCAAAGAGATATACCAGCTGTCATTCTATAATATAAACATTTCTTACAGTAATAGAAGGAAACATTGTACTTCTGTCTTCTGCCTTTGCTTTTTACCAGTAGTGCTTAAAAAAAAAAGAATTCAGTTTCTACTAGAACATATAGATATTTAGAATATATATATGGGTATAGAAGAACCCTCGAGGAGATATACCCTATCTCCTCGAACAATAATCTTTAGGTGAAGAATGTATTAGCTATCTACTGCTATGTAACAAATTACCCTAAAACTTAGCTTAAAGCAACCACCCACTTATTATCTCACCATTTCTTTGGGTCACGAATCTAGATGCAGCTTCGTTGGGTGGCCTTTGGTTCTGTGTCTCTCACGAGGCTATGGTCCAGGTGAGAGCAAGGCCTTGGTCATCTCAAGGCTCAGATGGAGAAGGATGTACGAGAGAGGGCGGGAGGGAGACAGAGAGAAGTCATAGGGTTTTGGTAGCCTAATGGTGTCGGGGGTCCCCAGGACACACCCCCAGGGTTGATGATTCTCTGGGAGGGCTCTCAGGGCTCAGCACATGGTATTCTATACAGTCGTAGCATACGGGTTATGATTTGTTACAGTGAAAGGGGCACAGCAAGACCAGCAAAGGGGAAGGTGTCTGAGACAAAGTCTGCAGGAAACCGGGTATGAGCCTCCAAGAGCCGTCTACCCGTGGAGTCATCAGGGCACATGGAATTCCCCCAGCAATGAGTTGTGACAACATGTGTGAAATGCTGTCTACCAGGGACCCTCATTAATGACTCAGTGCCCAGGGATTGTAGCAGGAGCTGGTCACATAGACACCCTCTGCCTAGTATATATCAAAATTCCAGACTACCAGAGGGAAGACTGGTACTTAGCTTAAGCCATAGTATTTATCCGAACAGTTTAAGGAACAGTGAGCCCTTCTTATCAGGGAATGGTGGGAAAACTCTTGAAATCCAAGTTCCCGGACACCAGCCAAGGGACCACCTTATAAGCTGGGCTTTCTGAGGATAACAGTCTTAGGCCTGCTGTGCTAACTCTTTTTTGCACACCTAATCTCAGAAGTGATATATATAACTTTTCTATATTCTGTTCACTCGTTGTGAGTCAGTAGGTCTAGTCACAAGGACATGACTGTCCAGAGAAAGGATCAGTGGGGGCCATCTTAGAGACTCCTCACTAGAGGGGGTGATTTTGCTTTTCCTTTCTATATTTTCTGTTTTCTCTCTAAGGGCATGTGGTATTATTTTCTTTTTATGTAGTATTTTTATAATAAGAAAAAGCTATTTGAAAAATGTGATTAATAATATATATATAGCAGCATGTACTGCTGGTGGTAGAAGGCATGTATTTCTTGGTGGAACAAAACTGGGATTTCTATAGGCACCATCCATACTCTGAGGTGTGGATTCTTATGGCCTCATAAATCTTGTTGATGTTTGAGATGGTGAGGTTACCTGGGAGGAAAATGTTTCTAGATATATTTATAAGAATAAATGTAGGATTGAAAAAAACTTTAGTGTTTTAGAAACAGCAACGGTAGCGGCAGGCCAGCCGAAGCAGACAGTAATTTGTGAAATGGCAGGATGTGGAAGCTAGGGGAGGCCTCACCAAGCTCCAGGAAGCTGCAGAGCAAGACAGATATTATGCCTTGAAATATCTGGCAAGAAAAGCTGCGAGTCATTGATCAATGTGGGAAGTATGGGGGCAGGGTGAAGAGGGCATGTGGAGGCTGGAGCGGGGCACTTCTCCCCTTGGCTGGGGGTGGTGGCGTTCTGCCTGCTGCTCTTCTGAGAAGAGATGAGGGAAAAAGAACTTCTTTCCTCTTCTGAGCTCTGGATTTCAGAGAGGAATGGAGTTTGGCCTGGGGGGCGATGGAAGTATCACAGAATGGGGGAGAGTTGCTGTCTGCTGGTCTACCCATGGTGCAAAAGGTGGTCCGTAATCTGATGTGGGCAGTCACGTGGGATCCAGGGTTACCACTGCTGTCAGGCATCTGGAACCCCAGAGGGCACTAGCACAGCACCTGGGTCACAGATAGGCATTTAGTGAGAGAGAGGGACAAAGGTACAGATGTAATCTGGAGGCTACTCAGGGGCCCCTTCCAGCACTGCAATCTCCCACACCTGCTTTTCTTCACACATGTTAACTAAGATAGTCTAGTATATTATTAGTATTATTATCATTTTGGTCAGATTCTCCCCACCATAATGTAAGCTCTACGAGGGCAGGGATTTTCTCTGTTTGGTGTCTGACATACAAGAGGCACTCAATAAATGCAGTAGAATTGAATTTAAGAACACATTGATACCAGTACCTCGTGGGTTTTTTTTTTTTTTTCCTCACTTCTATTGCCTAGTGGTATTTAAATAAAAACTTCATATATTTGCCTTTCAACTTAGTGGGTTTCATCTGCTGAACTCCATGAACTTTAAAGAAGATCTGCCAATATTGTACTAAGTGAGAGAAACCAGACACAAAAGGCCACACATTGTGTGATTCCATTTATGTGAAATGTCCAGGCCAGGCCGATGCATGGAAACAGAAAGTAGATTCGTGGTTGCCAGGGGCTGGGAGGAGGGAACAGGGAAGGAGTGCTAATGGGTGTGTGATTTCTTTTCTGGGGTGATAAAAATGTTCTGGAATTAGACAGTGGTTATTGTTGTACAACTTTGTGAATATACTGAAACCCACTAAATTGTACATTTTAAAAGTGGTATGGGAATTATGTCTCAACAAAACTGTTATTCTAAAAATACAGATTTGTCATTAATTTCTCATGAGGCAGGGGTGGCTGTTTCTTTTATTGCAGTTCCACAGATAAGTAAAACGAGGGTTTTTAGCAGTGCGTGTGGATTTTGGAGTCAGACACACCCAGATTAGTATCTGGCTCCTTACCATGGCGACACCTTGGCAAGTTACCGTTCTGACCTCCGTAAGCCTCATTTCCCTTCTTTGAGAGGTGGATATACTAATACCTGAGACAAAGGACTGTGTGAAGGTCAGCTGCATTAACCCATGAAAAATGCCCAGCCCGGGGCTGGACAGCCTGACAACGAGCTTAGTCCTTTTCCTTTCTCCTCTTCCGCAGAAGACCTGCACGGTGCCCAGGTGAGTGGCAGAGCAAGTAATTAGAATCTGATTACTGAGGTCGGATACATTTTGTCACATCCGAAATGATGAGGCTGCCTCTTGGAGTCCGCTTGCCTGCTGTGGTTCAGCATTGTTGTGGGCATTATTCGTGGTGGAAAATCACTGTCCCTTGGTCTCTTTTCTCATCCAAATCAGAACAAAATTTCTGCCAGTATCACTGAGCATACCCAGCAGGTCTGGTCCCGGCTCTGGAGACTGGGGCTATCCCTGTCCTTTCTGAGAAGGAAAGAGGTAGGCAGGTAGAGCCTGATTCTCGTCTGCTGGGTGGTTCGGCCGCATTTCCCCACTACACACAGTGGTTTGCTGGTAATGTAACAACCCCTTCTCCGGGACAAAAAAGCATCCTGATTTGTAGTGTGTGGCAGTTTCCATGGTGGATATCCTTTCTCTGGGGCTCACTTCAGCCTACCAAGGTGATGTCACAGAATGTGGACTTTGAAGAGACGTACCTGATCAGCTCACAAGTTGGGGGAACGAGCTCCAGCATATCCCTGCTTTTATAGGGTGATTACCCCACCAGGCTTAGTAGAGCTTGCAGGCAACTCATTGACGTGCCTGTTTGGGAAGGAAGGCGTTTCCTCACGTGGATTTCCACAGCATGACACCTCTGTTGTGCCTGCCTCCTGAGAACTCAGCATAGGAGGCACAAAGCTGTGAGCATGGAGGGAAGGTTAGGAACCTGCACAGGGACTTCCTGGAGAGTGGGGGTTGGGGTGGTGAAGGGTCCAAGCTGAGTCTGTTAGGAAGATGTATTTTTTGACCATATGTGAGGTCGTATTGGAGTCAGCACATTCAGGCCACTCAGAAAGCCTCACATGCTGTCTTCTGGAGCCTGCTGGAATTGAGTGCATGCATGTTTGACAAGGTCAGAGTCACACGACTAATGTCTAAGGGTTATAGGATGCATGTTAAGGAGAGAGGCAGAGGTGTCTGGCACATTGGCAGCCTTACAAACACAAGCTATACAAACCAAACTAATGAAACCCCCACTTCAGGGGGCTGACCCATCTCCCGTTGGGTAGCAGCTTCCAGATATAGTATATTCCTGGAAGCAAAACAATATTGATGAAGGTGTTTATGGAAATAATCTTGAATTCTGGGGCTGTTTAGAGTTTGCAGGATGCTGTGTATTGGTGTGGGGAATATGGTATTTTTTTGTTTTGTTTTGTTTTTTGCCATGAGAGTAATGGCTGGGCCCAAACTCTTCTAATCAAGGACAATGGTTTAGTTAGAGCAACCTAGCTGCTATAGGAAACTCAGTGATTTAATACAAACATCTTATTTCTTAGGACTTTCTTCTGGTTGGCTGATGGGGTGGCTCTGCCCCACGGGACCCTCAGCTTTCACGGGTCCAGGTTGACAGTGGCTCTCTTATCTTCACCGCTTGACTCCCAGCATTTCCCTGCTATCAGGAGCCAGCCAGGAAATGGGAGAAGGACAGAGAAATAGAGAAAACATGTTTGCTTTTCAACCACATCCATTCTGCTTACATTCCTTGATGGTCCCCCTTCTGCATGAGGAATAATTTCTGGAACTAGGTGAGCATTTATTAAAGTCTCTTTGCCTTTATGACAGGTTCTTCAATTTTTTAGATCAGTGAGTAGGTCCTGGCTGGGCTGCTGCTTCCCAGGAACAACTGTGTCCTGTGGAGGGGAGCCAGGTCTTCGGTGCACAGCAATCTGTGTTCGCCAGAGTCAGGGATGCGTCTGTGGTCAGAACGGTACTGACGGAGAGCGTCCTGTCGTTAAAAGCATCTTTACTTACAGATTGGGCATGTTAGCATTTTCGTCTCCTATGTTTCCTTTTGAGAAGAAACTTAAATTAGTCAAGAAAGCATGGTGCTTTGTTAAGCCAAGAACTACATTTGGTCTGTGTTCCCCCAGTGGGACAGTTCTGGAAGGTGTGGCCTTTTAGCCCTGGGGGAGCCATTAACTGAAGGCACCCCCGTCCTTTCTGCCTTAGCAACTTCTCTGCTTCTTAGATACCTAGGCTCTTGTTAAATCCACTAATTTACTAATTCACTGCCCTGGGGATTTTAATTGAAGCCAGCACGAGTAACAGTTAAGGTCTCATGGCAATTATTGGGGCAAATGAAGTAACCCCTTCCAACAACTAAAGCTACTTACTAAGAATTCAAGCCTTGTCTGTTTCTTTTCATGCCCAGAGATTTCTCAAAGATTTATGTCTCCAGATTCATGCCTTCAGAGGTAATGGTGAACACAGTGAAAACTGGCTTTTTTGGCCAGAGGGAACATCTGTGCCTCAGCGCTTTGCATATATAGTGTAAAGTGACCCACTTCATTTGTTTACATTTCTCAAGAAAGCGGATAGTCAATTTAGAATGGGACAGTCAGGGCAGCCGTGACCCTTCAGCTACCCCCAAGGAGGTCACCAGCTCTGTATTCAAATGTGAAGATCAGTAACTTCACACCCTAAGGGCTATTTGGATAATGTTCTAAAAGCCATTTGGTGAGCTTTAATCTTTGTGCCCCGAGACAGTCTTTTAGGCTTCCCAAAGAGGATCGTAGATTAATGCCACCGAGTGTTTCCAGGCAGCCCAGGCAGTGGGGGCTAAAAATGTTGCAGGTTTCTGTACTGAAAGTCCACTCTTCCTATCCTACTCTGTGGTCTTTCTGTGTCTTCTTGTTCTTTTTTTTTTCTTTCTTTTCATGTTGTCTTTGATATTTGTGATATTTAATTTTATGTGTCAGCTTGATTAGATCACAAGATGCTCGGGTACCTGGTAAACTTGATCTCTGGATATGTCCGATGGTGTTTTCTGGTAGAGGTCAGCATCTGAATATGTACACTGAGTGAAGCGGATGGCCCTCCCCAGTGTGGATGGGCCTGATCCAGTCCATTGTGGGCTTGCATGGAACAAAAAGATGGAGGACGGTTGAACTGACCCTGCCTGTCTGAGCTGGAACATCAGTCTTCTCTTGCGGTGGTGCCCTTGGTTCTCAGGCCTTCAGGGTCTAACTGGACTCTGCACAATGTACTTTCAACCGTATGACTGGCTCTGCTGGGTCTCCAGCTTGCAGATCATAGGACTTCTCAGCCTCTATAACCATGTGAGCCAGTTCCATATAATAAATCTCTCTCTCCCTTTCTCTCTTTCTCTCTCCCTCCCTCCCCCTTTAAGTAGGCGCCACACTGGGCATGGAGCACAGCATGGGGCTTGAACCCGCAACCCTGAAATCAAGACCTGAGCTGAGATCAAGAGTCAGATTGAGCCACCCAGGCGCCCCGATAAATCTCTCTTTCTGTTTAATCTCCTATTGGTTCTGTTTCTCTGGGGAGCCCACTCCAATATAATATTTCACCTGTGTGAAGTCGATGGGGAAGTATGACCCCTCCAGACGATGAACCACATCCCAGACACTGGACACTTCTAGAGTCAGCACTGATTAAATGTGTCTACTTGCTTGTGTGGGGATATGCCTCAGAGCTGGTTTTCTTCCGTATGGGTGGGATTAGAAATTTAATGACTTCCACAAGGGTATAAAAATGTGTATTTGCCTGCAAGGACTCCAAATGGTCTGATCTTATGGGGTCTTCCCTGATCAGTGTATTTCTTGCTCTAGTCAGGGTGAATAAAAATCCAGATTCTTATGAAGACTAGACTGAAAGATTCAGGAGTGTTTATATATATATCCTTTCTGAGTGACAAATAGTCTACCTTTTAGTATTTCCCTTACTAAAAAAGGTGACTGTTGGGAAAGTCCTAGTTTGTCCAGGTGTGGCAAATAGATGTCATTTCACATGTGAGTGCCAATAGATTTGTGGTGTCTGTTTGGAGACCTGTGCTGAGAACTCTGATTCTTCATTCACTGTCGGTATGAAAAACTTGTGCAGCTGGTTGGCAGTGCCTGCTAGAGGTGCAGAAGTAAATACGGAGTGCTCGTTACACGCATGGCACTGTCCTAGGGTTGAGGGCATTTTGTTTCCTAGCCTCTGTTGTAGGAGCAGGGACAGTGTTGTAGGAGCTAACTCTGTGTTACCCCTGACTGACTCATTATTTTACATGTCTAGATAAGTTAACTGATTCATCTGAAGCCACAAAACTAGTTAGAAGAGTGTCAACCAGAACATAGGATTCTTGACTTCCTAACTGTCCATCCTGTGACCCTTTCACCATTACCTGGGTGAGACGATTATAAGCATTCTTATTCTAGGCAACTTAATGGTCGTAGAAAAATTCTTGACCTTCTTGCATGTCTTTCATAAAGGGTTGGCCCTCAACTTGGGCTGCGGCCCAGGAGTAAGGAGACTTTTCCTTCTGTCTTGGAACCTTCCCGTCTAAATCACCTGTCCCCTTCGATAATGTAACAGAGGCAGCAGTGCCTGTGGAAAATTCTTCTTTGTTGGCAAATATCAATGTGGTATTTAGTTAAAGCAGGATATTATCCAAAGACCCTATGGAGGTTACAGAGTGCCTGGGGGGTAGGGTGGGGTGGGGTGGGGGTTCCGTGGATCAAAGTATCAAATGGGAGTTGGGTGAATTTTTCCATGGCCAAATTCCAGGAAAATGATCCCTGATATGGTTCTGTTGTTTGAAGTACGCCTGTTCCTGCCTAGAGCTGGTGAGAGCAGGCATGTCCAGATGGGAGGGTGGAGAGGCACTTGGGAGGAGAGATTATTTTTTTTCTCATTAGGATCCAGTTTATTTCACCAGTTCCTGAGCTCACTTTACCCTGTACTTAGGGAAAGGGTGTGTGCCTCCCTGCTATGATTTCAATCTGAACTTCAAACCTTTGCAAAACAGGCTACTCTATCTCTTTTCCTGCTTGGTCTCCATGGAAAACTGGTGAGATCTGACCTCCTCCCAAAGTGTTCAAAGCAAAGTGTCTACTCAGAACTCTGTGGGCTCATACTACAATTGCAGGGAGGGCAGAACTCAGGCCACTAGTGGAGAAGGCTTTGCTTGCCCATGAATCTTTCAAAGAAATCCTAGGCTGATTTATATAACCATGGCTATTTAAGGGTTCTTGAAAGGATTTCTAGGAAGTTAAGACCAATCTGAAATAAATGTTCTAAAATGCCTCTATCCATGCATGGGGCATGGTTTTTAAGAAACTCATTACTGGTCACTAGAAAGCCTGATGTAGCAGGACTTGCCTGGCCAGGCTCAGATCCCTTTGACTCACCCTGAACATCACCAACAGACAGATCCTGTAGGGTCCAATGTCTTCCTGGGCTCTCTGCCTGAAAACATTCTCTGGCAGTGTTTTCTGGGCACAGGTTGGGGAATTAACCCCCAGAAGCAACCCTTAGCTAATAAGAGACAGGAGTTGGTAGGCAAATCCTCCAGCCTCCTCACCCCACAGTGAGGAGTTCTGACGTGGGTCTCTAAGAGGTCTCAATGGGTCAGAGCCCCAGCTATCTGCAGCTGGAAGTTTCTCATTTATGCCCCTTAACTGGCTTGCCTCCCTTCCCTGTCTCAATTTCCAGTTTTGTCACCGTGAGTTCTCATCACTTCCAAATAAACACTTGTACTGAAATCATGGTGTTGGGCTTATGAGGAAACCAAAATAAGACCTGAGAGACCTCTGTGTCTTTTCCTGCCTGAACTGGAATATCTAGAAGGTAGAAGGGGTGGCGTCCTATAACTGGTTGTTCTGGCCAGGATGGAAGAACTTCTGGGAGCCAGAGCCTTCTCTGCTCTCCTTTGTTGGCAGGTAGACAATGTTGGTCCACCTGGGGTTTTATCTTCTCCAGGGTGGGAGATAGAGCAGCACGATGTAAACAAAGTAAGAATCACTTTGGGGAAATCGGATTGAACCAGAGACATAGCATTTGACTTGGTGGTAATAAAGGTTCTAGTTCTCAGGCCATGGGAATGACCCCTCATTGAAATTCCAGGCCATGTTTGTGGGTCACAGCCTAAGTGCATCAGCTGGGTCTGATGGGAGGTTCAAAGCAGCTGGCTAGTTTGCGAAGGTGAGGTGCTTGCAGTGCCAAGAGCTGGGCTACAGTGGGGAGAGGGTGTGATGGAGATACTCCATGGTGCAGACCAAGAGTACATAGTCCCTTTTCCTTGAGAAAATTGGTGTCTCCATTCCTTTTGTGTGGCCGGATTAGGCCAGGCAATGCCAAATCCCAGTGTACAGTGGCTTTATTTCTCTAGCACATAGAATGTTAGTGGTGTCATAGGTTTGAGCCCATCCTGAACTGGGGTCCCAACCAAAGGAGACTGACTTCACTCCTCTTCTTGTCAAATTGGAGATTAATGTGACTTATCAGATGTTTTTGCTTGCTTTATTTTTACATGGCACAGCTCAGAGGAAACTGTCCCTTGTCCCTTAGCCTCAGGCAAGTTCATGAAACAGCCTGAGGCTGGAGCATTAAGCTGCCCGGTCTATAGAGCATCACTTTGACCTCTGGCCCCTGCTGCTTGGTAACCAGTGTAGGGCCCAGCTCAGGTCTGTGGAATTGGCAAGGACAGGAGGCAAAGAGGAAGGGGAAGGAAAGAGCCCTTCTGCAAGGAGTAGTTCTTATTTGGGAAATAGAAGGTGGTCCTTTCCTGGCCTGTTTCCATGCACTCTTCTGTGACCTTTTCTGCTCCAGCACGCTTCCTTACAGTGTACCCCTATGCTGCCCTTCTCTGTGGTCTGGGCCTGTCTGCATTCTTTCAGAGGCTAAGAATATTGGGAAGTAACCAGAGAGCTAATGGGCCAACATGTTGATAATGATCATAGCTATCGTGTCCTGAGTGTTCGTGTCCGCTCTGTGCCAGGCACTCTGCTAAGGACCATACAAGGATTACGTTGCATAATCCTTTAATAATCCCAGATTATTATACTGGGCACTATGATTATCCCTGTTTTTGAAGTAAGAAACCAAGGCACAAAAAGGTTAAGTAATCTTCCCAAGGTCACACAATCAGTAAGTCTTGGGGCCAGTACACAAAATCCATGTTTTCAACAAATATTTATTTAGCACCTACTGTGTGCCAGGTGCTTATTCCAGGTGAACAAGACAGGCCACACCCCTGTGCCCCTTCTACAAACTCTGTTATAGTGCCGTGCAGAGAATTAAAATAAGCTGATGTGGTAGAGTTTCTAGGTGGTCACTTTAACCTGGGAGGTCAGGAAAGGCTTCTTGGAGGAGCTGACATTTAAGCTGCTATTTGAAGGACGGACAGCCAGACTCCAAAGATGATGACAAAGAGAAGTTCTGCAGAAGAACAGCTGGGGTGACAAAAGAGTCAAGGCAAGAACAGAAAGGAGAGGAAGAGCCAATTTCTATGAGAGGAGGGAGAGGCTGGAGGGCCCCTTCTGGAGCCTCCCTGTTGTCATTCTTCATTTGATCCGGTCTTTTAAAACTCAAAGGGGCTCCGTGGCTTCCCTGTGGGAATTCAGGGGCCAAAGGGCCTTTTCACCTTGTAATACCAGCCATATGGGTCACTATGTGACTGGGACCAGGGTGGGAGCCCAGGGCATACCCAGCCTGCTCCGTGGCGTGCTGCACTCTGACCTCATCGCGGAAGCTGGGCGTGCTGCATGCTGGGAACCACCCAGAGATGTGGAGGCCGGTGGGGGGGGGGGGTTGGTTTGTGGCAGGTCGAAACTGTTTCCACCCCCTGGCAGGACAAGACCTGTGCAGCCACCTCTGGGCTTAGAGCCAGCACCTCTTATTAAAAAACAGCGGGACTGATTGCAATGATGTTTTGCAAAGGAAACAAGGGAGAGAACGTGACGTGGGCTGAGATTACGGCTCACAACGTTTCAGGCCTGGGCCAGTTTCAAGAGTGAAGGTTCGGACTCCTCCCAGAGAGTGTTTCCAGGAAACCTCAGGGTATGAAATTGTCGTGCCAGATGTTCTAGTGAAAGGACAACCTCTGTTTTTACTCCTGCAGGTGAGACAGCAGGAGTGAGCGTGAGAGCTCTGAGACTGTAACTGCATCTGGGGAGTTCTGGACGAATTCCATATGCCCTGTTTCTTTTCACTCTCTAACCCTTTTCCTCCCTGTGGTCTTTGGGCCCAATCCTAAACTGCGGAGGTAGGGGTCATGGAGAGGCGAGCAGCTGGGAGAGGGGATGGGCGGCCACCTTCAAGCAGCATGTTTCACGCACTAAGAACGATACTCCTGATGGGTGGAGATTGCGCAGCCAAGGCCAAGCTCGCTTTCTAGGTCCCGAGCTAGAATTCTGTGCTGTGGGGGGGGGGGGGGGGGGCTGTGTGGCATGTTAAGCCATCAGTATCCCAGGGTGCTTGGATGGAACACCTATTTCAAGAGAGAGAGAGAGAGAGAGAGAGAGTGTGTTATTTTGATAAACAAATGCCCCAAGAAAAGCAAAGGACGTACCTGGGGTGGATGTGAAGAGCTATTTAACCAAAACTCATTTGCCTTGGGTACTTTAGTCTGGAAAACTGTCATGTTCACAGCAGACCCAGGCTAAGCCTAGATTTTCCTTTATGCTCAAGTAAGACTTGATGTTCTAACAGAAGTATTGCAGTCTGGGCAGGAGTTAGGGTTTCAGTGGGGTGGGCTCTTAGTCTCCCATGTTTTTGGTGATGGAAAGGACAGAGAATGTGTCACAGATTGGTATAGGGTCATGTAGGGCCTTTATGTATAGTGGTGCAGGTTGTACCCTGCACAGTGTTTGGTTTAGGGGGTGCATTTGGGGGCCAAGATCCAGCTGGCACCATTGGCAAAGCTGTTTGCCTGGATTGCAGCTGTGTCAGCGCAAAGAGACACATTTTAAAACTGGTTCTAGCAGGACACCTGTTTCTAAGTCCCAGAACGGTATCATTGTATGAGTCTTTGTCATCAAAAAAATGTTTCTCATATTTCCTTCTGTATACCTTCTCTCTCCCTCTCCTTTTTCTCTCGCTCTTAGAACACTTTCCTAGATGTCTTCTGGGAAATTGATAGGTGATACATAAAACCAGTGTTCAGTGGTAGAATAAGTTTGAGAAATCCTAGTTTAACCACAGCTTTATTTGGATAGTAGGATTTCTTTCTTTCTTTTTTTTTTTTTTTAAGATTTTATTTATCTGAAAGAGAGAGAGAGCAAGCACTAGCTCATACTGGTGGGGAGGGACAGAGGGAAAGGGAGAAGCAGACCCTCTGCGGAGCAGGCAGCCTGATGCAGGGCTTCATGCAGGGCTCGATCCCAGGACCTTGAGATCATGAACCAAGCAGAAGGCAGATGCTCGACCGCCTGAGCCACCAGGAGCCCCTGAATGGTAGGATTTCTAAGAGCATTTCCTATATGATGTGACCTACGTGACCTATATGATGAATCTTTGAGAGGTCGCTGTGGTGAGCAGAATTTCCTAAATGTATATGGCCATGGAAGCATCTTGGAGGACTAATGTTCTGTGAACACATATAATACTGTTTTTTGTTTTGTTTTTGGTTTCAAGTTTTTATTTAAATTCTATAGTTAACATATAGTATAATATTGGTTTCAGGAGTAGAATTTAGTGATTCATCATTTACGTATAACACCCAGTGGTCATTACAAGTGTCCTCCTTAATGCCCATCACCCATCTAGCCCATTCCCCCACCTACTTCCTTTCCAGCAACCTTCAGTTTGTTCCCTGTAGTTAAGTCTTATGGTTTACCTCCTTCTCTTTTTTCCCCTGTTCCCCTATGTGTTCATCTGTTTTGTTTCTTAAATTCCACATATGAGTGAAATCATATGGCAGTTCTTTCTCTGACTGACTTATTTTGCTTGGCATAATAAACCTTAGCTCCATCCACATCATTACAAATGGCAAGATTTCATTCTTTTTGATGGCTGAATAATATCCCCCTCCGTGTGTGTGTGTGTGTGTATGTGTGTGTGTGTATACACATACATACACACCACGTCTTCCTTATCCATTCATCAGTTGATGGACATTTGGGCTCTCTCCATAGCTTGGCTAGTGTTGATATTGCTGCTGAAAACTTTGGGGCACATGTGCCTCTTGAATCAGTGTTTTTTGTATTCTTTGGGCATGATTGCTGGGTCATAGGGTAGCTCTATTTTTCACTTTTTGAGGAACCTCCACCCTGTTTTCCAGAGTGGTTGCACCAGTTTGCATTCCCACCAACAGTGTAAGAGGGTTCCCCTTTCTCCACATGCTCGCCAACATCTATTGTTTCCTGACTTGTTAATTTTAGTCATTCTGACAGGTGTGAGGTGACATTTCATTGTGGTTTTGATCTGTATTCCCCTGATGCTGAGTGTTGCTGAGCATCTTTCCGTGTGTCTGTCAGCCATCTGGATGTCTCCTGTAGAGAAGTGTCTATTCATGTCTCCTGCCCATTTCTTAACTGGACTATTTGTTTTTTGGATGTTGAGTTTGATGAGCTCTTTATA
This sequence comes from Enhydra lutris kenyoni, assembly GCF_002288905.1. Lineage (NCBI taxonomy): Eukaryota > Metazoa > Chordata > Mammalia > Carnivora > Mustelidae > Enhydra > Enhydra lutris. Next base: position 52,375,548 of record NW_019154088.1, read on the forward strand.
GATCTTGGATACTAGCACCTTATCCAATATGTCATTTGCAAGTATCTTCTCCCATTCAGCTGGGTGCCTTTTAGTTTTGTTGATTGTTTTCTTTGCTGTGCAGAAAGCTTTTTATCTTGATGAAATCCCAATTGTTCATTTTTGCTCTTGTCTCCCTTTCCTCCAGAGATGTGTCCAGCAAGAAGCTGCTACTTCCAATGTGAAGGAGGCTGCTGCCTATGTTCTCCTTTAGGATTTTCTTAGCTTCTTGTCTCACATTTAGGTCTTTCATCCCTTTTAAATGTATTTTTGTATAGGGTGTAAGAAGGTGGTCCAGTTTTATTCTATGGCATGTCGCTGGCCAGTTTTCTTGACAGCATTTGTTGAAGAGCTTGTCTTTTTCCCATTGGATATTCTTTTCTGTTTTGTTGAAGATTAGTTGACCGTTTAATTGTGCAATCCATATAATACTGTTTTAAATGATCCATACTGCATCCCATAGATTTTTAGTTAGGATTGCTCTGGAAGCATGCCATTGGTTTGTTTTTATCAGTTGGGGGCCTAGGATAAATGTCAACTAACAGCCTTGACTTTCCAGTGGAGTCATGGTCTCCTTGGTGAAGGAGACAGCATTCTTTTCTACAAGCACTGCTTATATATTCGAGGGTGCACAAAGCATTTAGCACATGGGAGGACATCTTCTTGGATGGATGATGGGGGTTTAATAGCCAGTTATCCTTGTTATCCTCCATAGATGGGATTCTTCAAGCATAAAAAACAAAACGGTTCCCTAGGGAGCCGAGGATTTTTGGTGCTATCATTCAAAAAAGAGAGTAAGAAGAGGTTGTAGAGAAAGGAACTTATTCTTAAAAACCCACAAGTTTTAAGTTTGTTAGCAATAAGGAATCATCCAGAAAATATCTGATTACCTCTTTGACATGAGTCTTCCAATATGGAGAAAAGTCTACTACCCACCGCCAAACAAGCAAATGGACAAGCAAACATAAAGACGTTCTCTGCTTCTCTGTTGCTTTCCCATGCACTAGAATCTCTTTAAGACCAAGAGAAGTGTATTAAAGACTAAAGAGTTTCTGTTCAGACCAGTGGACCACAGGCCTCCTTGTGGCCCTAGGGGGTGAAAAGGGTCTGGCTCCCATGTTGGTCCTGACATCACTGGCATCACTCTCTGCTCCACGGGCTACAGCTAGTTAGAGCCAACCTCAAGTCCAGCTCAGTGTGGAATTTGAGAATGTGTTTTGTAGGCACAGTTACCACATCTAGAAAGCTGAAAATAAGCAGGTTTTCCAGCAGTCCCCAGGTCAGGAAGGATGCTGATAAGCTTCCCACTCACTGATGTATTATGGTCCCATGGATTATCCATTCTAAGTCTAGACAGACTTGTTATTTTGTTCATTCAACTTTGTGATTCATGCAAACTGGAAGCATCCTGATGTAGAAAATCACTTGAAAATATAGCAACTGCTACTATTTTTGCTGAATGTATTATTTTGGTTTGTTCTGTATGGATCTATAACTAGCCCCCGAATTTAAAGGACATCACAGAATCATAATAATCAGGCACACCAGTGAGAGGTTATTTCTGCTTTTGTGCTTAGAGAAGGGAAGATTCGTTACATTGATTAGAAAAGCAGAGAATTCAAATGCAAATCCCCTTGCCTACATGTGGGATTAGAGAAGGTGTACATTAGAACAATTTGAATACCCGTTTAAATTTGACTGTATTTGTCTTTCCATATTTTACTCCCATCCATCCTCGTTGTGTTTGCCAGCCAGATAATAAAGAACTTGGTGAGCTTTAAAAGTAATTTCCCTTTTTGTACCCTGAGCTGGCCTCATGGAAGAAGTTCCATAGATTTATGAGTAGAATGACCATATGTTTTGGCTTTCCCAGACAGTCCTGGTTTATGTTGTTGATGGATTAATGATTGTTAATTATTTTTAGTGCCCACTTTCACTCTCCTAACTGTCCTATTTGGATGATAAATTATATGATTTCTCTACTCATGAGTGGGAGAAGTGGGTAGGTGGAAGAAATACCACAGTTGGTACATCTCCCCTTTTAAATCATTTTGGCAACCACCATCATTGAAAAAATACATACATATTTATATACACACATATACATTTATTTCTATAGTCATTAACTTTAGGCAGTATGTATTAATTCCCTACTGCATAAAAAGAGACGAATGGAACATTGTCCACATAAAGAGTTTCCTTCACTTACATCACCCTAGCTCCCTCCTAGCTTTAGCCAGTCATTATACTACTTTCACATTGTCAAGATTTACATTTGTTAGTTGCAAGTATATTCTGTTGGATAACTGCAGTCAAGCCTTCTGCTTTGTCTGTAGGTAGATTCTAAAAGTTGAAAGGCCTTGAACAACATTTATAATATCATAATTATGTAACTCTTATTCCCAGTAGAACCAAGTAGCATGAACAAACCTTTAGAGAAGGATATCCATTCCATGCCATAATCAGGACAGTGTTTCAACTCAAATGACGCAAGGCTTGATCTCATGACCCTGAGATCATATCCTGAGCCAAAATCAAGAGTTGGATACTTAACCAACTGAGCCATGAAGATACCCCCAAAACATTTATTTTGATACTGATTGAGAAATCAGTATTTCTTTGAATATCTGTGAAAATGTACACGTAGGATAATACTCCTAAAAGTGTATCAAATGGTGTTCAATCTTAACTTGAGACTCACTGGCTTAGCTGTTGGGAGGAATTGTGGTTGACTCAATTATTAGCCATCTCAGGGCTTTTTAAACAATTGCAGTCATTGCTTCTCTTCCTTACGTGACTGCCCAGAAGTATCTATATGGCAGAGGAAGGGAGACAAGCCCTTCTGGGGAGGTGGATGTCATGCCACCGTGAGCTTCACTCTTGATTCACTGCCTGACCCTAGGTAGTAACCATAACTGCTCCTGCTATCTCAGGGGCTTCCTATTGACTAAGTACTGTGCCAAGCCCTCTACAAGCATATTCCTGATCACCTCTTATAACAGCTTCATGAGGACAGGATCATAATCACCCCCAGACTTATTGAGGCTCAGAAAGATATGCTATGATCATTTCACAACTCTGTGATCATACTAAAAAACCACTGAATTATACATTTTAATGGGGGATTTTATGGTATGTGAATTACATCTCAATAAAGCTGTTACTAATTTTTTTTTTTTTACCAACCTGAGGTGGAAGTAATTAAAATTATGAATGAGGTTAAGCATCTTTTCCTTTGCATAGCAGAAATTTTTATGTTTTTTTTCATATCTTTCATTCACTTAAAAATGGGGTTGTTGGTCTTTTATTCACTGATTCATAAAAGGTCAAGTTTGGTCTCATATATGTTGCAAATATTCCATGTTGCTATTTGACTTTTGGCTTTATTCATGTTCTTTGTCCAGCAGAAAATGTTAATTTTCATTGAGATTAATATATCATTTATTCTTTATGTGTTTGATGTTTCATGTTGTGGTTTTAAATGCCATTTTAACCCTATCATCAGCTTCAAGATGACGTTTTTTAAGAAGCATCCATGCTTTCTTTTGGTATATTTGTGGTTTATTTATTTTTTTTAAAGATTATTTATTTGACAGAGAGAGAGAGATCACAAGTAGGCAGAGAGAGAGAAGGAAGCAGGTTCCCTGCTGAGCAAAGAACCCGATGCGGGGCTTGATCCTAGGACCCTGAGATCATGACCTGAGCTGAAGGCAGAGGCTTAACCCATTGAGCCACCCAGGCACCCCACATTTGTGGTTTATTTTTAAAATGTTTAATGTTTTATCCATTTGGAATGGGAATAAAGTATAAAAATCTAGTCTATTTTCTCCCAGATGGTTGACCAGCTGTCCCACCATCATTTAATGATTAATATATCTTAGCAGCTTCTATGAGAAAGTAACTTCTATCATGTATTAGACTCCCATATGTGTTTGGTTCTATACCCTTTATTCTGTTTCAGTGATGTTTCTCTCAGTTAATTCATCAAACTCTTTTATTGTTGTAGCTTTATAATCAATTTAAATCATGGTAAAGTCCTTGTTCTTTTTGCTTTTATTTGGGAATTTTCTTGGCTTGTTTCTTACATTTATTTTTTTAATAGGTGACATTAGTTTAAATGATCAAGTTCCAATAAAAAAATTCATTGTGTTTTATTTGATAGCATGAAATTTACACATTTAATTAGGGGGCTATTCCCTATATGGTTAAAGATGCCCTCTTTTTTGGTGTCCCTCTACTTCCTGATATTCCTCTTTGTCTCCTTTACTCTTGTTTGATGGTCCCCAGAGTTGGGTTATTGGTTAGGGGGACTGTAAATTCATTGTTTAAACTGGGATACTTTTTGAAATTAAACAAGTTGCTATGGATAATTGTATTAGGACAACAGGTGTAAACCAGGACTGTCCTAGGCAATCTGGGTTATATGGTGTTCCTAATCGTTGGTCCCTTTCCAATTTATAATTTTTTCCCTTTTATGACCTTAGAAATTGCTATTATATCAACTACATTTCACATGTTAATGATTCCCAAATTTGCATCCAACTTGATCCACTTTCCAGCCCTTTGCCAGACGTCTCATCCCCGTGCCCCACAGTCATCTCAAACTCAAGTTGGATTCAGCTTCCCTTTATAACTGGGTCCTCTGCTTCTTTAGCAGTGAAGTCAGCATCTAGTCTTTTGAGTTATAATCTGGAACTCATCCCTATCTGGAACTCATCCCTTTCCCATATTGCCCCTATTGGTCTCCAGATCTTTTCAATTCTATTACTGAAATCTTTTCTAAATCCAATCCCACTTCCTATTGCCACCGTCTTCTCTTTATTAGGATCCTCGCAAGTCTCTTTTCTGGATTATTACAGTGGCTTCCTTTCTGGTCATCCTACCTCAAGGCTTTCCTTACTTCAGGCTCCTTTTAGAGTGACAACGTAAACCTGATTTTGTTATTCATTGGCTGAAAGATTTGTGCTAGCACCACATTTCCAAACTCTTACCATGCTGTGCAAGGCCGTCACAGCCTGGCTCTGTCCTCCAGTGTAAGTTCTTACCTCTTCTGATACAAATGCCCCTAGTCAAACTGAAAGTCATTCCATCTCCCACATTATATATACCATGACATTTCCCCAACTCTAACTCTTCACAGACTGAGCTCACTAAAATACCCTTTCTGCTCTCTGTCTTTTTCTCCAAAACCAGCTCCCTCAGACACTGAGGTCAAGCCTTGCCTCCTCTGTCAAGCCTTCCCTGATTCTCTCAGGCAGTGAATCCTCTTTGCCGCTCTGCAACTCCCCTTCCCCCTGCTTACCCACTCCTCACCCGGCAACTCCCTCTCTGTGTACATGTCTCCCTCACTCTCTCTACTGGTCACTTCTTAAGCGCATGCACTATTTCCCCAGAGCCTGGTAATTAACAGATGTTCGATCAATTTTTGTTGGCTAAACCCATGAAATATACTGCGAGTGGTGGTTTGTGACTTCTTGTGGTTACTTGCAAATTCCATCTGGAATGCAGCCCAGGGCAAGCTTGCTTATTTTTAATATTATAAATTACAACAATAAATTCAAATTATTAATAGTAGAAATTATGGAGAAACTGCTTTATTTAGGTATTATTATAGGCCCCTGAAGGGGCATTTTCTCCTTTAATCTTAAAAATAACCTATCAAGATAGGTTTTTCTCTAGCCATTTTATGATTAAGGAAGCTAAGATTGAAAGCGGTTGAGTAACTTTTCCTAAGAGCAGTAGCTAGTAGATAGAAATAAAACCAGCTATATTTGACTTCAGAATATACAGTCTTTTCCAAGTTCATTTGGAGGCAACTTTTCCCTCCTAATGATTTTTTGGGGTCATATTTCTTCCTCACCTTCCCTGACCTCCCTTGTTCTCTCTTCTCCTTATCTCTTTACCCAGAGGCCTGTTCTGAGCAGCCCACCATTAGGGCTACCCTTTCTGATTCATGACTCCGTCCCCCCACCCCCTGCCACCCCAGGTAGTCCCCAGCACTTTCAAGCCATTAAAGGGTGGCCTGTTACTGCCATCCAAGGTAAGAATGAACTAATTTGAGCGTGAAATCTGTGTATCGAGATAAGTTCTTGATATTTCACCTAGTTGAACTGTGTGTTGAGGGCTAGGTTTTCCTTTTTCCTCATCTCAGCATTTGCCTCTCAACTCCTTATTCTGCATCTCCATCTCCCTGGGTTTTTCTTTCTCCATTTAGGCCTTTCTCCAGAAATTTCCCTATAGAGCAGAAAGGAAAAGAGATGTTCTTGATTTGATTTTGATGCTGGATGTGAAGGCAGAAGATAGAAGAAGATACCAGCTCAGAATACAACAATATTAAGGAAGGGGTGGTGATGAGAAATCCTGAAACACTTGGGGTCATTTTTTGGCCTCTTCCCCTAGAAGAGGATGAGAATCAGTGTGTTGGAGCCAGCTCCAAATCCAAGTTCAGTGATCTCATTTTGGTAGTTTGAAATGAGCCATGAGGCAAGTGTGTACACCATGGAGATTGACACCCATCCCAGACCTTCCTGGAGAGCTGGTTGTTCAACCTTTCCCGGTGAATTATAGGGGTTACCACTGAGTGCCTGCATCATTACAGCTGGGAGGCCTGGATTATAATGTCTCTGTAATAGATTTTCTATAAAACGCCCATTTGTTCCACTTCCCTTCCCTATACTTATTCCGCTGGGTGAGGTCTCAGAGGCTCTGTACCAGATGTTAGGGGAACATGGTTCTGATCCAAGCTGTTCTGTCTGCCTGGAACTGTCCCCACAGATAGCAGCATGGCCCACATTCCCTCTGCTCCACCAGTCTGTGTTTCAAGCTCTTCATATCAATGAGGCCTTTTCTGACTGCCCACATGGCCTGTGACCTGCTCACACCCCTGCCACTGTACTTCCCGTCTCACTCTGTGCTTCACTTTTACTTGCCACGTCCCTTATCATCATCCAAAATACCATGCACTTTGCTTATTGATCATGTTTATGGTGTGTCCCCCTTCTGGAATGTGAGCTCCTACACCTTAGAAATCCTTGTTTTGTTCCCTGGTGTATCCCAAGCACCTAGCATAGTGTCTGGCCCATGCAAGTACTGAATAAATATTTGTTGAGGGAATCAAATGGACAAACAGTCCTGTCTCTAAACAAATTGGTGGTAGGTCCAATTTGTCCTTGCATGGGTCCTTGCCCTACTCTGAAGGAAGCCTCCCTTGGGAGTTCCCTGGACATGCGACTGGAGGCCTCACAGTTATAAGTGGTCGCCCAAAGGATGACAGTGGAGATAGATTACTGTCTGCTGCTGGTTCTGCCCCTGTATGCTTAGCATCTTAGTGTATCTGCTCAAGGCTTTTCAGCAAGAAATAAACCCAGGATAATGCAGCCAGGTGGTGGACAAGGGGAAAAGGACAGGCTCCACTCCTGAATGGACACCAGCCTCTCACCTTCCTGTTCTCCTGGCTTGGTTGGACAGATCTCCTCTGGGCAGTGGTGCTGTTACAGTATGTTTACATGATGCCCAAGGACAGACCACAAAGCAGTGGGCTTGAGGACACCTCTGGGCTGAGTTTTTCCCTCTCCTTTTTGGACAAAAGGAGTAGAGCAATGGAATTCCTTTTTTCTTTCTCTTTTCTCTTTTCTTCTCTCTCTCTCTCTTTTTTTTTTTTTTTGTTTGGGCAGAAGGTGTAGAATGGCAACTCCGGTCTTCTAATCTGCAAAATAATGATCTATTTGGTTTTATTTTGTGAGATTTTCACTAGGCTCAAATGGGAAAATAAACAGTAAAGTCATACTTTGAAAGTACAAAGAAGTTTGCCAAAGTAAAAGGCATTGTATTGAGTGTAATAAATCCCTTATAAAAACCAACCACATTATCTAAACTTGAATTCGTTTTTCCTACCAGGAATTACCTTCACAGGGAGGGAACGAAGTAGGAAGGGAAGGAAGGAAGAATGGAAGAAGAGAAGGAAGGAAGGAAGGAAAGAAGGAAAGAAAGAATGATTTGGAAAGAATGAAAGAAAGAGAATAACAAGAAATAGAATAGACTTCCCCAGACAGACTCTGCACTTGTTAGCGCACAACATTAATGCATTTCCATTATTAAAATGAGGGTTGAAACTGCCCCTCAGGCTTGGCTAATGGCATGGTTATGCCATAAAAAACCATTGTTCTCTGTGAATAAAATGCTGCTTTTGAAAGACAAGGGATTCTTATAGCACCAGGGAAGATCAGTTATTAATTGATATCTGGAAAATGAGATTCACCTCATGGGGGGAAATGATTGGCTTCCAAAGAGCTGCATCTGTGACTGCAGATAAAACTAGTGACTGCACGGTTTTATGTACAATGGTCCCTCCTTGTTTGTGGCTTACTTTCTGTGGTCTCAGCTACCCACAGTCAGTCGTCGTCTGGAAACACGATCCTCCTTTTTTTTTTTTTTTTTAAAGATTTTTTTTTTTTTTTTGACAGAGAGAGATCACAAGTAGATGGAGAGGCAGGCAGAGAGAGAGAGAGAGAGAGAGGGAAGCAGGCTCCCTGCTGAGCAGAGAGCCCGACGCGGGACTCGATCCCAGGACCCTGAGATCGTGACCTGAGCCGAAGGCAGCGGCTTAACGCACTGAGCCACCCAGGCGCCCCATGATCCTCCTTTTGACAAAGCTTCAGGTCAGTAGTAGCCTGAAGCTACATCACAATACCTATGCCATTCTCCTCACTCCATCTCATCATGGAGGCATTTTATCATCTCACAGCATCACAAGGAGAAGGGTAAGTGTGTACAATTAAGATATTTTGAGAGACTGCATTCACATAACTTTTATTATGGTATATTGTTATAATTGTTCTATTTTATTATTAGTTATTATTAATCTTATACTGTGCCTAATTTATAAATTAAACCCTATCATAGGTATTATGTGTAGAAAAAAGTATATATAGGGTTCAGTAACATCCACTGTTTTAGCCATTCATTAGGCATCTTGGAATGTATCCCCCCATGGATAGTGGGGGGGCTGCTATATCTATGAAACACCTCTGACATAAAAGGCCCACCCAGTTCTAGTATGGTTTTATAGAGAAAATGTTAAAATAAATGCCAAGGAGAATCAACATCCATCCATCTACCCATTCATCCACCCACCCACGCATCTGTCCATCAATCCATCCATCCATCCATAATGGTTAAGAGGAGGAACTCTGGATCTTGGATGTGAATTTCACCTCTACTTCTTAATAGCCATATGATTTTAAACATGTCCCTTAACCTCTTCATGAAGTTTCTTCATCTATAAAATTGGGATAATATTATATATTATATATAATATATATATATATATATATATATATGCACTACCTTATAGCATTGGTCTGAGAATTTAATGAATTAATATATGTAAAGCTCTCAAATAGAGGCTGGCAGATCATAAGCATTCTGTGTGTTAGCTATTACTCATTTGACCAGTGCTTACAGCACCCCCAGTGTACTGGGCACACTTTTCCCTGTCATTAAATACCCATCTGTAAGCACAGTGTCCATGGTTGCATACTATTCCGTGAACTAGATATAGACATCTTTTAGTAGGGTGATTTTTAAATTTTAACCTGTGTCAGAATCACCTGAAGAGCTTGTTAAAGCAGATTATGGGACCCCCCTCTAGAGTTTCCAATTGATGAGGCCTGAGACACATCCTGACAATCTGCATTTGTAACACGCTCCTAGGGCACCGATGCTGCCTCTTGGGAACCACACTTTAAAGGCCACTGCCTTAGTATATTGAACTAATTTAGTTAAACTTTTGAATATTCAGATTGTTTCAGGAAGCCTCTGGGCAACCAGAATTTTTACCAGTCACTAAGAGATAAGTGTCTTAGTGTATCAGGTAAATGAGGAAAGGGATTTAGACAATGTCTAAAACCCCTACGTCACATACCTATTAAGCATTGCTTTCGATCCTCCTAGCCTCACCTGTGTCGTGTTCTGGCTACTGCTGTGGGGACTGGTTGAGAGAGAGTGCTCAGACCAGCTTTGGGCAGGTGCAGTGAGCCTGAGGTGAAGCCCTGCCTCACCGCAGGCCCACCCCTTTCATCCCTCAACATTCACCCTCGGGCTCAGCTTGGGATTCCTCAGATATTTGCTGGGCTTGCAGGTGGCACCATCCAAGGCAGTTTATGTTCCCCCACCTCCCTTTCAGGCTGGCAGACTCCATAACGCAGCCTTTACTCCTCTCCCAGGTGGTCCCTGGGGTCACGCTTTCCAGTCAAGTGCTGGCTTTCAAAGCTCTGTCTCAGGCTCTGCTTTGGGAGGGACCCGGTTTGGGCAGTCCTTTTCAGTGTAAAGTTTAAGTTTTCTGACTGCTTTCTTCCGATTGCTTAGTGGGAGAAAGGCAGAAAGTAAGAAGAGTTCTAAAATTGGGATAGGTGGATCAGGTTTTAGGAAGTCTGAGAACTCTCTCAAATTGTTTCTTTTTTTTTTTAAATTTTTATTTATTTTTTAAATTTCTTTTCAGTGTTCCAGAATTCATTGTTTATGCACCACACCCAGTGCTCCATGCAATATGTGCCCTCCACAATACCCACCACCAGGCTTACCCAACCTCCACCTCCCTTCCCTCCAAAACCCTCAGTTAGTTTCTCAGAGTCCACAGTCTCTCATGGTTCATCTCCCCCTCCGATTTCCCCCAACTCCCTTCTCCTCTCTATCTCCCCATGAATGCTAAATTGTGTGCATGCCTGCATTTCTTTTTTCTTTCTGAAAGAAGTCCATTGCATTGAACAGATCATCAAAGTAAACAGTCAATAACATGGAGAGAAGGAGGAGAAGGAAAGAAAGGAGAAATTTGGGTTCTAAGGTAGTGTTTGAGAGAGTAGACAGAGATGGGAAACCCGGGTATAGATGCTGAGTAGCTAGGGAGTGGTGGCATGAGAGGAAAGAATAAAAAAAAAAAAAAAAAAAAAAAGAAGTAGGAGTAAGTGGAAAACACATTTCTCTGATTTTACCACTGGACCTAGCTGGAAAGCTGCCTCTGGCATTCACTGCAGGCTTTTACCCACTGTTCAGAGAGCCGATGCTGACAAGTGGGATCTGAAGGAGATCAGGAAACCAAGGCTCAGTTGCAGAAACAAGTGGGATCTCCTGATTTGTTAAAGAAGGGGATTGACATTAAGGATTTCTAAAGAACTTTTAGCAAGAAAATACTTGCTTCCTCTAGTTCATGTCCTTATGGTTTATTTTTGGTGGCTTTTCTCTTGGTAAAATGGAGCATTTTTGGTTTTGCAGGAACCCCAGCCCAGTCCTTACCTAGGGCCTACCTATCTAGCCCTTACCACCTGAAGGGTCACGCTGGAGTGAAAATTATGTTAGTTGGATTTGGGGGGCAGTGTGCCTTTGGAGCAAGCAAACTAGAGAGTCAAAATCTAGTTTACCTAGTGATAAGAGTTGAAAAATGATGCTTTCTACTGAACAAAATGCCTGCAACTCATCTGGCTTAATATTAGCATAAAAGTGTTTATCACATTGGCATACAGTTAGAACACTAGGTGAATTTGCCTCTAAAAATGCACTGAAGCAGAGGTCTCTCTCCATTATTTATTTCCATGTACTTTATAGGTATTTTGACAGGTCTGAAAGCAGAAACCAGAATCTGATTAAAGACCAATGTTTGACCTTACTCTGTTGGTTGGTTATTTTATTTGCTTGGTAAGAGCCGTGGAGAGTGAGAAGGGAAATCCCAGCTGATCTGTGACATAGCAGCTCATGGTGACATTGACTGGAAGATCCTGGCTCAGGCAGGACTAATTTTCTCCCCTCCCACCTCCTTGCAAAGTGGGGGCCCAACAGCTCCAAGATGACCAGACTCCTGCAAGCTTCACAGGATGGTTTAGAAATGAAAGGTTTATTTTCATAATGCCGCCCACCTTCTTTGATTGACTTCTGCTCACCACTAGTATTGATAGGTTCTTTAACCTCAGATCTCTTTGACCTTCCCAATTTTCCCCTCCATCTTCTCTTAAGATAGTGAGGTCATGATCAGATGTACATGTGTGTGCATGTGTGTATGTGTGTAAGATTACTGCACATTTGTTTGTGAATATTCATTCATAATTCACACTAGCCCAAAGTGGAAACCACCCAAATGTCCATCAACCGATGAATGGATAAACAAACATGGTATATCCACATGATGGAATATTACTGAGCCATAAACTGGAACGAAATACTGACATGCTACAATATGTATGAATCATGAAAACATTATACTAAGTGAAAGAAGCCAGACACAAAAGGACAAACATTTCATGATTCCATTTATATGAAGTATCCAGAATAGGTAAATCCATAGAGATAGAAGGTAGATTAGCAGTCGCTAGGAGTCAGGGAAGGAAGGGGGATGGGAAGTATTACTTAATGCGTATGGACTTTCCTTTCAGGATGATGAAAAGGTTTTGGAACTTGGTATAAGTGGTGCATACACAACATTGTGAATTAAATGCCAATGTACTGTAAACTTTAAAATGGTTAACTTTGTGTTATGTGAATTTCACCTCTGTAAGAGCGAAAACCATAGCTTCAAAACTATCGTCCTAGTCCAGGTGAGTAGTTCTGATAGCTTGGACCAAGGTGGTGCTTATGAAGGTAGAAGGGAGTAGATGGAGCCAAGAGATATTTAGAGGTAATTGTGAAAAACTAATGACCAACCATCACATCAGAGGAGCCCCTCTGTTGGTGTCAAAATAAAGGGAAACAGGGAAATGAGAAGAATTCTTCTCCCAGGGCAGGGGGCAGTTCTAGCTAAATTTCTTACATTAGGCACTTGGAACTCCTTGATTTTATAGGTACAAGTACAGTAAGATATTTCGTATTGGCAGGCACTGGGCAGCTATGATATAGCGGAGAATTTCAGGCTTCATGGGAGAAAACACTTGGGAGTGTGCTTATTGGTCACTTTTCCAGCATCTTGTTGTGTCTGAGAAGCCTTTCTAGAAGTGAGAAGCAGATATACCAGAGACATCATCCAGCCCTGGATGGTCACACCACATCCACAAGAAGGCTCAGCTTTGATGTGCAGTTGGTACAGAGGAATCAATAAGATTATTGAAACCAGAAGGAAAGGTCTATGGCATGTTTTCCCTGAGTACCCTCAAGAAAGGTCAAATGAAAGGAAACGGTTCTAACTGACTACATGTAATTAGACAAGGGGAATTCTCTGCCTCCCTCATCCCCGTATGAAGCCTCTCCAAGGTTAGCTTTGGGGATATAGATTTAGTTTCTACAATAGTAGATACTTGTCTTAAGCATCTTCTGTTATTATTGTAAAAACTAGATTAATGGGGCATTGACTGGCCACAGAACAGTCTAGCAGAGCCCATTAATCTGAACGCATCGCATCTGAAATTGTTCCAGAGTCTTGTTTCCCTTCCCTATCTTATTATCTTTCTCTGTAAAAAAGATTATTATTTAAAAAATTTCCAAAGCAAGGAAGATCCCAGTCATTATTTTTATCATGAATTAATCTCTTTCCCGGGAGATTGAAGGCCCTCTGGGTGGGACTTGCTGCTAATATCATCCTGAGTGTACAATTATCTTCTAATAAGCATAGTCTCCCGTCCCTGTTGCTTAAAAGCTTAATTATATTACCTAGGACAAAGGCTGGCCCAGGCCTAGTTAAAGACAGTTCAGACAGTAAACCCTAGCTGGCCACCAGGAGCAGGACAACACTTATGGGAAGGGAATGTTAAGTGGACATGTGTCTTGAGCCTTCTGTGTCTCTTTTGCTTGTAAAGCACTTTGCTCTTGGCCCAAGGACTGTCATTCCCAAGGGCACTGGCACCTGCCTCAGGTAGCCTCAAATATAAATGGTGGGTTGCTCCTGACTTCTGCCATTACATGTATGTTAAATAGTGATATTAGGTGGGGTAATGGTCACACAGTAGAATGAACCAGAAAAAATAGTTAAGAAACTTAAATATATCTAAGGAAAAAAATGATAGGACAGGGATTTTCAAAGTACAACTTTGGAAAATTTTGGAGAAAATATATTTTTCTTTCTTTGAGTTTTTTAAATTACCAAAGTAACACATAAATAAATCATAATTATAAAAATTTTAGCTGCCACAGATGTAGTTAATTATTCACATCCATTCCCAGTATAGCGGTCATCCTTTATTCCCCCAACCCCTATGTCATCCCAATCACTTCACTAAGAATAGAATTCCTGAACAAAAATGAAATTGTTTATACCTTACTTAACATGCACTGAAGCAATTAGGGCCTGGTTTGAACTTACCACAAGCTGAATTTTTTTTTTTTTAAACTTCTTGTTATTCTACTGTAAAGAACCCCTGCCTTAATGTTGGCATGGAATTATATAAAACCTTGAAACTTTCAAAAGAAAACTAATGAAAAACAGTGACATAGTTAGACCACTGAAGTGATTAAAGTTTAAATGGAGAAAGGAATCTGACTCTTAGGTCAAAGAGACATAATAGCATCCAGCCTGTGAAAACAAGAGCAAAGCTTTGGGGTTATCAGCTCCCATTTTATGGATAAGGAAACTGAGATCTTTCCAAGATAAATACTTTCTCAACATTGGTACTCCTGCTGTGTATTTATTAACCCTGACATTTTAAGTGCTGGCTTTTATCAAACAAATTAATTTTCTTATACCTATTTGATTTTCTTGACTTCATCACTCCTTTGACCTAATACACTTAGCTAATTCATTTAACAAATATTACTGGAGAAACCACTGTGGTCAGGACCTGGGAGGACCAAGATGGGGAGCCAAGGTCTTTCCCCTCAAGGAGCACCAAGTACACAGCGATGGTATTAAGTCCCATAATACAGACAAAAACACATTCTTAATTTTATGCTTTGAGGGTTTTTTTTTTTTCCTGCCTTTAATTGTCTCCCCACTCCTATCTATCCCTTTCATTTCCTTTATGGCATTAACTATCTTTTCAGACTAGTATTCCATGCTGATTCTCCCCTCTGTTTCCCTTTTAGGCTTATAATTAAGGTACCAAAATTTTAGAAGTTGATTCTTTATCAGTCAGGATAGGCAAAGTTACTCTTGAGTAACAAACAACCTCCAAATACCTGTAGTTTTGCATATTAAAATATATTTCTCATTCACATGAATCTTCCTTGTAGGTCAACAGGGAGCCTTTGTGGAATCTGGGCTGCTAGAGGCCCTGTCTTGACATGCACTTCCATGATGAGTGCCACATGGGAGGGAGGTGGGAGCTGAGTGCTACTAATTAAATGCCTTCGTGGAAAAAAGAGAAGTGACACCTATCACTTATTTACATCTTATGGCAGTAAACCAGTCACATGGCTACATCTCTTCAGGGGATGGAGAAGGGCAGTGCTCCTTGGGAGTGTATGAAGAAGGAGAATCTGGATACTTTTGAACATACAAATGATTACCACAGTTATATAGTCCTTATTAGTATGCTAGTATTTCCAGTATGTTCATCTTAACTTTACCAAATTATAAGAATTGTGAAGGTAAATGACTGCGACCTCCTCATTCTGTAAAACCATAGTGTCCACCAGAGGGCACAAAACCAGACACTTAGTACATTTAAGTTTGACCTGAGATTTTTGTGAAATTCTGTTTAATTAAGCCCAGTTTATGATATCTTCAGATTTTGGCCTTACCATATGGATTAGAAGCACTGGAGAAATCTGAGCCTGGTTTGTATTCCTTGCCAGAAGAACCAAATGAGAGGGTCCCAAGCAGGAAACTCACTAAGGCCTTTTCTAATTCCCGGGCCTGTCTAAATATCCCCAGTGATCATCAGTCACTTAACACCACTCCCAAACACTGTCATTTGCTCAGCTTAAAACAAACCAGGCAAAGTGGACAATTCATATTTATCAAGTATCAGAAGGAGGGCACATTCCAGGTGATCTTTGAGATTCATTCTGAGATTCTTTAAAGTTTCTTTAAAGGAAGATGGCAATTATTATTTTATTATTATTATTATTAATATTAATGATAAATGATTACTACTATTATTTAAATTTAAGTTAGTTAACATATAGTGTATTATTAACTCCAGGGGCAGAATTTAGTGATTCATCTGTTGCAGACAACACCCAGTGCTCATTATATCAAGTACCTTCCTTAATGCCCATCGCGCAGTTACCCCTTCCCCCTACCCAATTCCCTTCCAGCAACCCTCAGTTTGTTCCTCTAGCCAAGAGTCTTTGATGGCTTGCCTCCCTCTCTATTTTTATCTTACTTTATTTTTCCTTCTCTT
Source organism: Enhydra lutris kenyoni (assembly GCF_002288905.1). Taxonomy (NCBI): domain Eukaryota; kingdom Metazoa; phylum Chordata; class Mammalia; order Carnivora; family Mustelidae; genus Enhydra; species Enhydra lutris. The sequence goes on from NW_019154088.1 coordinate 52,391,822, forward strand.
CCCTATGTTCATCAGTTTGTTTCTTGTTCTTGTTTCTTTAATTCCACATATCAGTTTGTTTCTTGTTCTTGTTTCTTTAATTCCACATATGAGTGAAAGCCTATGGTATTTGTCTTCTCTGACTGACTTATTTCACTCGGCATAATACCCTCTAGTTCCATCCATGTTGTTGTAAATGGCAAGAGTTCGTTCTTTTTGATGGCTGCATAATATTTCATTATATATAAATCTCATTTTCTTTATCCATTCATCTGTTGATGGACATCCAGGCTCTTTCTATATTTTGGTTATTGCAGTCAATGCTGTCAACCTCGGAGTGCATGTGGCCCTTCAAATCACTATGTTCGTATCCTTCGGATAAATACTCAGTAGTGCCATTGCAGGGTCATAGGGTAGTTATATTTTTAATTTTTTGAAGAACCTCATACTGTTTTCTGGAGTGATTGTACCCGTTTGCATTCCCACCAACAGTGTAAGAGGGTTCCCCTTTCTTCACATCCTTGCCAATGTCTGTTGTTTCCCGATTTGTTAATTTAGCCATTTTGACGGGTGTGAGGTGGTGTTATGTATATATATATTATATATATAATATATATATATGTGTGTGTATGTGTATATATATATATATATATGTATATATTTGAAAAGATTGCAAATATTTATATCTGTTCTTCTAATCTATGAGCATGGACTATTTTCCCATTTCTTTGTGTCTTCTTCTGTTTCTTTCATAAGTGTTTTGTAGTTTTCAGAGTACAGATCTTTTACTTCTTGGGTTAGGTTTATTCCTAGGTAGGTATCTTGTGGTTTTTGGTGCAGTCATAAATGGGATCAATTCCTTGATTTCTCTTTCTGCAACTTCATTGTTGGCATATAGAAATGCAAGTCTTCTGTGTATTGATTTAAATCCTGTGACTTGGCTGAATTCCTGTATCAGTCCTGGCAGTTTTTGGTAGAGTTTTCAGGTTTTCTCATAGAGGATCATGTCATCTGAGAAGAGTGAAAGTTTGACTTTTTTGCCAATTTGGATGCTTTTTATTTCTTTTTGTCTGATTGCTGAGGATAGGACTTCCAGTACTATGTTGAACAACAGTGGTGAGAGTGGACATCCCTGTCGTTTCCCTGACCCTATGGGAGAAGGAGAGCCTGGACCTCTAAGCTTGCTGAACTACCCCTGAGCCCCAGAGCCCAGCTGGGCACTCAGCTATACAATGAGTCTATATCTCGGGATCTTGAATCCCATTTGTCCTTGCACCCATCCACCCTGGTTTGTTCATGGTCACCCAGTTCCTGACCTCTTACCTGTGATGCCTTCCAAACCTGGGTGCTTCAGACAGACAGTCAGTGCTCTTTGAAACTGAGTTTTTAAAGTTATTGTTCAACATGCATTTTAAGGAGAGGCTGCATGGGGGAGAGTAGAGAAGTGGGGTGGCTGATAGTTGTGCTCAGATTCCCATCTGATGCCCTAAAAAATTCAGCTCTGGCCCTGGATCCATTACCTATGGCCAACCCTGTAACAAAAGACCCCAAATTAGTGACTTTCAAACAAGAACCATTTATTATTTCCCGTTGAGTCTGTGTGTTAGCTGGGCTCATTCACACATCTGTTCAGCTGTGAGTCAAATGAAGACTGCCTTGTTTTAGGATGGCCACCTTTGGGATAGCTGAGATCCCCCTGTGGGCTTGTCACGTGCACACATCCCACATGCCTTCCTGGCAGGCTAGCCCAGGCATGTTCTCAGGCTAGCCTGCACATATTCCCAGGACAATCTCAGAGAAACCAGAGGACATGGAAATGCTCAAACATGTAAGTGTCCAGTTTGCTGCTGTCCCATTGGCCAAAGGAAGACACATGGTTCAGCCCAGAATCACAGAGAAATTGGTCCTACAAAGTTACAGGGAGACCACAAATTGAGGCCATTAATGCAACCAATCCACCACAGGCCCCAAACATGCGTATTCCATGCTACAAAACCAAACTCCTCCAAGTGATCAGGACCTACTAGCTCTGAAGCCAGTTTATAGTGGAAAGAAATTTGTATGCTCTTACTGCACATCTAGGAAACTGCTGGGATTTCACTGTGGGTGACTGGAAGCCAGCCGGGAGAAGTAGGCCTCAGGGTGGGGAATGGGACCACTGGGCACTTACTTCATTTGTGTCTGAGACTCCAGCTCCTCTGAATTAAGAGCACATTCTTGTTGAGTGTGAGGAATTGGTCATTATCATCGTCATAGCCATGCATTTGCGTATAGATGGCAAGACTGTTGTCTTTACTTCTGCTAGGACTTAAATTTGCAAGGGAAGGGCAGGAAGTGCAAAGTTTTCCACATTATGGCTTTATCCCCTAAGGAGATGCCGTCAGTTTCAGAGAACCAAATAATGTCCTCGGTCAGAATTCAAGAGCCACTAAAATGATGTAATGCAAACAATTTTTTACCAAAGGCTGCAGAAACCAATTTATACGCCTTTCTGTGCCTTTCTGACCCTCTCTACCTTTCTAACCACGGGAGATAAATGATAAATATTATTTAAAATATTACACAGTTCTGGAGGGAGTCCAGAACCTCTTCAACACTGCATTTGTGTCATGTTATAAAACTTCTCTTTAATTTGGCAGGAAAAATTTTTTTTAATAGTTTTTGGAGTCTGCAAAGAAATGCCTTATTTAAAGTGTGTTCCTTATCTCCTCTGAACTGGGACCTGCCTGACAGCTAGGCATACCGCATTAACCGAGTCTCACACGCCACGCCAGGGACAAGCAGGCTGTTGCTTAACAAGGACGCATGATAGCTAACCGCATTTCAGGCCATTGGCTTGTCGCTGTGACAGTGCCGAGTGACGTTTTCAACAGCAAAGCAGTGAGGCCGATTCTGATTTACTCATGAGCCTGAAAAATCATAAAACAGCCTGCTCCCTAGGAATATGATGTTCCCAAGAATGTTGGCTTGTACTGCAGTGTATCCTGTCCACTGCGAGGCTTGACTGACATGTGTCTGGAATATATTATGGATCCTTGATGTCAGTCATCAGTTGTCATAATCCTCACACGCACTTGCTTAGTCTTTCCCCATATTCTGCATCAATAGCCTTAGAGACAAAGCCTGCGTATGAGGAAAGCAGTGTTTAACCTCCCTAATTAGCAGCTTCGGATGAAAGAACATCTCCAAGGTGCTCAGAAGGAAGAGATTCTAAGGAGATTTACGCAACTCTCTTTTAAGATGCTTCGCATGCTGTGTATAATTTGCAAGTACATAAGGAAGTGAATGCTCAGAATCTAATATCCAGCGCTCATGTATTTACATTTGTATTTATTAAGTTCTTTGTAAATCTCAATTTAGCAGATGTCTTCTGACTCAGAATAAAGCTCTTCATGAGGGAGTCAGTGTGGCTATACAACAAAAGTCACATTATCATTTGAGTACAAATATTTGCAAACTAGAACAAACTGGAAAATTGAAGGAAAAAATACCCACTGGAATTTGTGACTCATTAAACTCTCATGTGCATGACATATTGTGAAAAACTTTGTTCAGTCCTTGGTTCAAAGGATTCTTTTCCTCCTCCCTTCTTGGCTTTTGACAGTAACAAAAACTTCATGGAAGTGTGTGTGTGTGTGTGTGTGTGTGTGTGTGTGTGTGCGTGCGCACATGCGAGTGTGTGCCACACGCCACTCTTTTCATACTAGAATATATTTCTAGAGGGTGTTATCTAGTGTGTCTGTTGCATCTCATGTTCCAAGGTCTAAAAAACATGGAAAGGTCACTGGACCATCAGCAGACGTTTTCTCTGAAGGCGTATTACCGCTTGTGTGCGAACAGCCTGTTCCTCACCCACCGCCAAATCCTTATCCCTTCACAAGCTCCTGTGTTTGTTTCTTGAGATATTTTTCCCGTCACCACCTCCTTTCTCTCTTCTGAACTTGCTCGTTCTGTCTTTGCCACTAAATGCCATTCCATTACTGCATGTGTAATGTCAGCTTATCTCAGTTCTGGTTTTAGTTCAAGATGTTGACATTCAGATCTCTATCAGCTTCATGTTCTGTAATCTGTAAACAGTCTTGTCTCACATTTGCATTTATCTGAGGCTTGGGAGGTCCTGGCTTTTCCTGGAGGTGAATTTAGGCAGAAAGTGACACCAAGATGAAAATTACATATCTCTCTAGGGCTCGGTCTTACAAAGCTAATTGTGTTTGCCCAAAATAAAAGTCTCTTATTAATGTGTTTTGTTGTCTCCACCAAGGAAATTATCCAGATAGTACTCAACCTGAATTATATTTTTAGCCTTTATTACCTCTAGAGCCAAGAATTCCGTAAGTTTACTGCACACGGTGTAAAGTAAAACTTACTTTTACTTCTTCTAAGATAGTATTCTCTAAGTGTTGGTTCTAGAATTCTGAGGCTCTGGACTTTGATGATTCCATCACCACTTTTCTGGATTTATAATTATATGTGGGTTTCCTTCAATATTTCCTTCCATCTTGAGCTTCTGGGTTTGAAGATCTTATTTATTATCATTATTTGACATTGTTTCTATTCATGGGTGCAGATATGACAGATGCCTGGCCAACAGTTCTTCTTGTAGGGTATTCAGAAAAGAGCTGCTTTTATTTGTAGCTATCATTAATAACAAATGCCTCTGTTTCAGGTTCTGTTTCTTCACCCACTATTTTCTCTGCCTAAGCCCCCCATGTCTCATGTCCAAATTTCTTATCCAGGTAGGATCTTTCCCTTTGGCACTTTGTCTAATACTGTATTTATCTTACTGAAGCATTTATTTAATGCACTGTCAGTTGTTCTCTCTCCCAGGGGCAGATCGATAGGGGGATTTACATCTTATGAATCTTCCAAGTAGATATGGGAAGTAAGTAGTTGGATATTGAGTTCTGGAGCTCAAAGGAGAAATCACAGGTAAAGATAAAGTTGGAATCATCAACATTAGATGGTATTGAAGCCATGGGAATGGATAAGATACTCCAAGAAGATAACATAGAAGGGGAGAGGGAAATGTTGGTATAGTTCAGCTCATAATAACATTTCAATTCTGCACATCTAATGTTCTGCTCATCTTTTGGTCCTTCTTTTTTATTCCTATCTTTCCTTGCACAGCCTTTCATTTTCTGGTACCAAATTTCTTAGTCACTCTCAATTTTTGATTTTTAAATTTGGTTGGTAGTTTCTTTCTTGGTAATTATGATTAATTGAAAATGTTGTCCAGAAAGTCTTTCCTTCCTCCTTGGGAGTCAGTTAGTACCTATGCCTTTCCAAGAGTCACTCTGGTCCCTCCCACCACTGCTTCTTTCCTTACTTGGTTCAGAAGACCAGAAGAGAGTTGAACAAGAGTCACTTAATATCTCAGGATTAGCCAAAGTAATAAGGCCCTAGTCTAAGGCAAATATTTCTCAGGACCATGGTCAGCAGCACACATGTTCTGATTTCCTCTCTCCTCCCTAATTTTTAGTCCTTGCTATACCTGTGAATCTCCATCTTCAGCTCCTGGTCTCAGTTACTGTTTCTGCCTTCCTAGGGCAAACAAATAGTGTCTCTGTGGATAAACTGTGTTTCTCCAAGTTTTCTACCCTGCTCTTATTCCACTACGATGCCTTCCTTCATCTGCATCAAAAGTCTGGGTGAAAGTTGAACATGAGTTACTCCTAACACAATAGTTTGTCAAATTGAGAAAACTTTATTTAAGGACATATATATAACTTCTATGATAAGTTCAAGTTTTAACCAAGAGAAAGTAGTTCTACTGTATCTCCCAGTAGGTCTTCAGTTTGCAGGACAGAGAAATGGGCAAAGACTCTTAGAGAAGAATAGCCATCGAGATTGCCAGGGAGAGGAAAAAGTTTTTGGATCTCCTTTTACCAAATTGTTTACCAAGAAAGAATCATATGCCAACCACAAATGAAATATGAAAAGAACACTTAGGAGAGTTAAGAAACTCAAGAAAGATAATGTGAGATCTGTAGCAGATTCTGCAAACAGTTATTCTTAGCTTCACTCAGTTAGGGATGGAGCCTGGTGTCATCCAGAGGTCCCTAAGAACATTTAGAATTCCTTGAGCATGAGCTGTGTGGTGCCTCAGAGGACACATTCAGCAATAGCTTCAGCTCGGAAGCTGGTAGAAGATGCCCAGCTGCTTCTAAGATTGTCTTAACGTGGTATGATGTTTAAGGTTGGGTTTAGTGTTTGTGTGAAGAGAGATGTCGACTCTGCTATGTGACTTATAATTGTGTGCATGCTGTCATTCGTATGCCTCTGGAGATATCCTTGTGAATTTACAGAAATTTCTTAATGACTATCTCTAAGAGATTTGATCAGAATTATGAGTCAAAGATTTGATTGCATGATAGCTTCTTGCTTTATTCCTATACCCTAAATTAGAATATATTCTGGTCTATTTTCAATACGTTGCTAGTTTGTGTGTGTGGATTGTGTGTGTGCATGCATGCGCGTGTGTGCATGTGTGTGTGTTAATTTTGATGATAAAATAAGAATACCTATTTTCAGTTTGATGGAAAAGGCCATCTAGACCTCTGGGAAAAAGCTACTTAAACTCACTTAGTAAAAACAAATTCTTACCAACTGTAGTTGAAGGGTGGGGAAGGATGAAAAGAAATCTCTGGAGTCAGTAGGATTGACCAACAAGCTTAAAATCATTGCCCCTATTAACTACTGAGATCTCATAGGATTTCATGGAGGTGACTGGTTCATGTAGCCCTAGATTCTGGCACTGCATTGTTGGTGGCTTATGTCAGTTCCTGCTTGTCACACTCCTGCTCAGCTGGGCTGCAGCTTTCATTCTGTGGGTGTAGTCTAGCCCTATAATTGATCATAGCCAGTAAGAGTCAGCTTTGGAATTCTATCATAGGGAAATTCCACCCATAGACAATGCCTAGGTTTAATCTGCTAACTGAAGGGATAATTCTTTACAAATCTAAAGGCACTGACGGGGGTCGGGTGGGGGGGGTGGGGGGGTGGGGAAGCTGCAACCTTTTTTCCTAGTTATCCTGTGTGGGGAAACTTGTGTCCTACTTTCAAGTTTGTCTATCATAGCAGTTTCAGTATACCTCTCCGCCAAGCCAGCCCAAGATATGCCACCAACATATTTGAAATAGTATGTTCTTAGTTGTAAGTTTTTCTGTATTGCTGATAGATTTCATTGGTAGGGTATGTTACAGGCTAAACTATGGTCTCCTTGAAGTTTCCATAGACCGTTTAAGGTGGAGGGAAAAAATTCCTGGTAGCGTTATGTTATTCAGTCTTTTCTACATCACCAGCTTCACCTGCTTGGTTGGCAGTTTCCATCAGCATATAAATATTTCTCTAAGACTTCCCCTGTTGAAAAACTTTCCTTTGACCCCACTTTTCTGCTTCCTTGAATAGCTGAACTTTTGGAATGCGTTATCTATACTCACAGTCTCTCTTTAGTTCTTTTTTTTTTTTTTTAAGATTTTATTTATTTATTTGACAGAGAGACACAGTGAGAGAGAGAACACAAGCAAGAGGAGTGGGAGAGGGAAAAGCAGGCTTCCTGCAGAGTGGGGAGCCCGATGCGGGACTCCATGTGGGGCTTGATCCCAGGACCTTGGTAAAGCGACCTGAGCTGAAGGCATATGCTTAATGACTGAGCCACCCAGGGGCCCCTCTTTCTTTACTTCTTATCTGTACTTCCACTCTAGACATGTTTGTGTGCCAGCACTCCATGAAGAACGGTTTCGTTTCACTAAAACTGATCTCCTGATCATCCCTGTCTTCTGTGTTGCCAATCCAGAGGGCTGTTTTCTGCCTTCATCTGATTTAGCCTTTGGGCAGTATCAGCCACTCATTAGTTGTTAGTTGGTTGAACATTCTCTCCATCTACCAGCACTTTCAACTCTTGGCTTCCAAAGCACTGGACTCCCCCGGTTTTCCTCCAGCATCCCTGGCTGTTCTTTCTCAGCCTCTTCTTCTGGTTACTCCTCCTGTACTTAATTTCCAAATGTTGGCACACCTTGGAGTTCAGTCCAAAGCTTTTTTTTTTTTTTCTCCCTTTCTACTTACCCCTTTTCCCAAGGTTTTAATATATTCCCTTGTTAGGTCTGACTTAGACCTATGCCCTGTGCTCCTTACATATCCAGTTATCTGCCATTTTTTTTTCCCATTAGAATATCTGACTTTTAAATTTAAAGTGTTCAAAATGGAGGAGTTTCTCTGTCTCACAAACCTAATGTTCTTCTAATATTAAACCTCCTGGTAAATGGAATCACCACACTCTCAGTTGCTCAAGCCAAAAGTATAGAAGTTATACTTGATTTTCCTCTTTCCTTCTGCTCTCCCCAGGTTAATCAACAAATCTTGACTCTACATTCAAATTGATTCAGAATCTTTCTACCTCTTTCCATTTGCATTATTACTACAAAGGTCTAAGTCATGAGTATTTCAACATTTTGTTGAGTGAATGAATGATTGAATAAATGAATGAGAAATTATCTCTGGAAATGATACTATTGTAGAGCTTTTTCAACATCACTTTGCTTTTACTCTGCTCAACGATTTTTCTCCCATACCTGTCACTGATTTCCAAGCAAGAAAGAGCAAAGTATTAAGTGCCCAAGCATCACATTTTGTATAAAGCTTGAAAGCACTATATTTAGAAAAAGTTGGCAAACATAAGCTCTCAATCCAATTAAATTCTGGCATAGTGAAAGTTCTAATGGAGACAATGGACTGTAGTTGATATCTGGACAGGGAGTTTCTGACCATTTGTATTATGGGTATCTATTAATAAGCAGGCAGTTCTTGGAGAACGAGACATAGCAAATAAAATTTAGTAGATTGAGGAAGATCGACTCTTTGGCTAACCTGGATTCAGTCTCTTTATTATGAGGAATATTGATCATAAAATCTGATTTGATTCAGCAAGTCATATCATTAAGGAGTAGCCTTGTAAATATCTCTAGACACCCAATCCTACTTAAGATAAATTAGACTTCTGCTATAAAACTACCCTAAGGTAAACAAATACTGAGTAAGGATGGTGATCTGCTTCCTTACTATAGGCCAGTAAATGCAATTCAGTCAAGAGCATGTCCACACTATTATATTGTATCCAAATCTACATTTTGATTCTGGATACTCACAGCATTGTCATTGCAATACAGTTATCTAACCCAAAGGAATTTGATAAAAATGATGCTACCAATTTGACATTCTTCTGTTTAAAAAAAAAATTTCTTAATTAATATACAGTAAAATTGTATTTTTTTGTATATATAGTTCTGTGGATTTTTAACCCATGTTAAATGTGCACCCCCACAATCAGGGTAGAGCTGGGTGTACCACCCAAAAACATTCTATTGTATCACTCCCTTTTAGTCACATCCTTTCCTCACCCCAACCCCTGAGAATCACTGATGCCTTCTCCATCATGATAGTTTCGTCTCTTTGAGAATGTCACATCAATGGATTATAGAGAACACAGTCTTTTGACCCTGACTTCCTGCACTTAGCACAATGCCTTTGAGATTTATCCAGTTTGTTGTATGCGTCAGCGGTTTATTCCTCCGTACTGTTGAGTGTACTCTGTTGTATGGATGTATCACTCGTAACTCTTTTGGCCGATTGCATTGGCTAAGTTTCCTGATGTTGAATAGAACTAGTGAAAGTGGTTTTCCTTGCCTTGTTCCCAGTATTAAACATTCAGCTTCCATCATTGAATAGGATGTTAGCTGTAGGTTTTTTGCAGATGTCTTATATCAGGTTGAGGAAGTTCCCTTGTATTCTTACTTTGCTGAGAATTTTTATCATAATGGTTTATTTTTTCAAATGCTTTCCCCATATCAGTTGATACAATCATATGGTATTTCTTCTTTGGGATATTGATAAGATGGATTACATGATTGAGTTTTAAACAGTAACTAGCCTTACATTCCCTGGATAAATCTCCCTTGGTTGTGGTGTATTATTTTCTTTATGTACTACTGGATTCAATTTACTGATATTTTGTTGAGGAATTTTACATCTATGTTCATGAAGAATATTGGTCCTTAATTTTCTTTTATTCTCATTGTCTGGATTTGGTATCAGGGTAGTAGCCTCTGGCCTCATAAAAGGAGATGTGAAGTGTTCTCTGCTTTTCTGTTTTCTGAAAGAGACTTATAGGATTCGCATGATTCCCTTTTAGATGTTTGGTAGAATTCACCTTGGAAGATATCAGAGACTGAAAAATTTTTTGGAAGGTGTTTAACTATTAATCGATTTTTAATAGTTACAGGACTGCTCAGATTGTTCTATTTCATCTTGAATGATTTTTGTTAATTTGTGTTTTGGGGGAAATTTGTGCATTTCATCTCAGTTGTCAAATTTGTAGGCATAATTTATACTATTCCCTTATTATCCTTTTGATGTATGCGTGTCTGTGGTGATAGCCTCTCATTCTTGATATTGGTAATTTGTGTCTTGCTTTTTTTCTTCATGTCTTGCTATAGATTTATCAATTTTACTTATCTTTTCAAAAAATAAGCTATTTGTTTCACTAATTTTCTGGTTTTTTGTTTTGTTTTGTTTTAATTTCGTGGATTACTGCTCTTTATTATTTCTTTCCTTTGGCCTGCTATTGGTTTCATTTTGTTATTCTTTTCAAGTCACTTAAGGCAGGACCTCAGATTATCATTTGAAACCTTTATTTTCTCCTAATATAAGCTTTTTTTTTTTTTAAGAGTTTGCTTATTTATTTGAGAGAGAGAGTGCATGCATGAGCTAGTGAGAGCATGAGCAGGGGAAGAACAGAGGGAGAGGGAGAAGCGGGCTTCCTGCTGAGCAAGAAGCCTGATGGGAGTCTCTATCCCAGGACCCCCGATCATGACCTGAGCCAAAGGCAGACTGCTTAACCGACTGAGCCACCCAGGCGCTCCCAATATAAGCTTTTAATGCTATAAATTTCCCTGTAGCACTGCCTTAAAAGCATCCTACAGATTTTGATGTTTTATTTTCACTTTTATTCAGTGTAAGTTTTAAAAAAAATATCTCCTTGAGTCTTCCTCTTTGAACCATGGATTGATTATTTACAAATGTGTTTAATTTGCAAGTGTTTGGAGGATTTTTCTACTATCTTTCTATTACTAATTTCTAGTTTAATCCTGTTATGGTCAGAGAACTTACATACATTATTTCAATTCTTCTAAATGTGTTAAAGTTTATTTCTAAATAAATGGTAAATATTCAATGTGCATATGGGAAAAATGTATATTTTATTGTCATTGTTTTCTAAATATTATTAGATTATTTTTTTAAAGATTTTTACTTATTTATTTGACAGACAGATATCACAAATAGGCAAAGAGGCAGGCAGAGAGAGAGGGGGAAGCAGGCTCCCTGCTGAGCAGAGAGCCCGATACGGGGCTCGATCCCAGGACCCTGAGATCATGACCTGAGCTGAAGGCAGAGGCTTAACCCACTGAGCCACCCAGGTACCCCGTAAATATTATTAGATTTACTGATAGTGCTCCATACTCTATATTTTTACTGATTTTCTATCTACTAATTTTATCTATTACCTAGAGAGAAGTGTTGAAGTCTCCAAAGACAATTGTGGGTTTTTTCTATTTCTTCTTTCAGCTTTGTCAGTTTCTGCTTCTAGTATTTTGAGGTTGTATAGGTAACTGCACATACATTAAGAAATGTATGTCTTCTTGGTGAACTGACCCTTTTTATCATGATATTATGTCTCTCCCTTTCTCTGATAATTTTCTTTGAAGTTATTTTGTATGATATTAATATGGTTACATCATCACTTTTTTTCATTAGTGTTCACATGGTATAACTTTTTTTATACTTTGACTTTTAACTGACTTATATTACTGTGTTTCAAGTGAGATTCTTATGCACAGTATACAGCTCGGTAGTTTTGTTTTTTCTTCTAACAATCTTTGTTTTTTAATTGGTATGTTTAGGTGATTTAAAATTAATATAAATATTGATATGTTTGGATACAGGTCCACTGTTTTATGACTTGTTTTTATTTGTTTCCATGTCTTTTGTTCCTTTGTTTTTCCTTTCCTGCTTCTTCTGGGTTATTAGAATATCTTTAGTACTCCATTTTAACTCTATTTTTATTTTATTTTATTTTTTAATTTTTTTATTTCTTTTCAGCATAACAGTATTCATTGTATTTGCACCACACCCAGTGCTCCATGCAATCCGTACCCTCTCTAATACCCACCACCTGGTTCCCCCAACCTCCCACCCCCCGCCCCTTCAAAACCCTCAGATTGTTTTTCAGAGTCCATAGTCTCTCATGGTTCACCTCCCCTTCCAATTTCCCTCAACTCCCTTCC